>NC_133454.1:132669616-132975595 GCF_048565385.1 Saimiri boliviensis
CCCACTGGGAACGGTGGCACCCCCGACTCAGGAGTCTGAGCCCCAGTGATGTCTGGGTCACGTGCAGGGAGCAGAACATCCTTATGTGTGAAAGGCACTCTGGAACTCCAGGCTCCCTCACCCAGGCACACGCATCCTTCAGTGTCCACGGATGCAGGGGTGGCTGCTCCCCCTCTGCTGCCTGACCCCTGTGCCAACCATGCCTGCCGGGGCATCCCTGCCATAGAACACCAGGGTTGCCAGGGAAATACAGTGCTTCAGTGCAGGAGCTGGGGAGAGTGGGGAGGGCCCACACCTGCCACAGAACAGGGATGCTGGGAACCACAGTGCTTCAGTGCAGAGCTGGGCTCACGGGAGAGCGGGAGGGCCTGGCGGTGGGGATAGGGAGTGGGTGACACGGAATGCCAGTGATACCAGAAGACCAGGGCCCCGGGGCTGTCTCTCCAGAACATGGCCTGGTGCCCACGTGCGAGGCTCCAGCAGCACTTGCCGAGTGAACACAGGGTGCCCACATCCTGGGTATCCTGGGCCTTTGCAGCTGGCAGGCCTGGCACCGGCACTTCAGCAGCCAGGAGACGGGGCTGAGCTGGAGAATGGGGCCCCTGTCATGCCAGGACATTGGGAAGGTGGTTCCCTTGTTGAAAAGGTGGATCTAGGAAGAAGCCCAAGTGCTGGCAACCAGAGACCCTCAGAGTACCAGGAAGCCATACCACATTCGCCTGCCACGGGCTTTGGGTTTGATCTGTACCGGTGTGGTCCAGGCACCTTCCAAGGACCAAATCATTCATGTGGTTCTTTCTGAAAGGTCATGTCCGTCCAGGCTGCGTAGAGATCCAGCACTCAGAACCACCCAACGTGCACTTACCGTTAAAAGAGCAAAACCGGCTGGCCGTGGTGGCTCCCGCCAGGAATCTCAGCACTCTGAGAGGCTGAGGCGGGCGGATCAGATGAGGTCAGGAGTTCCAGACCAGCCCAGCCCACGTGGTGAAACCCCATCTCTACTAAAAATACAAAAATCAGCTGGGCCTAGTAGCATGTGCCTATAACCTCAGCTACTTGGGAGGCTGAGGCGGACACTGCCCTCCAGCCTGGGCGACAGCGAGACCCTGTCTAAATTCAAAGCCCTGGGATTTTGTTCCATGTTACATAAAAGTTTTTATGGTCCAGAGTCAAAACACAAGCTGAATTCACGGAGACCACGCTGTCCTCGCCTGCGCGCCGCCCCCGTCTGCTCTCCTCCCTGGGGCTGACTGTTTCCTCTGCGCGTGGCCTTCCTTGGCGTGGTGTGTATTTGATGCAGGTAAACACCACATGTGTGCACGTAAAAGCGGAGATCCCTCCATGCGGCCACAGGACCCTCCCTTTCTGCTGCCGCCCGGCCCGTGGTGTGACCCTTCCCATGGACGTCTCGGGCACTCTCGGTATGGCTGATGGCCTCGGTCCTTCTGCGGAAAGGATCCCTGGCGTGCGACTCCTGAGCAAAGACACACCCGCCTCCCCTACCATATCCCACCCCCCTTCCTCTACCCCTCCCTCTTCCGTCTCCCTTCCCGGTACCCCGTCCCCCTTCCAGGTCGCCATCCCCCTGGGCCGGCCGTCCTCTCCCCGCCAGCGCTGTGTCTGGCAGCTGCGGTTAACGTCTCTCTTTCTAGGAGGTGGCGCACAGCCGGTCCCGGGGGCGTTCGCGTCTCCGCCCTGTTTCCCGTGGGACTGCGGCCTCCTTCTTCCCGCGTTTGCGGCTGTTGCACTCGCCGACCGTAACTCTGCGAAACGCTGTGCAGCCTTCCCCGCTTTAGCATTTGTTTCTTCACGTTGCTAGTGATTTTGTCTCACGTAGCATTTTATTTTTTAAGGCCGTCATGTTAATCTTTTCCCTTATAGTTCCTGGACTTGCGCAGATGTGGGGGGAACGGCAGGCTGAGCAGTGGGGCCGCAGCGGGCTCTGCCTCTCAGGAGACCGAGGCTCCCCCAGGGCCCTCCCCTCGGCCACGCTGGCTGTGGAGTGGGTGAGACTTGGCCTTCGCTGACTCAGCACACACCAGGCCGGCTCCCTCGGCCTCCTCGCTGCCTGCCCTGGGCCCAGGAAGAGGCTGAAAGGGTTCTCAGAGCCTCGATGGCCTCCATTCAGCTAGGGAGCAGAGGCCAGGGGGTGGAGGGAATGAGGAGGAGGCCCCCAGGGACACCCAGAATTGGAGGGAAGTTCTGACCACAGAGCTGCTCACTTTCCTCAAACACCACAGTCCCCCCTTGCAGGATAGAGTTTGGCACAGGTGCTAAGTGCAGAGAGCCCGGGCCAGAAGGCCAGCCCCTGAGTTCTGGGGCAGGTGATGACCCACCCAGGGTGAGTGGTGACAATCTCTGGGCTTTCTCCTGCCTCTTGGTCCCCAACCCAGACCAAGCCCCTTCCGTCTGGTGAGCCTGGCAGTGGAGATGGGTTCACCCTGATGGCTGTGTCCAGGCGTCAGCAGGGCTGGGGGAATCCTTGCAGAATGCAGGTGGCCCAACGGGCCGGGCACGTGGTGACGGCCCAGGGTCCCTTCTGGTGGGCCAGGAACTCCCAAGGCCCAGGACTAGGGTTCCGGAGGGAAGGACAGCAAGGCCCCAGCTGGATCCCATATCCAGGGCTGGGACATGGGAGCAGGAAGCGTTTCGGGAGCTGAGACTCAGTCCAGAGGCCACGGCATAGGACCGGGTGAGGACCCACCGAGGCAGGCTGGCCTTCAGCACAGACACCTCTTTTTTTTTTTTTTTTTTTTTTTTTTTTGAGACAGAGTTTCGCTCTTGTTACCCAGGCTGGAGTGCAATGGCGCGATCTCGGCTCACCGCAACCTCCGCCTCCTGGGTTCAGGCAATTCTCCTGCCTCAGCCTCCTGAGTAGCTGAGGCACGCACCACCATGCCCAGCTAATTTTTTGTATTTTTAGTAGAGACAGGGTTTCACCGTGTTAACCAGGATGGTCTCGATCTCTTGACCTCGTGATCCACCCGCCTCGGCCTCCCAAAGTGCTAGGGACACCTCATCTTTAAGCTCTTCCTCATGACACTGTGGGACTTTTGGACATGTTCTCCTTGACTGTGGAGAGGAATTGAAGCGGGGGCAGGCAGCTGGTCCCAGGCTGAGAGAGTGAGCTCAAGGAGAGTGTGTCCAGGCAGACTCCACAGGGCATGTGAGCAGGACTCGGCCTTCCTCTGCCCCCAGAGCCTCAGCCTTTTCAGTGGGGACCACAGGCCCTGGGCATGTCAACCAGCGCTAGCTGAGTCCCGGGGCCTCTCCCAGGAGAGCTTTGGCCAGAGGTCATTAGGAGCCAAGGGGTGTCCGTGTGGTGCAGATCTTGCTGGAGCAGACGCACAGCCCCAAGGGGTGAGTTTATAGCAGCTTTGGCTGCCACAGGAGCCTCCAGAGCCCCTTCATGTGGCCAAAGTGCAGCTGGCCCCTTCCAGGATGTGTGTGGGCAGAACCGATAGGCACTGCTGTACCTCTGAGGCCTGTATCCTCTCTTGAGAGGGGACATCTCTCCTCAGGAATGCAGCAAGATGGTTTTATTGAGCCCCTCCCACTGAAAACAGCCCCAAATGATAGATACCATATGTTTTAATTTCTCCCTGGAGGTTTTGAAAAGATGACAAAGGAAAGGGGGATCCCAAAGAGGTGATTGCAGCTAACTTTGGCTTCAGACCAGGTGGTCTTGTGGGGATGGAGAGTGAAGGTATCAGAATAAAGGAGCAGATGTACAATGTTCATGGATTGACGTAGTCAGTATGTCAAGGTGTCAGCTTCTCCCAAATTAATGTAGTCAGTATAATCCCACTCGAAGTCCCAGCAAGCCCTGTTTTGTTTTTGTTTTTTTGTAAAGCTTGATAGGTTAATTCTAAATAGCTAGAAAGAGTCAAGACATTCTTGTGAAAGAAGCACAAAGTGTGAAAGCTTGCTCAAACAGATATCAAGGCTGGGCACAGTGGCTCACACCTGTAATCCCAGCACTTTGGGAGGCCGAAGTGGGCAGATCACTTGAGTTCAGGAGTTTGAGACCAGCCTGACCAACATGGTAAAACCCTGCCTCTACTAAAAAATATAAAATTAGCTGAGTGTGGTGGCACGTGTCTGTAATCTTGGTTACTCAGGAGGCTGAGGCAGGAGAATCGCTCAAACTTGGGAGCCAGAGGTCACAGTGAGCCAAGATCACACCACTGCACTCCAGCCTGGGTGACAGAGCAAGAGTCTGTCTTAAAAAAAAAAAAAAAAAGAAAGAAATAGAAATATCAGATATCAGGACTATAGAGACTATTGTCTACAGTAAGATGAGTCCAGAGAACAACACAGAGCCTGCAGAGATGACAGAGTGGGAACAGATAGGCCTTATAGTACATGATGTTGGCCAAGCATCAAGACCAGTGAAATAAAGTAGAGTCAGACCCCTACTTCATGCCATTTTATACCCCAATTCTGGGTGGATTCAAAATTTAAAGGCAGAAGGCAAAATTGCAGAGCTTTTAGGAAATAACTTAGAAGACAATATTCCTGATCCCAGGGCAGAGAATGCTTTTCTTAAATATGGCTGAGACACTCACCATGAAGGACTGAGTTGTTAAAGTTAACAGCTTCTGTATTGTGACCTGTGGATTTCTGTTAGGTGTGTTTCTTACTTGGATATAACAGGGCATGTAGGCCAAGCGCAGTGCCTGTAATCCCAGCTACTCAGGAGGCCGAGGCAAGAGAATTGCTTGCATCTGGGAGATGGAGGTTGCAGTGAGCCGAGATCATGCCACTGCACTCCAGCCTATACAACACAGTGAGACCATCTCAAAACAAAACAAAAACAGGGCATGTCACTGATTTCTTTGCTCACCATTATTGCATGTGTGTGACTGCATTTGGCCACTGTTCACCTCTGTTAGTGGCTCATTCACAGAGGATCTGTGGGAGATGACCCTCTCAGTCCCTGTATGTCAAAAATGTCCTTGCCATTCTTAAATGATAGTCTAGTTGGGTATAGAATTCTACGTTGAGTTACCTTCCCTCAGCGTCTTGAAAAATATCATGGTACCATCTTGCTGCATCTGGTGTTACTAATGAGAAACCAGATACCTGTCTGGTTCTCATTACTTTGTAGGGAAACTGCCTTGTCTTTCTGGTAGCTTTGAGGTTTTCTCTTTTTCTTGAGTATATATATATATATATATATATATATATATATATATATTTTTTTTTTTTTTCTCTCTATCTTGGCACTCACTGGAAACTTTGAGTCTAATGAAAATATGGCCTCTCTTCCATACTCTCTAGTCTTTGCTTTTGGGGCTCACTAGAAAAAGTGTTGAGATTTCTGGATCTGTTCTACATGTCCTCTAATCTTAAAAAAAAAAAAAAAAAAAAAAAAAAAAAATCCTATTAAACCTGATAGCTTGAGCGCATGGTCTTTGTCTTTCTCTACCGATGCAGCTTTTGCTTTCTTTCAGGATGTTGGCATCTCTGAGTTGCTTGGTGGTTTCAGACTGAATGCTCATTTTCTATAAGGAAAGGTATTGTAGTCAGGCTCTGTGTTCCATCCCCCCACCCCCACCAATCTCAATTTGAATTGTATCTCCTAGAATTCCCATGTGTTGTGGGAAGAACCCAAATTAATGTAGCCAGTGTGGGGTGGGTGGGGTTGGTAATTGAATCATGGGGGCCAATCTTTCCCATGCTATTCTTGTGGTAGTGAATACGTCCCACGAGATCTGATGGGTTTATCAGGGGTTTCTGCTTTTGCCTCTTCCTCATGTCCTCTTACTGCCGCCATGATTGCCTTTTGCCTCCTGCCATGATTCTGAGGCCTCCCCATCCATGTGGAACTGTAAGTCCAGTTAAGCCCTTTTTTCTTCCCAGGCTTGGATACGTCTTTATCAGCAGTGTGAAAATGGACTAATACAGGAAATTGGGACCAAGAATGGGGAATTGCTGAAAAGATCCCTGAAAATGGGGAAGCAACTTTGGAACTGTGTAGCAGGCAGAGATTGGGACAGTTTGGAGGGCTCAGAAGAAGACAGAAAAATGTGGAAAAGTTTGGAAACTCCCAGAGACTTTTTGAATGGTTTTGACAAAAATGCTGCTAGTGATATGAACAATAAGGTCCAGGCTGAGGTGGTCTCAGATGGAGATGAGGAATTTGTTGGGAACTGAGCAAAAGTGGCTCTTGTTATGTTTTAGCAAAGAGATTGGTGGCATTTTGCCCTGCCCTAGAGATTTCTGGAACTTTGAACTTGAGAGAGATGATCTAGGGTATCTGGCAGGAGAAATTTTTAAGCAAGCAGCAAAGCACTCAAGAGATGACTTGGATGCTGTTAAGCATTCCATTTTAAAAGGGAAACAGGCTGGGCACAGTGGCTCATGCCTGTACTCCTAGCACTTTGGGAGGCTGAGGTGGGTGGATCACCTGAGGTCAGGAAAAGTTTGAGACCAGCCTGGCCAACATGGTGAAACCCATTGCTACTAAAAATACAAAAATTAGCCAGGCATGGTGGCATGCACCTGTAATGCCAGCTCAGGAGGCTGAGGCAGGAGAATTGCTTGAACCCAGGTGACGGAGGGTGCACTGAGCTGAGATTGTGCCACTGCACTTCAGCCTGAATGACAGAGTGAGACTCCATCTAAAAAAAAAAAAAAAAAAAAAAAAAATTAAGAAAAGGGAAACAGCATAAAAGTTCAGAAAATTTTCAGCCTGACAATGCAGTAGAAAAACACAAAACAAAACAATTTTTTGAGGAGAAATTTAAGCCAACCACAGAAATTTGCTTAAGTAGCAAGGAGCCTAATGCGAATCCCCAAGACCATGGGGAAAATGTCTCCAGGCCACATCAAAGAACTTCACGGCAGCCCCTCCCATCACAGACCTGGAGGCCCAGGAGGAAAAAGTGGTTTTGTGGGCCAGGCCCAGAGTCTGCATGCAGTGTGCAGCCTAGGGACTTGGTGTCCTGCATTCCAGCTGCTCCAGCCATGGCTGAAAGGGGCCAATGTAGAGCTCAGGCTGTGGCTTCAGAGGGTGGAGGCTCCAAGCCTTGGCTGCTTCTCTCCACTTCGATTTCAGAACATGTACGGAACACCTGAATGTCCAGGCAGAAGTTTGCTGCAGGAGTGGGGCCCTCATGGAAAACCTCTGCTAGGTCAGTGCAGAGGAGAAATCTGGGGTCAGAGCCCTCACATAGAGTCCCTACTGGGACACCACCTAGTGGAGCTGTGAGAAGAGGGCCACTATCCTCCAGACCCTAGAATGGTAGGTCCATGACAGCTTGCATTGTGCACCTGGAAAAGTCACAAATGCTCAAAGCAGCTGGGAGGGAGGCTGTACCCTGCAAAGCCACAGGGACAGAGCTGCCCAACACCATGGCAGCCTACTTCTTGCATCAGCATGAACTGGATGTGAAACCTGGAGTCAAAGGAGATCATTTTGGAGCTTTAAAGTTTGACTGCCCCACTGGATTTCGGACTTGCATGTGCCCTGTAACCGCTTGGTTTGGGCCAATTTCTCCCATTTGGAACAGCTGTATTTACCAAATACATGTACTGCCATTGTATCTAGCAAGTAACTAACTTGCTTTTGATTTTACAGGCTCATAGAAGGGACTTGCCTTGCCTCAGATGAGATGTTGAGCTCTGGGCTTTTGGGTTAATGCTGAACTAAGTTAAGACTTTGGGGGACTGCTGTGAAAGCATGATTGGTTTTGAAATGTGAGGACATGAGGTTTGGCGGGGCAAGGGGCAGAATGATATGGTTTGGCTGTGTCCTCACCCACATCTCACCTTGAATTGTATCTCCCAGAATTCCCACATGTGGGCATTGAGGCAGAGATGATTGAACCATGAGGGCCAGTCCTTCAGATGCTATTCTTGTAATAGTGAATAAGTCTCACGAGATCTGATGGCTGTATCAGGGTTTCCACTTTTGCTTCCTCCTCATTTTTCCTTACTGCCACCATGTAAGATGTGCCTTTCACCTCCCACCATGATTCTGAAGCCTCCCCAGCCATGTGGAACTGTAAGTCCAATTAAACCTCTTTTTCTTTCCATTCTTAGTTATGTCTTTATCAGCAGTGTGGAAATGGACTAATACATCCCCATAATCCCCAGATGTCATGGGAGGGACGCTGTGGGAGGTGATTGGATCATGGGGTGGTTTCCTCCATGCTGCTCTTGTGATAGTGAGTGCGTTCTCACGAGATTGGATGGTTTAATAAGCATCTGGCATCTCCCCTGCTGCGTCTCATTCTCTTGCCACTTTGTCAGGAAGGTGCCTGCTTCTGCTTTGGCCTCTACCATGACTGTAAGTTTCCTGAGGCCTCCTCAACCAGGCAGAACTGTGAGTCAGTTAATCCTTTTTCTTTATAAATTATACAGTCTCAGATATTTCTTTATAGCAATGTGAGAACGGACTCATACAAAAGGCTTTGTCCCCCCACCCCCAACACATACACAGTGTGGCAGTATGTGGCCTCTCAGCACTTCCCAAATCCCTCCTTTTCAGGATATCTTCCTGCCTTGAAGATGATTTATGATTTACTTTCTTGTTTTCTTTCTTTTCTTTCATTTTTTTTTTTTTTTTTTTTTTTAGACAGAGTCTTGCTCTGTCACCCAAGCTGGAGTGCAGTGGTGTGATCTTGACTCACTGCAAACTCCACCTCCCAAATTCAAGCAATTCTTCTGCCTTAGCCTCCCAAGTAACTGGGATTATGGGCATCTGCCACCATGCCTGGCTAATTTTTTGTATTTTTGGTAGAGGCGAGGTTTCACCATGTTGGTGAGGCTGGTCTCAAACTCCTGACCTCAGGTGATCCACCCGCCTGGACCTCCCAAAGTGCTGGGATGACAGGCCTGAGCCACCACGCCCAGCTACTTTCTTGTTTTCAATTGCTGCTATTTTAAAGTTTCTATCATTGCCGTGGTTTTTGTGTCTGTGGGGGAGACATGCCCACTTTTCCATCTGGAAACCAGAAACCCACTTTACAACGTCTATAAAGGCTGAGTAACATTGGTTTGTATTCACTGTGTCTTTCTATATTTCCTCGCTCTGGGGCATCAGCAGAGCCCTGTGGTTTTGAGTGTGGACTCCATGTGGGCTGCCTGGGTGTGAGCCCAGCTTTCCCCCAACAGAAGCACACCTTTTCATCACCTTGTGCCTCAGTGCTCCCATCCGTGGGATGGGAGACGCGATCCCAGACATCATACAGCGTCATTGTCAGGATTGAATGAGATAGTTCTGTGGTGCAGATGGCATAGCACAGGCCTCTGAGATGGGTGCTGGTACCCACACACCGGCGTAAATGGGTCTAAGAAACCATTGTGCCACGAGAATGACTGAGGTTCAGGAAACACCGTTTACGTGTGGCTGAATGCAGGCCTAGTTGGGCAGTGACCTGGCGTGGCCTCCAGGGAATCAGCCTCAAAGACACAGCGTAAACCTACAGAAGCTGACCCTGGTGGTGACCATCCTAACCCACTGCCCCCTGGAGCCCACCTGCAACCTTACCAGCCCCTTGACTGTCTCCAGCCCAGTCCTGGGGTGGCCTGTCCTGCTGGGCCTCGGCAAGGAGGGGAGGAGAGGCTGGAGCACCGGCAGGGGCCTCGCTCTGTAAATGGGATTTGGGACGTGCTGAGAGGCTACACCTGCCACACTGTGGAGAGGAGGGGCAAAGCCTTTTGTATGAGGCCGTTCCCACACTGCTGTAATGATGGCGTCACTTCCTGGGCAGGGCAGGACCCACCCGAGGGCAGAGGGCAGAGGCAGTTCCCGGTGTGGGGAAGGCCCTGCTCTGCACCCCCACCAGCGGCCTCCATGGCAAGGTGTGGGCATTGTCCTCGTCTCCCCAGACCACAGTCTGCCTGTGCCCACCCCCTGCCCAGTAGGAGGTGGTTTTGTGCCCAAGGCCCCCTGCATCCTGCTGTGCCCAGGTCCTGGCTGATACCACCTTCACTGTCTTCCCTGCCCACACCTGCAGCCCCAGCTGTCAGTGCTGCCCATCCCACAGGCTCCCCAGTCCCCTGCTGTCTGCACGGGGTGCTCTCTGCTCTGGGCAGAGCAACAGAAAGGAAGGGCAGGAAGCCTTGCCACATGGGGAGGTGAGACAGGAGGTGAGCAAGCCCCGGAGGAAAGCATCTGGGGGGTCCACACAGGACGGGGTGAAAGGTGGCCCCACAGGGCCCAGCACCAGCCTGGGAGCATCGTGCCCAGCTCCGGTCACCTGCCCTGGGGGGCGGCTGCGTCCCCGCTGACAGGGCCTGATTCCATGTCTGCCCCACTGACAGCCTCTGTCTTCCTGCACGAGCAGTTTCCTCACACAATCCCCCATGCTGGAAATCACAGCCGGGGTGACCTCCGGGTCCTGGCGGCCCCCTGTGCCCTGTCTCCTGGCTGGCACTCCCACAGCCCAAGACTGGCTCCCAGGGTGCCCTCAGGAGCACATGGATGACCATCTGGCTTCCTGCCCCCCACCCCGCCTGGCCCTCCCAGAGACTTCCTGGCCCCTCAGCGGCTGATGGGGGTTCTGTACTGTCCCCTGGATGTGTCCTCCAGCCGGCAGGGCCCAGGCAGGCAGCCCTCAGAGGACCGGGGCGCCTGGGAGAGATGGTAGGCAGGAAAAGACGCTGGGACAGAAGATGTAGGCAATGCTCAGGGTTTATTTGCAGAACTGGTTTGAGCTGGCCAGAGGGGGCTTTGGGATGCTGACCCTTCTCACCTGGCTTTGTGGCCTCAGCCCCAAGGTACCCTGCAGCAGGCACGGACGGGCGGACGCATTGCCTGGCACAGCTTCCCAGCAGCAGCCAGCCTTGCCTGGACCGGGCTGTCTGTGCCCCAGCGGCCGGACACGGTCAGCTGGGATTCGTGCTGCACGGGGGCTCTGGCCGTGGCTCAGGGCGTGGCGGGAACACACAGGCCTGAGCATGCTTAGTTTGTTCCAGGGTGTCCCAGTGACCTCAGGGAGGGGCAAGGCCAAGACAGGCCACAGGCTGTACCAGGGCAGGACTCCTGAGTGGCGCTCTCCTGAAAGGCATCCTGCTGGCTCCTCACCCTTCCAGGGGTTGGTTCTACCACCAGGGTGGGCAGCAGGAGCATGGAGGCACGGGGTGCCACACAGAGGCCGGGGGGTTCCGTGGAGCAGGCCCAAGATGGTTGTGCTTGGGCAATGTGCGTTCTGGCTCCAGGTGGACAGGGCATGGGGTAGAGGCAGAACATCGTCAGACGGCAGTGGCCTCCTAGACCGGGAAGCCAGGGGTGTGTGTGGGAGCCACGGGCTCGGGGACGCAGAAGGGCGTGCAGCCACACTCATCCACGTGGACGTATGTGTGCAGGACAGCTGAGCCATCAGGACAGCGCAAGGCTATGGTCTCCTCGTGGACCCGCCTCTCCTGGCAGCAGGTGCACTCGTGCCGCATGGCCTGGGCCTCCGCTGAGTACCTGTGGATGCAGGGCGGCCCTCAGACCAGCCACCGGGGCCCCACCGTTTCTCTGCCCAGCTGCGGTGACACGTGGGCCTCTGGGGTCCTGGGCCAGATGGCCACCCCTCTGTCCACAGTGGCCTGCTCTGTGGGCACATGGAGCTTCACCTTCCCAGGCGGGGTCGGCTCTGGGCTCCCAGGGTCCCTTGGCCCAGGTGCTGTCTTCTGTGGCCCTTCCCCTGTCTGAACCAGCTCCTCCAGCCCTGCTGACCCTGAGCAGCCCTTGACCCTTCCTCCTGCCTCTTCTAGCCAAGGGTCAACCCTCCTGGCCCCTCCTGCTGACAGCTGGCCGCTGTGGCAAGCCATGGGGGCTCCATGGAAGGCTCTGGTTCCGCCCACTCTCCCTAGGGGGTTCCCCGGACCTGGGTTTGCGGCTGGGAGCTCTGGGCCATGTGGCTGAGCTCAGCAGGGCCCTGGCCTGGCCGCGAGAGCGGCCCCAGGCTTTCTGCCGATGGACGTGGAGAAGGGGGGCCCTGCTGGGGAGCTGCTTTCCTGCTTCGTGGAGCTGGCGCAAGCCCTCCTGACCCAGAGCGGGATGCCGGCCAGCAGATGGGCCCGGACGGACCCACCGCACGCATGTGCTGTTGGCACAGGGCCAGGAGCCCACTCACTTGGACGCTCCGGGGCAGGAGCCCTCACAGAAGGTGATGTTGACCGCAGCCTGGGTCTCGCAGCCCTGGTGCCGCAGAACGGTTGTGTTGACGCGGACTTGACAGGAGTCTGGGAGAAGAAAGGCGGATGCAAGGCCCCCGCGGACCCTGGCTCTGAGGACGTGGCGGGTGGGCCCTCCCCACGGGACCACCCCTCCCACTGCCCTCCCGGACCAAGGCTGGAGTCTGGAGGCCGCGACCCCACTGCTGCCCAGCCCTGCCGTCTGGTCGGGAACGGAAGGGCACGGGATGAAGCCGGAGGGCGGGTGTAGGAAGGCGGCCTCCACTTACCCTCCTCACAGGAGTAGCAGCAGCCGGTTTTCCTGAGGCTCCCCTGTGGGGCCAAAGACAGGGCCAGGGCTGTGGGGTGCCTGGGGGCTCACCTGGGGGCTGGTGCCTGGGGACTCACCTGGGGGTGGGTGTCCGGGGGGGGGCTCACCTGGAGGCAGGTGTGTGTGTGGGGGGGCTCACCTGGAGGCAGGTGCCTCGGGGATTCCCTGGGAGGTGTGGCCTACTAGGGTAGGGGGGAAGCCTCCCAGGGGCTCCCAGACAAGGGTAGGGAGAGGCAGGGCCTCTGGGGAAGGAGTGGAGCCTCCCTGCTGGGTGGGGCTTCCCTGATGGACAGGGTCTCCCAGGTAGGGGCAGGGCCTCCCGGGAAGGGGCGGGGCCTCCCAGGCAGAGGGGGGAGACTCCCTGATGGACAGGGTCTCCCAGGCAGGGGCGGGGCCTCCAAGGAAGGGGTGGAGACTCCCTGCTGGGTGGGGCTTCCCAGGCAGGGGCGGGGCCTGCCTGGTGGACAGGGTCTCCCAGGCAGGGGCAGGGCCTCCAGGGAAGGGGTGGGGCCTCTGAGGGGGTGGAGACTCCCTTCTGGGTGGGGCCTCCCAGGCAGGGGCGGGGCCTCTAGCACACACCCTGCAGCTGGACACATCTGGGCAGGATGCAGGCTGTGGGGTCAGCAGATGGAGTCCGCTCTCGACCTCACAGCGGTACACGGTGCAGTTGTCCACAGGGCTGTTGACCCAGGTTTCGTTCAGCTGAAGTGCAAGGCAGAGTGGAAGCTGAGTGGAGATTGTCTCTTGCACCGAGCCCCTTTGAGGATGACGGTCTGCGGAGGGTGCGGAGCCCAGACCTGCCCCCACGCCCCGGCTGTTACCTGGACGGGCCGGCCGTCGGGCGTGAGGCAGGCTGTCTGCACGCACTCCCTGCAGCACTGCCCGGCCACGCTCTTGTACTCAAAGCCCTGTGGGACAGGAGGGTGTCAGCTGTACTCCTCTCCTCCAGGGCCCTACCTGGCCCAGCCTGCCCTGCCATCAACACCCCAGTGGTCTGGTGGCCCTTATCACTGTCCCTGCCTGGACCTATATCCACAGAAGCTGCCCCCACCCAGTTATCCGGCTCAGCCTCGCCCCAGTTTCCAGCACCTTCTCTCTGCCTACCCCTTTCTTCCTGGGACCTGGTGCTAACCCTGTCCCCGGCAGCCCGCAGGCCTGTCCCGCCCTCAGGCCCCTCAGTCACCCTACTTTATGCCCTCCCTTTGGGAACAACCATGACCCCAGCAAAGGCTGAGCTAGAGAACCCCAGGGAGGCAGGTCAGCATGACTCAGGGCTGGGTCTGCCTGGCAGCTGTTGGCTCACCTAAGGGCGGGTGCCTGGGGACTCACCTGGGGGTGGGTGTCTGGGGGCTCAGCTGGGGGTGGGTGCCTCAGGGGCTCACCTGGGAGTGGATGCCTGGGGGCTCACCTGGGAGTGGATGCCTGGGGGCTCACCTGGGGGTGGGTGCTTTGGGGGCTCACCTGGGGGTGCCTGAGGGGCTCACCTGCAGGTGGGTGCCTGGGGGGCTGGCTCACCTGGGGATGGGTGCCTCAGGGGTTCACCTGGGGGTGGGTGCCTGGGGGCTCACCTGGGGGTGGGTGTCTTGGGGACTCACCTGGGGACAGGTGCCTGGGGGCTCACATAAGGGCAGGTGTCTGGGGGCTCTCCTGGGGGTGGGTGCCTTGGGGGCTCGCCTGGGGGGCTTACCTGGGGGTGGGTGCCTCAGGGGCTCACCTGGGGGTGGGTGCCTGGAGGGCTTACCTGGGGGTGGGCATCTTGGGGACTCACCTGGGGGCAGGTGCCTGGGGGCTCACATAAGGGCAGGTGCCTGGGGGCTCACCTGGGGGCAGGTGGCATTGTTGCAGGCATTCTCCTGACACTGCACTGTTGGATTCTGGGTGTCCCCAGAGAGGCAGGTGCACGTGTGGCAGGGAAGGGTCCCTGGGAATGTTGTACCAACCTGCAGTGGGTGGGAGGGTGGCACTGAGGGCACTGGTGGGCAACAGGGCCAGGACCCCTCCCCGTGACTGGTTGGGACCCGCAGGAAGTTGTCTCTTCCCTAAATGGAGCACTCCTCAAATGGATGCACCCCTGGTGGTCAGGGAATGCAGGAGGGCAGGGAATCTGGACGAGCAGGGAATCTGGGTGGGCAGGGACCCCAGGCAGGCGTGTCCTGCCCCTGGGTCCTTGCTGGGAGGCCCTGAGTAACCACTCAGAGGCAGCAGGTGTGGCGCTCACGGCTGAAGACGTAAGGGGTCTCCGAGTCTCAGGTGTGTCCCAGCCTTGTGAGCCCAGGCCCCTGTATGGATCTGCCCTCATGGCAGGAGTGTCATGACAAGGAGTGGGGTTCAGAGGGCCCTGGGCACCCCACACAGATGTCTCGGTGCAGGGCCGCCCCCACTCGCTGCTGTGCCCTTACCCCGTAGAAGGTGCCATTGTAAGTACACAGCTGAGGTCCTGGAAGGAAAGGGAGCTGAGCCTGTGCTCTGTGCCCTCGCCTGCCTGCGACCCCCGCCGCCGGACGAATGGCCACCCAGGAGCTCGTCCCCCCCACCCTGCCCACCCTCCTACACCCCCCAACCCCGGGCTCATGGCCACCCAGGAGCCCGTCCCTCTCCCAGCTGCCCTCCTTCATCCCCCACCCCTGGGCACATGGCCACCCAGGAGCCCATCCTCCCCGCCCCCGCCCTGCTCACTGCAGCGGAAGGTGGGACAGCAGTCGCCCTCCTCCTGGGTGCGGTAGGGCTCCTGGCCTGGCGGGCACACGGGCGGGCTCTGGGGACAGGTGGTGGTGTTGCATACTGCGGGGGGACAGAGGGCACGGTCCGGGGCTGCCCACTACTCCTCCCGACCCATTGTTCCCAGAGTAAGCCCCGGGCGGGCTCCTCCCCGGAGACCTGACTTCTCCCACGGCCCTTGGGGGTTCCCTCCAGGACCCTCGCTTGACCACTTCCCCGCTGCTCCCCACTCCTGGGCAGGCCAGAGGACACCGGCCTCATCTTTAGGAGGACAGTGAAGCACCTGGAGGCTGTCTCTGCCGAGTGGTCTCATCTGGTCAGGCCAGGACACGGTGGCTTTCCTCTGCTCTCCTGTGCCCACCCTGCAGGCCCCTGGCGGGCACTGGCTCCATCCCCCCCACCCCATGCCGGGCACCTCTGCTCCTTGGGCTCTTACCGCACAGTGTCTCAGGGCAGCAGGGGTCGTTGGCCCGGGGCCTGGTCACAGTCTGGAAGCCGGGGCGGGTGCACGTGGGGGGCTGGCCCTGGGCCTCACAGGGCAGGGGCTGGCACTGCACTGACACTGAGCCCTCGTCACACACGCAGGCCTGGCAGTTGCTGACCCACCGCTCCCCAGGCTGGAAGGGATCGAGGGGGTTCCTGAGGGTTCTTGGACAGGGCTCTGGGCCTCCCCACCACACTCAGCCATGGGCCAATCCTGGGCATCTGTCTGGCCACCCCCTCCCTTGGGCTGGCACCCTAGCGGCCCAGAGTGACAGGGCAGGAAGCCCACACCAGCCACCGGGACGTCCACGTCACACTCGTGCGCCCCACAGCTGCCCTGTGGGATGGGGAGGCTCTTCCTCCCTTAGCTTGAGGGATGGTTGGTTAGGGCAGGTTGGGGTGGAGCCACTCACAGATTTGGGAAAGCCATCCGGTCCCACGCAGGCTGGAAAGGAAAGGGCACGGCGTCACTGAGGGTGCTGAGATTTTGGGCAGAGGGGCCTCTGGCCCCAGGAGGTGCTCTCAGGCCTGGCGCCGCTCCCCCCTGGGATGGAAGCCCCTGGAAATCTTGTCGGATGTCGGCTGTGGCTGGAGCTCAAGCCAGGGCACTTTGAGCCCAGCTGTCAGTGCACAGGAGGCTCGGCCACGGTGGTGGGAGGTAGAGCTCAGGGGAGGGACCACGACAGGATGGTACAAGGATAGAGCCTCCCCATGGGGCTTCAGGGGGCCGGAGGGGGCTCTGCAGGGGCTCAGGGCCACACTGGGGCTGTCCCGGGCCTCTGGTGGGGTGAACATGGCACAGGGGTCAGCTGGGGAGAGGGGACAACACAGTGTGGCCGGGACGGCCCCTCCCACCCTGCAGGCGCTTGGCCAGCCCAGGTGACAGTGCTTACGGCAGGCCGGCACGCAGATGCCCGTGTGTTCGTTGAAGAGGATCTGGTCTTCGGGGCAGAAGCAGCCCTCCGCCAGCCCCTCCAGCTGTGGGCTCTGGTTCCTACAGGGTGACAAGAGTGGCCCTGGGACCCTGAGGTCCAGGAGGCCTCCCGGCATCTTCATCCATGTGAGTCCCCAGGATGGGCAGTGGTGAGCAGGAAGGAGAGCAATGGTGGCGTGCAGGGCTCAGGGTGGGAGAGAATGGGCGGGGCAGGGGTGGGGATGGGGGGACGCCAGGGCGGGCGTGGGTCTGGGGTGGGTGGGGACATGCCTCCTGCCTGCTCTGTCTCTAAGGTATCTGGGAGCAGCTGGGGATGTTTTTCAAGGAGTCCTGGGCTCAGGGGCACTGCAGAGATCTGTGGCTCACAGCAGGATGTCCCCTGGCCTCCTGCTCCCCCAGATCCAGCCATCCCTGTGCTCACCTGGAGTTGCAGGAGGCAGGCTGTATGGGGCCGCACGGCTTGTACACTTTGGTGGGCGGGCAGGTGAGATCTGTGGTTACAGGGAGATGTCAGAGAGGCTGAGGGGTCTGGGGGTCCAGGGCCGTCCCCCCTCACTGCACAGGCCCCTCAGAGAGGCCGAGGGGTCTAGGGGTGCAGAGCCGCCCCCACTCACTGCACAGGCCCCTCAGAAAGGCCGAGGGGTATGGGGGCACAGGGCTGCCGCCCACTCACTGCACAGGCCCCTCAGAGAGGCCAAGGGGTCTAGGGGTGCAGGGCTGCCCCCCACTCACTGCATAGGCCCCTCAGAGAGGCTGAGGGTCTGGGGGCGCAGGGCCACGCCCACTCACTGCACAGGCCCCTTAGAGAGGCCGAGGGGTCTGGAGGTGCAGAGCCATGCCCACTCACCACACAGGCCGCCGGCCGCACCCCGCCAGTCACTGCACACCCCCCGTGCGCGGCAGAGCGCCGCGTAGGCCTCCAGGCTCTGGCAGGGCACCTCGGGGCGGCCCCGGCAGCCGTCACTGACGCAGGCGTTGAAGAATGGGCCGGGGGGCACCAGGTCATGGCAGTCGGCAAAGACCCTGTGGGCAGAGCGATGGGGCGGAGGGCACCAGGCCCCCAGGGAGCTGAGCAAGGGCAGGCAGGGGCACCCCGGGGCCTCCCATCCGGGGGGGAGGACTCACTGGCTCAGCATCAGATCACAGAGCGGCTGCGGCGGGCACCGGCTGGGGGTGGGTGCGCCAGAGGTTGGGGCCGTGGGGCTGGCAGTGGGGGGCGTGCTGGTTGGGGCCCAGCAGCCGTCCTTCCTGCTGTCGGGGACCAGCCACGTCTTGGCCATGTCCTTGCAGCTGGCGGCCATGGTTCCATCCCGACTGCGGCAATCGTCCCTCTGGCTGTTGGTGCAGGTGCCTGGGGGCAGGCCGGGGTGTCACCAGGGGGCTGGAATCCGGGGAGATTTTTGCGCCCCTTCCCCTGGCTCATTCCCCTCCACAGGCTTCGCTCCCAGCTCATTCCCCTCTGAAGGCTGCCCCCCAGCCCCTGGCTCATTCCCATCCATGGCTTCCCCCACGGAGAGCATTTCCCTCCACAGACTCCCCCCACCCCGAAGCTCATTCCTCTCCAGAGTTTCCCCCCAAGCCCCAGTTCAATCCCGTCCGCAGGCTTCCCCTTTGCCCACTGGGCTGTCGGCCCCTGGGACAGCCCCGGTGGGGCAGGACCCGCCGGGCGGGCGGCGCTCACTCACCGCACTGGCCCTCGGTGTTGTTGTGGAAGAGGCTGTAGGGCAGCCGGGCCTGGAAGACGTTTCCGTCGAAGGTGACGCTCACACTCAGGGCGGGAATGTCCACGCGCATGGCGGCCCCCGTCACAGACACAAGCACCCCGTCCTTGCTGAAGCCGCTGCTCACCCGAATTTGGTCAAACAAGATCTGGGGGCAGCCAGGGGAGCCCGTGAGCTGGGTGGGCTCTGGGGGCGGGACTTGCCTTTGGGGCTCTGCCTGCGCAGCCCCCACCCCAAAGCCTGGCTCTTCCCCGGGGGCCTGGAGTCTCCAGTTGGCTGCATTTGGGCCGCAGGGTGCGTTCAGCCTGGGGTGGCCCCACAACCTTCCCTGCCCCCCGGGAACTGCCTCCGGCCCTGGGCCATCGCCGCAGCAGCCGGGCCCCCGGCCTGCAGTCGGCCTGCCCGGGTGTGGTTGGGAGACGCCCATCACTGCCACACGCGGCCTGGGCACAGGGAGGGCCGCCCTCCAGCTGCCTGGACTCACCAGGCCCTCCTCCTTCCCGTGCGCCGTGGTGACAGTGAGGACGATCTCCACGGACTTATAATGGATGCTGAGGGCCCGGGGACAGCTGGCGGCAGCGGGGGCCGCGCAGTACTGGCTGTCCAGGTAGAGGCTGAGATTCCCAAGGCGCGCGTGGATCTCCCTCATGAGGACGTAGGTGCAGTTGCCCCGGAAGGAGTAAGAGGTGCCGTCAAAGGTGGAGTAGTGGGAGCCCCCCCACATGCTGCAGACACCTGCGGGACACAGAGGCACCGGCGGGCTGGCGGGCTCCATGGGGGTCCCCTCGCACCCCAGGCTTCTCCGCAGCCAGCGTCGCCACAGCGACTGCCGCCCTGGGACCCCCTCAAGCCCCTCGGCCTCAGCAGCCTCATCTATAAAGTGGGTGCAGTGTGTAGAATGGTGCCCCCCAAAATCTATGGCCACCACAGAACCTCCACACGTGGCCTTGCCGGGAGAAAGCGTCTTTGCAGAGTGATTAAGTGAAGCATCTTATAATGACATCATTGGGGACTACCCGGGTGGACCCTAAATCCAATGGCCACCACCCTTGCGGGGGACAGGAGAGAGACAGACACATGGAGTCGGGAGGCCACAGAGAGACAGAGGAGGAGATGCAGCCACGTCCAGGGGACACCTGGAGCCCCCAGGCTGGGAGAGGCAGGAAGGACCTCCCCAGACCCTCCACAGGGAGCGTGGCCCTGCCCGCCTGGATCTCAGCCTTCCAGCTCCAGGAGGGAGAGAGCGTCTGTGTCGTCTAAGTCCCCTGGCCTGTGGAGGTTTGGAAGGGCGGCCTGGGGCTAAGGACACGGGAGGGGTGGGAACCCCACCACCTCTCAGCGACGGTGCCGCTGTGACGGCAGCTGCTGTGAGGACCCGAGACCACAGCTCCTCTGGGCTCCGGCTTCCATCCTGAGCTTCTCCCGGCCTCAGAAACCCCTGGACGGGCTTCCTTTCAAGCCACACAGGCGGATGTGCAGACAAGCTCAGCCAACGCCTCTGCCCCTCTCCTGTGGGCTGCGTCAGCATGTTCAGCCCGGTGGACACGGAGTCTGCAGACTAATGGCGTACACCATGTGCACCGCTGTGCCCAGGCCGGCGTGGCGCCTGGTGGTTTCCTGAAGGGATGCCACCCATCTCCCAGGCGCGCCTCCACGCACCCCCGCGCCCCACTCCTCCAGCCTGGCCGCTGGCACGCCCGCTCCACCCGCCCCCGGGGGAGTCCCGCGACCGCCCTCACACTCACACTCGCACTCATAGTGGAAGTTGCAAGGCTGGCTGGGCTCCGACACTTTGATGGGCAGGTGCTTGTTCACGCAGGTGACGTTGGCCACGGGCTTCGGCTCCAGCAGGACAACACGGTTGTCACCCACGCACTGCGCCACAGTGCAGTTCTCCAGGGTCCAGGACTCATTGACCTGTGGCAGGGAACAGGCGTGTGCTCACCGGGACCGGTCCACGGGACGCATCCCCTGGTCATCCCGTCCCCCGTGGTACACAGCCCCAGGTGGCCACAAGAGTCTGCCCAGAGACGGTGCCCCCACCGTGTTGGCCCGGCCCCCCAGACCCTGTGCGCCTCCTCCAACTGGAGCTACGGGTGGAGGGTCCCTGAGACAGGCCTTGGGGGCTGGGCCCTGGCTGTGCCTGAGCAAACCCAGGCCCTGTGTGCATAGCAGGGGAGGCGGAGGGCAGGTGGGACGCACCTGCCGTGGAGGGACAGCGTTGTCACAGCCGGGGGCAGGGGAGGGCAGGGGTGGGGAGGTGGAGGACACTGGCGGTGGGGAGGTGGGGCAGGGGCCCTGGAAGCGGTCAATGTCACAATGCTGGTTGCACACGGCATAGAACTGGCAGCCTGCTCGGTCAGTCTTATTGTAGATGACCTCCCCTGTGGGGGACAAGACAGGAAGATAAGCCACTCCCAGCGACAGGCAAGCCAGAGTTTGGGATGGCAAAGGCAGGGGTCAGTGCCGGAGGGAGTGGCCATTCAGGGAGGGGGCCAGGGAGAGCGGAGACTGAATAAGGCCAGTGGGGACAGGGTGAGGCCGGTGGGGATAGAGTGGCTGGCAGGGAGAGAGCAACTGGCTCCCCGGACAGGGAGACTCAGGTTGGTATGGCACAGGGGAAAGGGCACAGGGGCATCATCCACATCGACTCACCAGGTGAGAAGAGCTGTCCAAATGCCCTACAGAAGCACGGAGTTGAGAAGTGGGTGCTGGGGAAGCCAGTGGGCATGAGGGTGGTGAGGACCGAGGTGGACGCAGTGGTCATATTGAAGGTGGGCAGGCTGCTGGGGAGCACTGTGGGGGTTCGGATGGTCCTGAGGGCAGATGAGCTGGGCACTGTGGAGCTGGTGGCTGTGGGTATGGTGGCTGTGGTGGTCAGCACTTTGGGGGTGTGAGCTGTCCCTACAGTGGAGGAGGGGGTGGCCATGGATCTGTTCGTGGTGGCTGTGGTGCTCAGCACTGAAATGGTGCTTGTAGTCCCTGGGCTGGAGGAGAGAGTGGTTTTGGAGCCAGTGGCCGCAGTTGTGGTGGCTGTGGTAGGAATTACCACGGTCCCTGAAGTGGAGGACAAGGCGGTTGTGGAGCCCATGGAAGAAATAATGGTGGCTGTAGTGGTCGGCTCTGTGAGGATCCAGGTGGTCCCTGAGATGGAGGAGGGTGTGCCCGTGGAGCTGGTGGTCACTGTCGTAGTCAACACTTCGGGGGTCTGAGCAGTCCCTGGGCTGGAAGAGGGTGTGGCCATGGCACCAGTGGCTGTAGTAGTACTGGTTGTGGTAGGAATGACATTGCGGGTCTGAGCAGTCCCTGGGGTAGAGGACGGGGTGGCTGCAGAGCCAGTGACCACAGAGCCAGTGGCCGCCATTGTGGTGGCTGTGGTAGGAATTACCACAGTCCCTAAACTGGAGGGCAGAGTGGTTGTGGAGCCCCTGGATGTGGTCATGGTGGTTGTAGTGGTTGGCTCTTTGAGGATCCAGGTGGTCCCTGGAGTGGAGGAGGGAGTAGCCATGGAGCTGGTGGCCACAGCCGTGGTGGCTATGGTGGTCAGCACTGAGGGTGTGTGGGTGGTCCCTGGGACAGAAGACGGAGTTGCTGGGGTGCTGCTGGCTGCAGGTGTGGTGGCCGTGGTGGTCAGCACTCGGGGGATGGGAACTGTCCCTGGAGTGGAGGAGGAAGTGATGATGGAGCCAGTGGCCATGAGCGTGGTGGCCATGGTGGTCAGTGCTGTGGGAGAACCAGTAGTCTGTGGGGTGGTGGAGGGTGTTGCCCTGGAGCCAGTGGCCACAGTTGTGGCGGTGTTGGTCAGCACTCCAGAGGTTTGCGTGGTCCCTGGGATGGAGGAGGGCATCACTGTGGAGCCAGTGGTCGTGGGTGTGGTGGTGGTGATCAGACTTGGAAGGGAGGGTGCAGTTCCTGGGCTGGAGGAGGTGGTGGCTCTGGGGCCAGTGGGCATGGAGGCTGTGGCCATGGTAGTCAGCACTTTGGAGGTGTGAGCTGTTTTTGGGGTGAAGGAGGGGGTGGCTGTGGAGCCAGTGGCCACTGTCGTGGTGACACCAGTAGGAAGTGGGGTGGAGGAGGGCATGGCCATGGAACCAGTGGCCACAGTAGTGGCTGTGGTGGTAAGTGCTGGAATGGTGCCTGTGGTCCCTGGGCTGGAGGAGGGGGTGGCTGTGGATCCAGTGGCCACAATTGTGGTGGCTGTCGTGGTCAGCGCTATGGGGGTCTGAGTAGTCCCTATGGTGGAGGAAGGGGTGGCTGAGGAGCCCGTGGACACAGTCACGGTGGCTATAGTGGTTGGCTCTGTAAGGATCCAGGTGGTCTGTGGAGTGGAGGAGACCGTGGCCATGGAGCTGGTGGCTGAAGTCTTGGTGACTGTGGTAGGAATTACCACAGTTCTTGGAGTGAAGGAGGCCGTGGCCATGGAGCTGGTGGCAGAGTTCTTGGTGACTGTGGTAGAAGGTAGAGTGGAGGAGGGGGTGGCCATGGAGCTGGTGGCCGAAGTCTTGGTGACTATGGTAGAAGGTAGAGTAGAGGAGGGTGTGGCCGTGGAGCTGGTGGCCGTGGTGCTGGGACAATGGCTGTAGTTGCAGCAGAACACTCGGATTTCATAGTTGAAACACATCTTGAACTTCCCCACCTGCTCACGGTTCCTGCAGACCAGGCCGAAGTCCAGGCTGCATTCCACGAGCTGGCCCACCTCCCGCAGAGGAACATCAGGCTGGGCCTGGGCACGGCACTGGAGGCGCAGCGGCTGCTCACAGACGGCTCCCCCGGCCGCACGGATGTTGGAGTAGGTCTCGAAGTCCCCGCCGGACGGCCCCAGCATGGGGTAGCTGTAGTCCAGCCACTCCGACCAGGCACACCGGGGCTCACAGCCCGTGGACACCACCGGGGTTGTGGGGGCCGATGTGGGGCTTCCCGGCAGCAGGGTCGAGGGTCGGGTCTCTCTGGAGGTGGCTGTGGTCCTGGAGGTGGCTGTGGTGAGGCCGGGGGTGGTCTTTCCCGGAGAAGGGGGTGGCTCAGTGGTCCTGCCGTGAGGGTGAGGACTGGACACGGCAGGAGTGGAGTGTGTGGTGGTACCTGTGTTTCCTGCTGTGGTGTGGGAAGTTACCGTGGAGGGCTCTGTGATGTGAGTGGTCCCCGGGCTGCCCATGGAAGTCCAGGCCTTAGGACCCGTGCTGGGACTGCTGGGGGGCAGGGATCGCCCATGTGTGGTGGCCGTGGTGGTCAGCACTAGGGATGTAGGAGTGGTCCCTGGGGCAGAAGAGGGAGTTGCTGGGGTGCTGCTGGCTGCAGGTGTGGTGGCTGTGGTGGTCAGCACTCGGGAGATAGGAGTTGTCCCTGGAGTGGAGGAGGGCGTGATGATGGAGCCAGTGGCCGTGAGCCTGGTGGCCATGGTGGTCATTGTTGTGGAAGGACCAGCAGTCTGTGGGGTGGTGGAGGGTGTTGCCCTGGAGCCAGTGGCCACAGTTGTGGTGTTGTTGGTCAGCACTCCAGAGGTTTGTGTGGTCCCTGGGATGGAGGAGGGCATCACTGTGGAGCCAGTGGTCGTGGGTGTGGTGGTGGTGATTAGCCTTGGAAGGGTGGGTGCAGTCCCTGGGCTGGAGGAGGGGGTGGCTCTGTGGCCAGTGGGCATGGAAGCTGTGGCCATGGTAGTCAGCAATTTGGAGGTGTGAGCTGTTTTTGGGGTGAAGGAGGGGGTGGCTGTGGAGCCAGTGGCTGCCATCGTGGTGACACCAGTAGGAAGTGGGTTGGAGGAGGGCGTTGCCATGGAGCCAGTGGCCACAGTAGTGGCTGTGGTGGTAAGTGCTGGAATGGTGCCTGTGGTCCCTGGGCTGGAGGAAGGGGTGGCTGTGGATCCAGTGGCCACAATTGTGGTGGCTGTCGTGGTCAGCATTATGGGAGTCTGAGCTGTCCCTGTGGTGGAGGAGGGGGTGGTTGTGGAGCCCGTGGACACAGTCACGGTGGCTGTAGCAGTTGGCTCTGTAAGGATCCAGGTGGTCTGTGGAGTGGAGGATGCCCTGGCCATGGACCTGGTGGCTAAAGTCTTGGTGACTATGGTAGAAGGTAGAGTAGAGGAGGGTGTGGCCGTGGAGCTGGTGGCCGTGGTGCTGGGACAATGGCTGTAGTTGCAGCAGAACACTCGGATTTCATAGTTGAAACACATCTTGAACTTTCCCACCTGCTCACGGTTCCTGCAGACCAGACCGAAGTCCAGGCTGCATTCCACGAGCTGGCCCACCTCCCGCAGAGGAACATCAGGCTGGGCCTGGGCACGGCACTGGAGGCGCAGCGGCTGCTCGCAGACGGCTCCCCCGGCCGCGCGGATGTTGGAGTAGGTCTCGAAGTCCCCGCCGGACGGCCCCAGCGTGGGGTAGCTGTAGTCCAGCCACTCCGACCAGGCACACCGGGGCTCACAGCCCGTGGACACCACCAGGGTTGTGGGGGCCGATGTGGGACTTCCCGGCAGCAGGGTCAAGGGTCGGGTCTCTCTGGAGGTGGCTGTGGTCCTGGAGGTGGCTGTGGTGAGGCCGGGGGTGGTCTTTCCCGGAGAAGGGGGTGGCTCAGTGGTCCTGCCGTGAGGGTGAGGACTGGACACGGCAGGAGTGGAGTGTGTGGTGGTACCTGTGTTTCCTGCTGTGGTGTGGGAAGTTACCGTGGAGGGCTCTGTGATGTGAGTGGTCCCCGGGCTGCCCATGGAAGTCCAGGCCTTAGGACCCGTGCTGGGACTGCTGGGGGGCAGGGATCGCCCATGTGTGGTGGCCGTGGTGGTCAGCACTAGGGATGTAGGAGTGGTCCCTGGGGCAGAAGAGGGAGTTGCTGGGGTGCTGCTGGCTGCAGGTGTGGTGGCTGTGGTGGTCAGCACTCGGGGGGTGGGAGTTGTCCCTGGAGTGGAGGAGGGCGTGATGATGGAGCCAGTGGCTGTGAGCCTGGTGGCCATGGTGGTCATTGTTGTGGGAGGACCAGCAGTCTGTGGGGTTGTGGTGGTTGTTGCCCTGGAGCCATTGGCCACAGTTGTGGTGTTGTTGGTCAGCACTCCGGGGGTTTGCATGGTCCCTGGGATGGAGGAGGGCATCACTGTGGAGCCAGTGGTCGTGGGTGTGGTGGTGGTGATTAGCACTGGAAGAGTGGGTGCAGTCCCTGGGCTGGAGGAGGGGATGGCTCTGGGGCCAGTGGGCATGGAAGCTGTGGCTATGGTAGTCAGCATTTTGGAGGTGTGAGCTGTTTTGGGGGTGAAGGAGGGGGTGGCTGTGGATCCAGTGGCCACAATTGTGGTGGCTGTCGTGGTCAGCGCTATGGGGGTCTGAGTAGTCCCTATGGTGGAGGAAGGGGTGGCTGCGGAGCCCGTGGACACAGTCACGGTGGCTGTAGTGGTTGGCTCTGTAAGGATCCAGGTGGTCCGTGGAGTGGAGGAGACCGTGGCCATGGAGCTGGTGGCTGAAGTCTTGGTGACTGTGGTAGGAATTACCACAGTTCTTGGAGTGAAGGAGGCCGTGGCCATGGAGCTGGTGGCAGAGTTCTTGGTGACCGTGGTAGAAGGTAGAGTGGAGGAGGGTGTGGCCGTGGAGCTGGTGGCCATGGTGCTGGGACAATGGCTGTAGTTGCAGCAGAACACTCGGATTTCATAGTTGAAACACATCTTGAACTTTCCCACCTGCTCACGGTTCCTGCAGACCAGACCGAAGTCCAGGCTGCATTCCACGAGCTGGCCCACCTCCCGCAGGGGAACATCAGGCTGGGCCTGGGCACGGCACTGGAGGCGCAGCGGCTGCTCGCAGACGGCTCCCCCGGCCGCGCGGATGTTGGAGTAGGTCTCGAAGTCCCCGCCGGACGGCCCCAGCGTGGGGTAGCTGTAGTCCAGCCACTCCGACCAGGCACACCGGGGCTCACAGCCCGTGGACACCACCAGGGTTGTGGGGGCCGATGTGGGACTTCCCGGCAGCAGGGTCGAGGTCTGGGTCTCTCTGGAGGTGGCTGTGGTGAGGCCTGGGGTGGTCTTTCCCGGAGAAGGGGGTGGCTCAGTGGTCCTGCCGTGAGGGTGAGGACTGGACACGGCAGGAGTGGAGTGTGTGGTGGTACCTGTGTTTCCTGCTGTGGTGTGGGAAGTTACCGTGGAGGGCTCTGTGATGTGAGTGGTCCCCAGGGTGCCCATGGAAGTCCAGGCCTTAGGACCCGTGCTGGGACTGCTGGGGGGCAGGGATCGCCCATGTGTGGTGGCCGTGGTGGTCAGCACTAGGGATGTACGAGTGGTCCCTGGAGTGGAGGAGGGCGTGATGATGGAGCCAGTGGCCGTGAGCCTGGTGGCCATGGTGGTCATTGCTGTGGGAGGACCAGCAGTCTGTGGGGTGGTGGAGGGTGTTGCCCTGGAGCCAGTGGCCACAGTTGTGGCGGTGTTGGTCAGCACTCCAGAGGTTTGCGTGGTCCCTGAGATGGAGGAGGGCATCACTGTGGAGCCAGTGGTCGTGGGTGTGGTGGTGGTGATTAGCCTTGGAAGGGTGGGTGCAGTCCCTGGGCTGGAGGAGGGGGTGGCTCTGTGGCCAGTGGGCATGGAAGCTGTGGCCATGGTAGTCAGCAATTTGGAGGTGTGAGCTGTTTTTGGGGTGAAGGAGGGGGTGGCTGTGGAGCCAGTGGCTGCCATCGTGGTGACACCAGTAGGAAGTGGGTTGGAGGAGGGCGTTGCCATGGAGCCAGTGGCCACAGTAGTGGCTGTGGTGGTAAGTGCTGGAATGGTGCCTGTGGTCCCTGGGCTGGAGGAAGGGGTGGCTGTGGATCCAGTGGCCACTGTTGTGGTGGCTGTCGTGGTCAGCGCTATGGGGGTCTGAGCTGTCCCCGGAGTGGAGGAAGGGGTGACTGTGGATCCAGTAGCCACAGTTGTGTTGGCTGTGGTGGTCAGCACTGTGGGAGTCTGAGCTGTCCCTGTGGTGGAGGAGGGGGTGGCTGTGGAGCCTGTGGATATTGTCACGGTGGCTGTAGTGGTTGGCTCTGTAAGGATCCAGGTGGTCCGCGGAGTGTAGGAGGCTGGGGCCATGGAGCTGGTGGCCGAAGTCTTGGTGACCGTGGTAGAAGGTAGAGTAGAGGAGGGTGTGGCCGTGGAGCTGATGGCCGTGGTGCTGGGACAATGGCTGTAGTTGCAGCAGAACACTCGGATTTCATAGTTGAAACACATCTTGAACTTCCCCACCTGCTCACGGTTCCTGCAGACCAGACCGAAGTCCAGGCTGCATTCCACGAGCTGGCCCACCTCCCGCAGAGGAACATCAGGCTGGGCCTGGGCACGGCACTGGAGGCGCAGCGGCTGCTCGCAGATGGCACCCCCGGCCGCGCGAATGTTGGAGTAGGTCTCGAAGTCCCCGCCGTCAGGGCCAGGGCTGGGATAATCCTCATCCAACCAGTCTGTCCAGGTGCAGCGAGGCACACAGCCTGTGCTGGGAGATGGGGAGCTGGAGGGCAGGATGGTCCCTATGGTGTGCCCAGAGCTGGAAGTCCTCAGGGTCGTGTGCACAGGGGTGGTCACCATGGGGGACATTGTGGAGGTACTGAGCACAGCTGGACTGGTAGGCATGGTCAGAGCCTGGGAGGTCTCCTGCCTCCTGGTAGGGAGGAGGTTGGTCGTGGAAGCTGGAGGGGCAGAGGGACTGGGGAGGGACACCCTTTCTGTGGTCTTTGAGAAGGTGGGGCCAGTTTTAGTGGTGGCCAGAGTTGAGGGTCTTGTTACTGCTGGTGACCTGGTGCTCCAGATGGCAGTGGCTGTGGGGGTGGTAGCCCCTGTGGCAGCAGTGGCTGTGGAGGCAGTAGTTGTAGGGGTGGTGGCCCCCATGGTAGCAGTGACTGTGGAGGCAGTGGCCATGGGTATGGTGGCCCCTGTGGCAGCAGTGGCTGTGGAGGCAGTGGCTGTGGGGGTTATGGCCCCTGTGGTGGCAGTAGCTGTGGAGACAGTGGCCATGGGGGTGGTGGCCCCTGTGGCAGCAGTGGCTGTGGAAGCAGTGGCTGTGGGGGTGGTAGCCCCCATGGTGACCCCTGTGGAGGTGGGTTTGGGTGCCTGTGTGGAGGAGGTGGGTGTGGGGGCGGCCGTGCTGGGGCAGTGGCTGTAGTCATCACAGCAGAGCACACGCACATTGTAGTTGAAGCACATGTTGAACCTGCCTGTCTGGTCCTCATTCCTGCAGGTCAACCCAGTCTCCAGGCTGCAGGTCAGCACCTGCCCGATCTGGTCGATGCTCACCTCGGGGTAGTTCTCCGCCCGGCACTCTATGCGCTCTGGTGCCCAGCACATCTTGCCCCCAGCAGTCCTGATGTTTTCAAAAGTTTCCATGTCCCCCCCTGTCACCCCCGAGGTTGGGAAGTCCACGTCAAACCACTCTGTCCACTCACACTTCGGCTGACATCGGGTCGTGCCCTGGCTGGTGGTGGCCTCGGTGATGGGGCCCTGTGTTGTTGTCTCTGGCCTGGGCGTGCTGATCTCAGCCTGAGTGGTGGACTGATGGCTCGTGAGTGTTGGCACCCGGCCGGTGGTCAGTGGCTCTTTGGAGCCGGTGCTGGCTGTGCCTGTTGGGCGAGCTCTGGAGGTTGCCATTGTCGTTGGGGTTGGCATGGGGGGCTTCGAGGGGCCCCATGTGCCCGAGCTCCTCGTGGTCCCTGGCAGGGCTGAGTGAGTTGGAAAGCTAGATGTGGCCACCTGTGGGACCGTGGGCTCTGTGGAACCTGCAGGAGCTGTGGGGCCTCCTGTGGTGGCCGTAACAAGGGTGCCTGTGTATCTAGGGGATGTCTGTCCTTCTGAGTGGGTGGGGACTGCTGTGGTGGTGGGCGGGGGAGCCCTGGTCACCTCTGGGCTACTCATAGGTGGCAGCGTTGAGATCAGGGTGGTAGTGGTGGTGGTGGCCGTCTCTGGCTCCGTGGCGGGTGGCGGGGTTGTGGCATGTCCCCTGCAGTGGTCGGCACTGCAGCACAGGACCCGGATTCTGTAGTTGTAGCACATCTTGAACACACCCTCCTGCTCCCAGTTCCTGCATACCAGGCCGAAGCGGACGTCACAGTGCACCTTCTGCCCCACCTGCGCCAGGGTCCAGTTGGGGAAGCTCTCGGCCTGGCACTCAATGTCCTCTGGCTGCTTGCATAGGTGCCCTCCCGCAGCCCTGATCTTATCGTAGGACTCAACATCCCCCCCCAACTCCTCAGACTTGGGGTAGTCCTCGTCAAACCACTCAGTCCACTGACAGCGGGGCTGGCAGGCGGTGGTGGCTGGGGCCGGGGAGCTGCTGACGGGGCTGGTGACCGTCGACCTGGCACTCGGGGTCACCCACAGGGTGGTCTGTTCAGTCACTGTGGTCTGGGTGGGGGTGGGCATGGCGGGCTCTGTGCTGGCACTGAGGGAGGGCTGGATGCTGGTGCCTGGGGCCGGGGAGGCACCACAGGGCACATACTCGCAGCAGAGAACCCGCAGCTCATAGTCGTGGCAGAGTGGGGGGCTTTGCTGGCTGTTGGCACACATCAGCCCCCGCGTGCGGTCACAGTCTACCTGCTGGCCCAGCTTCTCCAGCGGCATGTCGGGAAGCTGCTCTGCCCGGCACTCGATGTCTGCCGGCTCAGCGCATACCTGGAACCCCCTCTGCCTCAGGTTTTCAAACGTCTCGAAGTCTCCGCCTCCCAGGCCTGGCTCTGGGCGGTGCCCACTGTACCAGTCAGACCAGTGGCAGACCTCACGGACACACACGGTGGAGAGTGGGAGGGCTGAGCCTGCAAGAAGCAAGGGAGAGGAGTCCTTGCTTCACAAGGAGGAGGGGACCCAGAGGACCCTTGCCCCAGGGCTGGCCCCGCCCCTGTGGGATACTGGGGACCCTAGGCGCCTGCCTCAGCCTGGGTTAGGGCCACTTCTGCGTGAGGGACTGGGCCCTGGCATCCTGGCCTTGAGGGAGTCCACCAGCTGAGAAAGGCCATGGGGAGGGCTGGGGCAGTCTGGGGAGGGCTGGGGCAGAGTCTGGGGAAGGCTGTGATGAGGGCTGGGGTGGATCTAGGGAAGCTTTATTGTCCCCTCAAGGTCACCCATCATTGTGCTGAGGCTTCCTGGGGAGCCCCTGGAGACACGAAGGGTATTGGGAGCTGTGCACCCTCAGAGAGCCTGGCAGGTCAGCAGTTGGTACCCCACTGTGACTACCATCCAGAGCACCTGCACTGAGTGTCCAGGGGGTCCCTCCTCATCACGCAGACGTGGCCAGGCCTCAGGAGAGCCAGGCAGGACTTACCTGTTGTGGAGCCAGGGACCACGGCAGTGGTGAAGGTGAACGGTGTGGTGGCCGGGGTTCCCGGGCATGCCACCGCTCTCCTGACGATGGTGCCGTTGCTTCCGCAGATGGCAATCAGACAGGCGCCAAGCCCATCGGTTGTGTTGTAGATGATGTCCTGGTAGCCATAGATCCTGTCCTCATAGATGCAGGTGCAGGCTGGGGATGGGGCCAACAGAGTCATCTGGTGCCTCTGGGCCCCGGACCCCGGCCTCGGCCGCCCCACCCCGACCCTTCCTTACCCCCAAGGCTGTGGGCGCACTGGATGCCGCTGGGTGTGCAGTTACTGCGGGCAGGGGAGAGGTGAGCTGAGAGCCTGGGGGACAGCCTGCAGGGCCTGCTCCCCAGCCCTGCCCCCCAGCCGCACCTGCTCCCCACCCCCTCACCAGCTCTGGCAGTTCTCTGCTGTGGGGACCCTGGCCCCCACGTCATAGTAGTTTCCGTCCTTGTCGTAGCAGCCACACTGGGCCACGCACTTCATCTCGTCTTCGTTGAAGAAGGGCTGGCTGGGAGGGCACTTCGGGTAACAGCCTGGGGCCAGCAGGGCGAGGGAAAGACTCACTGGGGTCCTTTAGCCTCTCGAGCCAGGGGATCCATGCTGCCAGAAGTAGCCGCCCCCCCACCAGCCAGCGGGGGCCTGCCCTGGAGGCTTGCATTGTGCAGCTCATGGGAGCCTACGCCGTGTCCTTGGGGAACCCCAGCCCCCCCAAGCACACTCGGAAACCCAAAGACAGGAGGTTTCATCCCGGACAGGCTGCCCCTCACCTTCTAGGCCGGGCAGGTCCACCAGGCAGTGCCCGCTGGGGTTCCGGCAGGTTTTCAGGCATGGAGCCCCACAGGGCTGGTAGTGCCACTCACAGCCCCCGTGTGGGTTGTAGAAGTCACAGAATAAGGCTGGGGCACGGAGGACAGAGGCTAAGGAGGCACCCACCGGCCCTCACCCCTGCTGTGCAGGGCAGTCCCGCCTGGCACAGGGGACGGTGTCCCCAGAGCCAGACCTGGGCTTGTCCCAGACATGCAGGGCATCAGGCAGGTGGCACCTCACCTTCCCCTCCGCTCCCCAGCCCTGCCCTTGGAACCCCCGTCCTGTCCCCCAGGAGCCGTCTGGTGCTGGGACAGCCTGTCTGGTGGTTTTACACAGGTCTGCCTCTGTGCACGGGAACATCACACTTGCATGGAGCCACATGCATGTTGGGCGTCTATGTGCGGCTCAGGCCCAGGTCAGTGCCCCTACGGAGGCTGCTGCACCTCCTCCCCCGCCCGGCTGCTCCACCCTTCAGCACCACGGACAGAGCCCGACTCACGACAGGTGTCCGGAGTCCGCCAGGACACACACAGGCCGGCGTCGTGGCAGGCCTGGGCGTAGGCAGCCACAGCCGTGCAGAAGCACTCACAGTCGCCCCCCGAGTCACAGGCGCACGCGTCACTCACGCAGGCCTCGTAGTACTTGGTGGAGTCAACCTGGGAGTGAGGCCCAGGTGCAGCTGTCAGGCCAATGTCCCTCCCACACCCCACTGGCCAGGGGACGGCTGGCCCAGGGCCAGTCCCTGGAGCCATTTGCATTTCAAACCCCCCATGGCAACTCTCTGAGCTCCCTGACTCTTGGGGCCTGGAGTACCTCAGAGCTTGCCCCAAAGGGGAGCTGCTCCAGTACTACCTCCCTAGCCCACCTGTGCCCTTGACCAGCTATATCCTTGCCCACTTGTGCACCTGCCCATCTGCCCACCTCTGCACCTGCCCACCTGCCCATATGCCCACCTGTGCACCTGTGCACCATCCATCTGCCCACCTGTGCATCTGCCCATCTGCCCACATGCCCATCTGCCCACCTGTCCCTCTACCCACCTCTGCACCTGCCCACCTGTGCATCTGCCCATCTGCCCACATGCCCATCTGCCCACCTGTCCATCTGCCCACCTGTCCATCTACCCACCTCTGCACCTGCCCACCTGCCCATCTGCCCACCTGTGCACCTGTGCACCGTCCATCTGCCCACCTGTCCATCTGCCCACCTCTGCACCTGCCCACCTGTGCATCTGCCCATCTGCCCACATGCCCATCTGCCACCTGTCCATCTGCCCACCTCTGCACCTGCCCACCTGTGCATCTGCCCATCTGCCCACCTGTCCATCTACCCACCTCTGCACTTGCCCACCTGCCCATCTGCCCACCTGTGCACCCATCCATTTGCCCACCTGTCCATCTACCCACCTCTGCACCTTCCCATCTGCCCATCAGTGCACCTGCCCGTCTGCCTACCTGTGCACCTGCCCGTCTGCCCACCTGTCCATCTACCCACCTCTGTAGCTTCCCATCTGCCCACCTGTGCACCTGCCCGTCTGCCCACCTATACATCTGCCCACCAGTCCAGCTGCCCCTCTGCCTACCTTCACATGTGCCCTTTGGATCTTTTTTATCACGTGGGTCTGGTCATGCGGCCTACAGCTTCCAAACCCACATGGAGCACAGCACCTCTGCCCGCCCTTGGCTCTCGCCCCCACCTCCCTCAGCGGCAGTGGTGCTGGCCTCCTTTCCAGCTGGGGGCCTTCCCCACAGCTGACCCAACCCTGCGGTGGCCCCCGCTCAGGGCTCTCCACGCCTGGGCATCTGACCACCCAGCGCCCGCCACCCTGCTGCCTCCTCCCAAAGTTAGTTCTGTGAGGGCAGGTCTTGTCCCCTGATGGCCGGGGTGAGCCCAGAACTTGCGAGGCTCTTCCAGGCACCCAGTCAACCTGCGCTAAGGAGGGAGCGGTGACTTCTGGTGCCAGGGACTCGGTGCAGCCTCACTTCCTTTCCAGACCAGCCACGGGGGAAGCCGTGCTGTTAGCCCCATCCTGACCGTGAGGAGCTGCCTGTGTCCTCCAGGCAAGAGCCCACACCCCTCCCAGGCCCCATCTGAATCTGGGCCCAGATGCCAGCTTCCTTTTCAAGGGGACAAGCGGCAGCCGACGTGACAGTGCTCCAGGGCCTCCCATGAGCAAATGTGCCCACCACTGTGCCCACTGCTGCCCCTAAGCCAGCCCCTCAGCTCAGCCCTGAACCACATGCTGTGTGCCTATGTGGGCACTCAAGTCTTCCTTAAAATGACAGGAAACTGTTTTTTGGGTTTTTTGTTTGTTTGTTTTGAGACGGAATTTCACTCTTCTTGCCCAGGCTGGAGTGCAGTGGTGCAATCTCAGTCACTACAACCTCCACCTCCCAGGTTCAAGCGATTATTCTGCCTCAGCCTCCCAAGTAGCTGGGATTACAGGCATGCCACCATGCCTGGGTAAATCTTGTATTTTTAGTATGGCAGAGTTTCGTCATGTTGGCCAGGCTGGTCTTGAACTCCTGACCTCAGGTGATCCACCCACCTCAGCTTCCCAAAGTGCTGAGATTATAGGCATGAGCCACTGCGCCCGGCCAGGAAACTGTCTTTTTGGAATTCTCTGCTTACGGCTGATCTCTGATTCCTCCCTGGCTGGGCGGGGAGCCGGGCTGGCCTTCCAGTTTGCACTGAGAACTGGGCAGGTCTGGGGATGAGGAGGGTGTCTGGGGCCTCTGGGTGTGACTGCGGCTGTGGCCAAGGGAGTGGCCGGGAGACAGCAGAGTTGGCTTCATGCCAGGGGCAGGGAGTGCAGGTGCGGGGCTGGCGGGAGATCCAGACTTGGGGCCTGCCGTGCAGGACCGCGTACCCTGGGAGAACGGTCAGACCCTCTTTGGAGCCCTGGCGTGTGCCCAGAAGACCCGGCTCTCAGTGGGAGGGAAGCAGCCGCCATCCCCACTTCACCCTGTCTGCCAAGCACAGAGCCCCACCTGGGAGCGGCAGGCGGCGAAGGTGGGGCCGTGGAGGATGCTGCACTGCTTCTGGGCCCAGGACTTTCGGGAGGGGTTGGCCGTGCAGGGGTCCTTGGGCGGCAGGGCGTCCGGGCAGGACGGGGAGAGCTTCCAGCTGTTCCCGAACTCCAGCGAGTCCCCCACCACGGACCGGCTCCGCGTGGTGAAGTCGTTGATGGCGTTGCCATCGAAGTTCCCGCACAGGCCGCAGACCCTGCCCTGCAGAGGCGCCAAGAGAGTGGGGCCCTGGAGCCGGGGCCACCGGCACCCGCAGGAGGTGGCATGGGGCCCAGCCCGGGGTCCAGAGCCCTCGGGAGACGGAGGGAGGACAGCCGGTTCCCTAGCCAGTGCCCGGCAAACTTGCAGGGGACGGGTGCAGTGGGTCCCTGGGTGGGCCGCTGGGTGGCACCTGTTTCCCTATAAAACCTTCGGCCCACTGTGGAGGCCAGAGGGCAGGGTTCTCACCAGCCAGGCTCAGCAGGTCCCACAGGACCCCCCTGGCACCAAGGTTTCTGTGGCCGCCAGGTGGTCCTGCAGAGCCTGGGAGCCACGGCCTGAGCTCACCTTGTAGTCCTGGTGCAGCCGGATGAACACGCTGGTCTTCCGGTCCCAGGACACGGCCATCCCGCGGGTCTCAATGACCAGGAAGATGCCCATGTAGCGGATCCTGTATGGGGGGTCCCCGCCCGGCCCTCTGGCCACCGCCTTAAAGGTTCCCTCCTGGAGGATCAGCTCGTAGCTCTGCAGGGGAGGCAGACACTGCCAGAAGCCGACCCTGTGGTCCCCGGGGCGGGGCCTGAGTTGCAGGGATTCCCCACCCAGGGCAGGGCTCTGCAGGTGCACGTGGCACAGGGAGCTGGCGTTCGGGATGAGCTGGGTCGGTGGGACCCTCAGTGAAGGTTTGGCAAGAGGCTGGGCAGGAAGTGCGGGGAGCAGGGACCACGGTCGGCCTGCCTTCTCCCCTGGCAGGGCCCTGGCAGCGGCTCTGCCTTCTTCCCTGGGAGCTCTGGCCCCCCATGCTGGACCGGGTGTCTCTGGGTGTGGCAGGGTGAATGGCAGCTCTGGAAAAGGTCTGTTTACATGCCAACTCCCAGAACCTTGGCCTGCAGCCTTCATGGGAGAAAGCATCTCTAAAGATGGGATTCAGGGAAGCACCTTGAAATAAGATCATCCTGGACTATCTGGGGGTGCCCTACATCCAATGACCAGCGTCCTTACAGAGACAGAAGAGCGAAAAAAAAAACCCAAAAAAAGAGAATAGAGGCACAGACACAGAGGGAGGCCACAGGCAGCCACAGCCACGGGACGCCTGGAGCCTGAGATGCTGGGGGAGGCAGGAAGGACCTCCCCAGACCCTCCCAGGGAGCGTGGTGCTGCCCGCCTGCGTCTCTGACTTCTGGCTCCAGGATGGAAAATGTATGTCTGTGCCCCGTGGTTTGTGGCTATTTGGAACAGCAGCCCCTGTCAGGACACCGCTGAGAACCCGTGAGTGTGGCTGCACTCATGAGGCTTCCCTGGGCCGGCTCGTTGGCTGCGGGCCCGGGGGCGTTCACAGCCGGGGCCGCTCTCACCTCCACGAAGAGCTTGATGGCCTTGGAGCAGGTGGTGCCGGTGGTCCCACAGGGGATGTTCTCCGTGATGACGCGGAAGGTCCCGTGGCTGGCGTTGCCCCCACAGTAGTCCTGGGCCGGGAGGAGACAAGCAGCTGACTGCAGGCCCGAGCGTGCCCAGCGTGGGAGCCGGGGAGGGGTCGGCGTACCTGCGCCAGGGTGTACTCGCAGCTGCCTTCGAAGCTGTAGCGCTCGCCGTCAAAGGTGATGACGTGGCCATCGCCATAGGCCACGCAGGTGCCCAGGCAGAGCCGGTGGCTGCACTCCCACCTCCGGTTCCTGCAGGTGCTGCAAGGGGCCAGGACAGTGCCTGCTCACGGGGGCTGCCCTCCCGGCCTTCCCGAGACCCAGCACCCGGGCCCGTGCGGGTCAGCCTGGAGCCTCAGCCTCCCAGGCCCAGCCTGGCCCTCCTCGGTGAAAGGGGTGGTCCCGCACAGTGACTTCAGGGCATGCAGCCCCACCAGGTTCCTGGTAGCACCACAGTCCCTGGGCCACCTTCCAGAGGACGCACAGGATGGCCCCTGGCTTTCCTAGCAACTCTTGTGCCACCGCCCCACCTCACCCCAGCCAGTTCACCGCCTGCCCTCCCCCCGCCCTCCCTACTCTCTCCCCTTCCTCCCCCTTGCCCTCCCTCCCCACCCCCTCCCTTCCTTGCCTCCTGCCTCCACATCCGCTGGCCTCCCTGCCCACCCGCTGCCTCTGAGGGACCCAAGACCCACCAGGTGTTGCAGTCGACCCTGATGGTCTCCCCAGGCTTGTAGATGGCCTCGTTGTGCACGCAGGGACAGTCCTCCTCGGCGATGCAGCCCCCACTCCCGTCCGACACCAGCCCCGGGGGACAGACGCAGCCGGACACGCAGTGTGTGCTGAACTGTGGGCCCAGGCAGGTCGAGGTCAGGGCCGGACACCGGGGGGGCAGATGCTACTCATCCTTCGGGAAGGCACGCCCAGGGCCCCCGGGCAATGTCCGGGTCGGGGCGGAGCTTCTGGTGGGGGGGTTAGGCCTTCGGCCACGCAGTGTCTCCAGGACCACCGGGGCCCTGGGCTTGGGAGCTGGGGAAGCTGGGAACCCTTCCCTGCCCACCCTCCCTGAAGCACGGGGCGGTGGGGAGTCGCCGAGGCCAGCACCGGAAGACTCACACAGCCCACGTCCAGTGTGTGGCAGCTCCGGACGCACTCGGCCCCAGGGGTGCCCGCTGAGCTGTTGCTGCAGTCCAGGTACACCATGGGGGCCGCGCACCCTGGGGGAAGAGCTCGGTGGGAGGGGTCCTGCGGAAGGGCAGCCTCGGCCCCAACTGTCCCTGGGCGGCCCTGAGCCTGTCCTGCTGACCGAGCTAACCAGGGTTCCACAACACCAGCAGCCCCCAACCCCAAGGCACCCCAGCCATGCTGCAGGGCAGAGACCCACCAGCCCCTCCTTCCCTGGCATGTCTAGGCGTGGGGGCCTGTGGCAGGGCCCAGGTGAAGACTGATCTGGCTGGGTGGGGCTCAGGTGGGGCTGGGCTGGGCTGGGCGGGGTGTGGCATGGCTGGGTGGGGCTCAGGTGGGGCGGGGCTGGGCTGGGCGGGGTGTGGCATGGCTGGGTGGGGCTCAGGTGGGGCTGGGCTGGGCTGGGCGGGGTGTGGCATGGCTGGGTGGGGCTCAGGTGGGGCGGGGCTGGGCTGGGTGGGGTGTGGCTTGGCTGGGTGGGGCTCAGGTGGGGCGGGGCTGGGCTGGGCGGGGTGTGGCATGGCTGGGTGGGGCTCAGGTGGGGCGGGGCGGGGCTGGGCGGGGTGTGGCATGGCTGGGTGGGGCTCAGGTGGGGCGGGGCTGGGCTGGGCGGGGTGTGGCATGGCTGGGTGGGGCTCAGGTGGGGCGGGGCAGGCGCCTACCTGTGTTTCTCTGCAGGGTGGCTCCCAGGCAGCTCAGCTTCCCGCCTGCACACGAGCTGAGAGAGATGGACCGCACAGCCTGGACCTGCGGCCTGCACCCCACAGACCCCACCCTGGGCTCCCGAGCCCCCGCTGAGCTCCCCAGCCCGGCCGCCTCCTTGTAAGGCCAGCTGGTGCCTGCCGCCGGGTTCTGTGGGAGACCCCAAGTCCCTCGGAGGCTCGTGGGCAAATACACACGGATGGGTGACCAGGCAGTCGGGACCCTGGGGTTGGGAGCGGCCTTTGAGGCCAGGGTGAGAGTGGGGGCTGTCCCCCCTTTCCCGGCAGGGGCTGCCATTCAAGGTGAGAACAGCCAGCAGGCATTCTCCCGGCCTCTCTCCCGGCCGGGAATTTTCTCTTCAGAACATGCTGGGCCCACCCTGTGCCGCCCTCCCCAGCCTGGCCCCTCGTGTCTCAGAACCCTCAGGGGAGGCGCAGAAGGCTTCGGGTGTGGAGCGGAAGTTCAGCGGGAGGCCCCTGTCTGCCCAGGGAGGGCGGGTGGTGGCTTCGAGGAGCACCTGGGACCCGGTCCCCGGCCGGCTCTTACCACACGGCGCCCTCCTCATGCACCACCTCCCCGGGGGCCAGCACGGTGCCGTGAACGTAGCAGGGGCACTCCCGGGCGGGCACACAGGCACCCGCGTCGTTGAGGAAGGTGCCGGAGGGGCAGGCGCAGCCGTCCACAGGCACAAAGGCGACGCCGCAGGTGACATCAGCCTCGCTCAGGCCGCGGCAGGTGGGCTGGCAGGCGTCCACCACGTAGGCGTAGCGCTGGGACTCGGGGCAGCTCTGCATGTACCTGGCTGCGGTTGGGAGTCGGGGGGACAGGTCAGTGGCCGGGCAGCCCGGCCGACCCCCCCACTCGCGCCATCCTCAACGCTGCGTCCCCGTCTGTGACTCAGAGATCACGAGGGTTTGAGGTTCTCGCGAGGCTGGGATGCGGAGGACAAAGCTGGGGGCTGAGAACCGCGTGGGTGACAGGTGCCGCCGCCCAGGGCCCCCGCGCCCCCACGCAGCGCGACACCTCCACCCCGCGGGCACTCACTGCAGACGCCGTCCCTCCAGCCGCTGAGCCGCACGCCCTTGGCGGCGCAGGCGAGCACGTAGGAGGACAGGGCGGCACACAGGCAGTCCTCGCTGCGCTCACAGTTGCAGGTGTCAAACAGGCAGTTCTGCGGGGAGGGGGGCGTCAGGGACCCCAGCCCACCATGGCTCCCCACCCGCCCTGCGCAGTCCTGGGGGGCTGCTTCGCGGCCTCTCACCGAGTGGAAGGGTTTGGGGTTGATGATGGAGTGGCAGGGCGAGAAGGCGCCGGCGGGGTCCGTCAGCCGCGAGCACCAGTGCCGGGCGTAGTTATCTGCGGGGAAGACCCGGCGCCATCTCCGTGACCTGCCCCGAAGCCCACGGCCCACCCCCGACACACACACAGGCCTTCGCGCCCTCAGCCCTGGGAACGGTGAGTTGGAATTTGGAGGCTCACGTGCTGCGCCTTGGGGGTCCCAGCCACCTGGCACCAAGCACATACCTCCTGATGCCTCCCACCTGCCTCCATGGGGTCCCCAATCCCGCCCAGGGGTTCCCGTGGCCCAGGGGACAGGAAGGTGCTAGGTGGCACTTGAGCCTGGGGTGACTGTGGGGGTGGGAGCAAGGGGTACCATTCTCCACACTGAGGGAGCAGGGGTCCTCGAAGCTGTTCCTGGCATTGGCACAGGTGGCCTGGGCCTTCCAGGTGTTGGCAAAGGCTGCACCCGTGGCTTCCACCACCCCGCTGAGGGCCGTGAAGTCGTCAGCCTGGTTCTGGTTGAAGTTCCCACACAGGCCTGGGGGCCAGTGTTGGGGGATGTCAGTGGCTGCTGTCGGACCCACCGGCTCCTGGCCCCTGCCGGCGCTCCAGGCGCCACACAGGGCAGAACGGCCCAGAGCCCGGTCCCTGGATTCTGCTTCCAGAACCATCTGCAGATAAGCCCCGGGGGTCCGGCCCCTGTGCAGAGCCAGCATGAGCCAGGGCAGGGCTGCCTTCCTCCTCCCGGCCACTTCTGGGGCACCGGTCAGATGCTGGTGTCCTGCGCCAGCACCAGGGTCTCTGCCGGGCCCTGGGAGCAGCCCTCTCCCCGGCCCCCTGCCCGCCTCTGCCTGCCCCCTCCCTGCAGCCTGGCACTAGTCCAGGCCCCGCACCCACCGAAGGCTCCTGCCCAGCCTCACCGCACATCTGGCCCTGGTGGGCGGGGTCCAGCCGGACGAACACCTGCATGAGAGGCACCAGCTGCACCAGCAGCTGCAGCCCCAGGCCCGTCTGCACCACGACGAAGAAACTGGAGGGCCGGAACAGGGTGATGTTGGCTGCGGGGAGTGTGGAGGAGAGGCCGGTCAGGGCTGCGGGGCCAGATAGGGCCAGATCGGAGGGCCAGGGCATCCAGCGGGCCGGGCCACCCCGCTGAGACCCGGGAGTGGGCAGGAGCCCTTGCTCTGCCCTGCGCCTGTGGCCGCCAAGCGGGTTCAGGATCCCTGAGAGACGGGCTCAGCGAGCCGGATGTGGGGTCCCCGCCGCAGCCTGGGTAGGAACCTGGCATCCCCACTCAGCCGATGAGAAGCCGATGAGCTCCTGGAGCTGCCTGAGGCCATGGAGAGCTGGCAGGGGGCTGAGCCAACACCGCACAGGCTGTGGGAGCCGCCTCTCTGGGAGGCGCCGCCCGGCCTGGCCGTCCCGGGGGAGCTGCGTACCTGCCGACAGGGGCAGCTGCGTGTAGATGGAGTTCATGAACACCGCGCCGTCCGCCTGGACCCGGATGGCCTGCCGGGAGGAGGCGGGCGGCAGGTCAGCTCTGGGGAGGAACCCGTTCCCGACTCTCACATGAGGGGGTGGCCTGCCCGGGGGCCACCGCGGGGTCAGAGCCCACAGAGAAGCTCAGGCCTGGGCCTGCGGTGGGCTCTGCAGCTGCCCGCCAGGAGGGGCTGCCCGGCCCTGCGGCTGGAGGGGAGCTCTGACCGCACTTGCTCAACGCACGCCTTCAAACGCCCCTTCGCGCCCCAGCCCAGGGCCGCGGCCGGCTCCTCACCGTGTCCCTGCCGTCCAGGTTGAGCGTCACTGCTTTGAGGCAGTTCTCGTTGTCCGTGAGGCCACACTTTCGCAGCTCAGCCAGCACCGTGAAGCTGCCGTCAGCACATTGCTGGGGAGGGACCCACGCATGCATTGGGCCTGGCTCAATGTGGGGTGCCCCCAGAAGTGTGCTGGGGACGCCCTTGTGGGGGATGTGGCTCTGCGGGGAGGTGCGCTTGGCCCCTCTGGTCACCTCCCAGCAGCTTGTCTCAGGGCCTGGGGGCTCCTTGACCCCGTACCGCTCAGCAGGGAGATCCGCCCTTTATGTCCATTGTGGGGACCCAGGGCTCCCCCTCAGCAGAGAGATCCACCCACTATGGCCATCGTGGGGGCCTCCCCTGGGCAGAATGGCCGTGAGGGTCCCCTGGAGAGGCTGGGTGTCTGGAGACCCTGCCCCGAAGCCAGACCTTGGACAGGACATAGCTGCAGTCACCGTGGAGATCGTAGAGTTTCTCGTCGTAGGTGGAGATGTGGGCTCCGCCCTGCACGGAGCAGGTGCCCGGACACGGCAGATCCTGGCACTGCCACAGCCCCCCAGCACAGGTGCTGTGGAGGGAGGCCGTGAGCGGAACGAGCGGGGAGGAGGCAGGCCCTACCCTCCACGCCCCGACCCCAGGCTGTCGGGTGCATACCAGGAGCTGCAGGTGGTGTTGAAGGAAGCACCTGGGCTGTAGGTGCGGCCGCTGTGGGTGCAGGGGCACTGCTCGAGGGGCAGGCAGCCGGAGTGCGTAACATCATCTAGCACCGTGCCTGTGGGACGGGGAGTGAGTCAGGGCTGGCCCGTGCATGGGGCACTCTGAGGTCAGAAGACCCCCTGCCTTGGGGACGCGCTGCCTCCCTCCAGGAAGAAGTCCTGCAGCAGGACACCACCCCCGCCTTGAGCCCCACCCACTTGGATGAGCACCAAGCACATTTGGGCCTCGGTTTCCCCACCAGGCCCAGGTGGCTCGTGGCAGGGCTCTGCCTCCCTCCACGCATCGGCCAGTCGTCCGGCACCGTCCAGCCAGTACCCGCCCCTGCCCTGGGTCCCTGGGTGGGACTTTCTGGCATGAGGGGCTCTGATCTGGGCCTGATAAGGCTGGGGGCGGGGTTGGGAGCAGAGACCCGAAAGCCCCCGGGGGGCGCCCAGGGCACCCGGGACCTGCCTGGGGGGCAGAAGCAGCCGTCCACGCAGTGATCCTCGCAGAGCTGCGCGCGCTGGGGGTTGGAGCAGGTGTCCGCGCAGGGCGAGCCGCACTCCTGGTGCTGCATGTTGAGGGGGCAGGTCTGGGCTGCGGGGAAGGAGGTGGGGCTGAGCCGGGGAGGGACCCACGCCGTCCACGTGGTCAGCTCCTCCAGCCTCCTGCCACCACCTTCCGCATGCCATCAAGTCTGCAGAAGCCAGAGCTGGGTCCCGGGATGGTTGTGAGGTCTACCCTCCGGCCCCACCCCCACCACCTCCTGTGCAGTCTCTCCTGCTCCTGCAGCCCCCGGAGGCCCCACCCCCTCTTGGGGTCCTGGGGTAGCCTCTGCCCACTATGCCCAAGGGGGCTCCTCTGCCCTCAACCCCCATCCCCCAGGCTTCCCCACCCCACTGTGGCCACTGAGGCACTCCCCCTGCCCCTTCTCCCCAGCGCAATCCCTGGCGAAGGCCCATGGGCACTCACGGCAGAGGTCGGGGCGTCTCCAGTTCTGTGGCTGGCCACCCGCATGGGCACACTGGCGCGAGTATTCCGCAAAGGTGGCACACGGGCAGGTGGGGCAGTGGCACAGGTCCTGGGTGCAGGCGGCCAGGTACTCGGCACTGTCCACCAGTGCCTGGCACTCCGCAAAGGCCGACCCCAGCAGGGTGTGGCGGCAGATGCCCTCCTGGGGAACACAGTGGGCCAGGCTGGGCACCCCTGTCCTTCACCAGGGCTGCCACAGCGCTGGAACAGGACCCAGGCCAGGCCAGGCCCGGAAGGCCTCTCCCCCTCAGGGCCCCTGGTACACAGCCCCACCCCATCCACCCGCTGTGGCCTCACAGCTGCCAGCACAGAGCCCTGCTTGGCCCTCAGGGAGCAACCCCTGACTCTGGGCCCCCACCAGGATGTGCCTGCCTTGGAGTGAGTGCCCGAGAAAGGCGTGGACCCGGCCCCGGGAGGCAGCTCCTAGAAAGGGGGGTGGAGGCCCTGCCTCTCTGGGCAGCTCAGCCGGTTCAGGGCAGCCCAGCGGTGAGTGTCCTCTGTCCCCAGGCCCCGGGTCTCCAGCTGTGGGTCCCCGCTCCCCAGTGAGGGCTGATGCTCTCACTCGTGGTACGATTGAAGGCTAAGAGATCCTGCTGGTTTGGGCTTCCTGGAGCCTCCAGGCCCCTTCTGAGTTCCCCTGCTGGTGGGAAGGGCTTGCTCGGGGCTCCCCAAGGGCCCGCCCTCAGCCCAGCCCGTGTGGTGTGGCCTGTATTCACTCACACAGATGGGCACACATGTGGCCCTAGGAACACGCATGTCACCACACGTGGACGGCGTGTGCCGTGGAACTGAGCACACAGAGCATGGCTGCCTGGACCCCTCTGACACCACCATCCCTCCTGGTCAGCTGGGGACATTCCTCAGACCTCAGCCCGGCTGCCCCTGCACCTGGAGGCCGTCCCTGCCCAGGAGCAGAGCCCACCTCATCCGTGCAATTGTTGGCCGGCGAGGGCAGCGGGTCCGGGCACAGCTCTGTGGGCCCATCCAGCTTCTGCAGGTTCCCAAACTGCAGAGGGCTCAGCCTGGTGTCTGCGGGAAGAAGCATGGGTCATGGTGTGGCGGCTCTGAGGGGCTCCTGGGGACAGGGTCTGGGCTCCCACTTCCTGGGGCCAGGCCAGAGGACTCCGGCTCGTGCCTGAGGCCAGTGGCCCCAGGGGCACCCCTCCCCCGACCAGGACCACAGCCCTTGTGGCCCCTCCCTGCCTGCTGCCCGGTCCCTGTGCTGCCCCCTCCCTCCTCCCCGGAACTGTGGTCCTTGGTTGGCCAGCATAATCGGCCGCCACCCCCTCTGCCCAGTGGCACTCACTGTGGGCATAGAACTCGTTGAAGGCCGGGAGGCCGTTGAAGTCCCCACACAGGCCGCAGGTCTGGTTGGCGTATTTGGAGTCCAGCTCCAGCTGAGAATGGGGGAGGGGCAGCTCCAGCCTCAGGGTCTCTGATCCCCCCCCACTGGCCACATGCCCCAAGTCCTGCGACCCCAAGCCCAGGGAGGCATCCTTCGACTCCCTGTGGGGGTTTCGTGGCCTGGTCTGGAGGACGAGGGGCAAGGGGCTTCCTCACCAGGGCGCTGTCCGCTCCGTTCCACAGGAAGGTCAGGACTAGCCGGACGCTGACCTTGATGTAGTCCCCGCTCCGCTCCACCAGGAGGCCAGTGCGGCTGTAGGGCAGCTCCTCCCTGCACAGACAGCAGGGTCTCTCCCTGGGCCCGGCCCTCCCAGCTGCCCGCCAGCCCAATCCTGCCCCGGCCCTGGCACAGGTCAGACACAGCCGCCGGGGGAGGTGGCATCGTGTGGCCCGGCCCTCGGCCTTCCCCGGGGAGGCCAGCTCACCGCTGCCCGTTGAGCAGGATAGAGCCATTGGACACCTCCAGCACCAGCCCCTGGGCCTTGATGACAACACGGGTGACCACAGGCCTGGAGCCCGCCAGGCCTCGGCGCAGCTGCACGTTGAAGTCCTGGTAGGCGGCGCCGCAGTGCTCGGAGAACACGTAGTTGCAGAGGCCGGGGAAGCGGAAGACGTCGCCGTCGAAGGTCTTGTAGTGGAAGTCACCCCACGTGCTGCACACACGCCCGTTGTGTGCCGGGTTCAGGGCTGTGGGGGGCATCTCGGATGAAGCCCCCCTACTCCCACGCCAGCCCCCACCCAGGAGCCTCCCCTGGGCCGAGGCACCGGGCTTTGGAGTGGAAAGGCCCGCTGTCAGCTGCTGGCTGTGTGCTGCCTGGCCCTGCCCCGGGCAGCCTCTGCTTCACTCCATGACCGCGACCTGTTCCCCCTCCCATGGCGGCGCGTGACTTGGGCCTGGCCCTGTGGCCCCACCTGGTGCCAGCTGCATCCCTAGATCTGGGCCTCTACCCTTGGCCCTGGCAAACCTCCCCTTGCAGCTGGCAGGGGCAGCGTCTGCTTACCACTCAGGCTGGGGAAGACGGTGACGGGTGGAACAAAGCTCACACGCCGGGCGGACGCAGACGCCACGGAGCCTGTGGGTGAGGGCTGGTCACCCCGGGAACCTAGCCAGGAAGGGGTAGCAGAGACACACTTCCGGGCCCTACCCTCCTCGCCAGCCCCCAGAGTTGAAGGGGAGCCCAACACTGACCGGCTGGAGACAAGGCAGCTCCTTCACCCCTTGGACCCATCCACCCCAGAAATACTGCTGCTCTTGTGTTTTGGCCTGTGTGTGTGTGCCTGTGTGTGTGTGTGTGTGTGCGGTGTGTGGTCTGTGTGTGTGCATATGTGGGTGCCTGATTGTAGGTGCCTGTATGCACGTGTGTGTGCCTTATGTGTGTGCATGTGCTTGTGTGCATGTGTGTGTCTGTGTATGTGTGCACCTTGTGCATGTCTCTGTGTGTGCACATGTGTGTGCCTCTGTGTGTTCATGTGTGTGCCTGTGTGCATGTGTGCCTTGTGCGTATCTGTGCATGTGCATGTGTGTACACCTGTGTGCATGTGTGTGCATATGTGTGTGTGCCTGTGTACATGTGTGTGTGCAGGTGCGTGTGTGTGTGCATGTGTGTGCCTGTGTTCGTGTGTGCCTTGTGCATGTGTGCATGCATGTGTGTGCATGTGTCTGTTTGCATGTGCCTTGTGTGTGTGTGTGCGTGTGTGTGCATGTGCCTGTGTTCATGTGTGCCTTGTGTGTGTGCCGTGTGCATGCATGCATGTGCATGTGGCTGCGTGTGTGTGTGTGCCTGTGTGCGTGTGTGTGTGCATGTCTGCGTGCATGTGTGTGTGCGTGTCTGCATGCATGTGTGTGTGCGTGTCTGCGTACGTGTGTGTGTGTGCGTGTGCACATCTCTCTGCTCTGCACTTTCCTCTTTGGAGCACCCAGCCCCGCCTCAGGCCAGCACTGTCCCTGGCAGGGGACCCACGGAGGGTCTCTGTGGGACTCATGGCTGCGTGGAGAGGTGTCAGCCTGCCCCAGCCCGAATCCCAGCCCCTCCAGCCCAGTCAGGAACCCACCACCTGAGTCCGGCCACGTACCACCGTCTGTGCTGTACCCTGAGCTCCCCCAACTCGGCTCCGCAGGGCTCTGGGTCTCTAAAGGAAGAGGGGATGGGAGTCAGTGTGGAACCAGATGTGGCTGCCAGCCACGAACCTGGCCATGGACCTGGCCACATCACTGGTGTGGCAGCCTCATGTGGGGTCCGAGGTGGGGTCTCCACGCCCTTCAGGCTCCCCTGCGGCACACTCTGGCCAAGGCCAGGACTCTTCGCCAGACGCTCAGGCAACCCCAACCAGCAACCACAGATGCCTCCCCTGCCACTCAGTGCTATGGAAAACCTGCAGGGTGGAAGCTTCCAGCAGCGGCCCCTGCACCTGTCCGGTGACCCCCACTCTCCCTGAGGGACATGTGGGGCTGCTGCCTCCTCAAGCAATGGGGGAGGAAGATGGAATCAGGAAAAGGCGTTGGCCGCCCCAGGGGGATTCAGCCCCATCCCAGGCGTCCCTGAAGAACCACAAAGACTCCCTTTGTTGGGAAGACACAGCCGGAGCCTTCCAGGCGTGACTTAGCAGAAACCTAAGCCCAGAACGAGTTTCGAGCTCGAACCCCAAGTCAGGGTGAGAGGGGCGGGCGGGGGCAGGCCTCAGGGTGGAGCAAGCGATGTGGCCGTGGATGCTGTGACGGCCGCCCATGGTCGCCTGGGCTGCCCACTGCCTCCGTGCACGGCCTCACCCGCTGGCCCCGTGGAGGCTGGACTCTAAGCAGAGAGCCCTGGAAAGAGGCAGCTGCCCGCCCAGGACTCTGAGGCCCCCCGACCTCCAGGCCTGTCTGCCCAGTTAGGGTTGGGGCGCTTCCTTCCCGGGTCCCCAGAGGTCCCCTCTGGAGCCCAGTCTGAGAACAGCCCAACCCAGGTCCGTGCTCCATGGGGAGGCAGGAGAGGGCCCAGCCCAGGCCTGTACTTCCGTGGGGACGTGGGAGGTGCGGCCTCAGTCCCTACAGCAAGGTCAGGGCTCAGCGAGGTGCCAGCAACTGTGGTGTGAGCTGTGCCTGACGGGCCGGTGGCCGGCGGCTCACACCCTGCCTGGCCTTCCCAGCCTGGTCCTGCTGACATCTGGGAACTACCACAGGGGCTGGCTCCGGAAGCCCTGTGTCCTCCACCCGACCCCCAGCCCACAGCCCTGCCCACGAGTGTGGCCCAGCCCGGACACTGCCACCCATGGCGCCTGCCCCAGGTGGCCCCTCTGTGACCCAGGCAGCCCTTGCCCCACCCAGGCTGACCGACCCTGGGCATCTGCTCTGTGTGGCACCCTCCTTGGTCTGGGCCACCTGGTCGTCCACCTTTCAGCCAGAGAAGTGCCCACCACCAGGCCCCACCCCGTCACCCTGGGGTGTGTCCCTTAACATGAAGCCGCTCTGTGCAGGGCCCGCCTTGCCCTGACCACAGGATGTGCATCTCAAGACTAGAGCACCGTCCCTGCAGAGGGCTCAACCCCGCAGCTTGGATGTGCGTGGGGCCCAGTGGGCTGACAGGCCCTGGCCTCCCTGCTCAGGAGAGGGGGGCCCAGGCTGCATGGCCCCGAAGAGCCGGTCTAGAAGACATGGCTATTCTGGTCAATCCAGCGCCCAAATTTTGTGGTCAGAGACAGCTCCCTCCGTCCACACTGGGGGCCACTGGAGGATGCCCCTGGCCTCCCGCCCTGCTGACCACCCAGCAAGGGGACTTGGGTCAGGGGCCCTGAGGGGACCATCCCCTCCCCTCCCAGCTTCCCTTCCACAGGTAGAGAGAGCCCCAGAGCCTCGCCTGCCCAGCCCAGACCCCAAGCTTGGGAGGGGGAGGAGGGCGGGGCCGGGAGGTGCTTCGGCAGCCTGGGGCAGGGTGTCTCCCGGTGGCCCGAGGCCATGTCTTTCTCTGTTGACAGTCAGTATTAACGCTGTGGCAAACGGCAGGCCAGGGAAACCACTTGGCTGAGAGCCCCGTGGACAGCCCCACGGGAGTCGGGCCTGGGTTCAGGCCGGGGCTCTCACAGCTGGCTGTGCAGTCCAGAGGACGGTGCCTCAGCTGCCCTGCCAGCTGTAACCCCCAGACCAGTCATGGAGGGCAGAGCCTGTCCTGGGCAGGTCCTGCTCACTCATGCCTGGGCCTCATAGGACCCCAGAGAGACCCTCAGCCGTGGCCTCCGCCCCCCGTGCCAACTCCTGTTCTACCCCCAAGGCCAGGACCCCCTCGGTGGTCTCCCAGGGGCCCTGCTTCTCAGTCAGGGGACCGACTTCTCCTGACACCCCATCCAAGCCAGCTCCCGGGTTCCCTGACACTGTGAGCAGTGGGGCCCAGGAGCCTTGTGTTGGGGACACATAGGGTCCCATCCAGGACACTCGTGGGGGCATAGGGGATCCGTCCGTCCACGCTGCAGGAGAAGCCCCCAGGCGAGCAGCCTGCAGAGACCCCACTGTGAAGACGGAGTCAGAGGGGCTGGGTGGGGGGCCCTTACCTGCCTGCTTCACCATGAGCAGGGCCACCAGGACGCACACCGGCGCCCGGCACACGCTCCAGGCACCCATCCTGGGGCTGGCACGAGGGTGGGGGCACGGACGGGCAGGGAGGGAGCCTGGCCGGGTGCTTGCTCTCCTGGGGGCCCCGGCTTATGTAGCAGGGAGCTGTGGCCCCGAGCCAGGCCAAGCCACGCAGGGCACCCTGCTCTTCTCTGCGCCAGCCACGTGTGTTTGCTCTCGGGGAGGGGCTGTGGCAGGGAAGAGGCCTGGATCAGGAAGGATTTGCAGCTCTGTGCTCTAAGGCCAAGACGCCCCTGCCCCCAGCAACTTCTGAGAATCGGAAGGGAGAGGAGAAGGACCAGTCCCTCCTGGCACCTTTCCTAGGCAGCAAAGCCACTGGAGGGCAGGGTGGGCCTTGGACCCAGGGTCCGTGGAACCAGCGGTCAGCCAGCCTGACTCACACTCAGCCCCACTCTGGCTCCTGCTGGGAGGAAGCCCCAGCCTCTGGGCAGCTCCCCTGGCTGCTCACCATGGGTCCCTGAGGCCTGGGGAGGGTCCCCGAGGCTGGAGCTCTTCTCTTGCCACTGCTCAGCCAGCAGGGAAGCCTGGAGACGCCTGCTCAGCTCAGGCATGCATGTGGCCAGGATGCTCAGTCTCGGTGGCTTGTGGGGGTCCTTGGAGGAGGCCCCATTTCCAGAGACCCCAGCCCAGCTGACCAGAGCCCCTCAAAGACCCTGGGAGGGCTCCAGGCTCATCTGTTTCAAGGTCCAAGTTCAAGGGGAAACCGGGCCCGAAGTGCGCCCCGGCCATGCGCCCAGGAGTCGGCTGTGCTCATTCAACACCAGCCCTGCCCAGGCAGCCTGCAGGCCACCAGCCCTGTGTCCGTGAATCAGGGGTCACTCCAGGACCCCTCATTAACCCTGGCTAAGGAAGGAGCTGCTTGTCGGGGTCCTGGACCTGCCCAGCGTCCTCAGCCTGGCCCAGGCGGAGGCTGCAAAAGCCTAGCACCACCCAAGGTGGCGGGGGGGTCTTCCTGGGGGCCACGTGATAAGCCCAAACTAGGGACAGCCTCCACAGATGCTGTCACCTACAGGACACTCTGTCCACGCAGTACCTCCTGCGAATACCTCCTGCCTGTATGAACCGAGCTGGAGATGCTCCCGCCCCCCGGCTCCCCGGCTGCCAGCGTCCTGAACGCTCTGAGGAGTGGACCCCAGGCAGGAAGCCCCAGGTGGGGTGGGGTGGGGTGGCCTCGTCCAGCCCCAGGGGACCGGATGGCGGTTTCCAGGTCTTGTTTTCTTTGGCGACCGTCCCCGTCACAGGGACCCTGCACCAACTCCCCTGTGTTTGTCTTTCTGAAGTTAAATTCTTAGCGGTGGGATTTCTGGGGCAAGAGAAAAGCCCATCTGCAAGGCTTTGACCTGCCTCACGCTCAGTAGGATGTGGGGGACCAAGAAACACAAGAAGTCAGCAGCATTGGCTGAGACGTGGGGACCCGGCGCCCCTCGCCCGGCCAGGGCGGGACCGGCAGCTCTGCTCTGCGTCCATCCCCGGAGGCACTGGAAGCGGCTCATGAAGGAAAGCCTGCACCCCCACATCCGTAGCAGCACCTCTGACGGGGTGAAAGTGGCCCGTGCGTCCACCGACGGGGGACTGGCCTGCACCACCAGGCCGACGCATGCGGTGGAACACAGTTCAGCTGTGAAAAGGAAAGGCTGGCCCAGGCTGCTCCATGGGGAAGCTGAGGACACTGTGCAGAGGGGCCAGCTGGACACAAGGGCAGAGGCGGGAGGGGCCTGGAGTGTGCGGCCCCCAGGGTCATGAAACCCACGTGGACGGAACGTGGACGGTGGGCGGAGGGGCTCGGAGCTGGTGTTCCAGGGGACAGGGTTTCCTGGTTGGGAAATGAGAATTTTCTGGAGATGGAGGACGGGGACAGCAACGCGAACGGACCTGGCCGGTTTTGCCACCTGTCCCCGCTCATGGCTGAGGCCCCTGGAGGTTCCTCGGAGCACGAGGCCCGTGGCAGAGGCTGGGACCCGCCTCCCTTTGTGGCGGTTTATCTGTCCCAGGGTGCGACTCAGGCTTCCGGGAGAAGGGGGTTCCCAGACCTCAGCATGGCTCAGACCCCGGCTCCTGCCCATTTCCGGGACTCCAGAGCTGGTGCTCGGTCACCAGCTCCCTGCACCCCACCGATGGCATTGCCAAAGCCGAAGGTTGCAGGGTCTCTGGGGTCTCCGAGCTCTTTCATATCCAGCCCTGTCGTCCCTTGGCAGCGCGGCGCTGAGGAGGGCTGGGAGGCAATGACTGGCTGGTGGCCTTAAGGATGGTCGGGAGGGTGGGGGGTGCCCCACCCTGGGCTCCCGGCTGTGACTAGGCCCAGGCCCCGGCCAGACCCCTCTCCTCGGCCTTCCTGCCTGCTCCAGGCCAGGCTGGGCAAACGGGGGCTCCCTGATGCTGTGGCTTCTGGTCCTCACGCTGGGGGAGGGGTGTGCCTGCTGCCTGGGCCCCTGCTGCAGATGCCCCCACTCCCCTCCACAGATCTCCCACCTTGGCCACAAGCCCTCCTGGCCTCCCCTGACCCTGCCCGTGGCTCCAGCTCACAAGCTGATGCCCACCCAGGGAGTGGGGCCACTCCTGGTGTCTCCCTGCAGCCCCTGCTGCCTGTCCTGGCCCTCCCTGACCACAGCCAGTGCCTGCGGCCTTCATGGGAGCTGGTGGCCCACTGGGGGGCAGCCCCCTCGCCCCCAGCTCAAGCGGGCCGGGCACCTCTGCACCAGCAAGAAACGTTTCTCTGTGGCGGAGCTGGGACCCGCAGGCAGCAGCTCCAGCCCAGCTCAGTGCCTGAGGCCCCACCCGCCCCGCCTCCACCCTGGAAGAGCCCCCAGGCAGGGGCCTTGCCCACCTGTGGCGGTCAGCACACACAGTGACACCAAACCAGTGGGGGCCTGACTCTGCCTCGTCCTCCCCCAGGCACCTCCCAGGGCGGAGGGCCCCTCCAGGACTGGGCTGGGTCCCGGGCAGGGGTCCGAGGTGGACGTCAGGGCCGCGGCTATTGAGACATCCCGGATGCAGCCGCGGGAGTCCAGCCTGTTTGCTCAGCGTGTTTGAAGAGTTCTCCTCTTCACAGTTGAAGGCGCTGAAAACAGGAGATAAAGGAAGGGAAGGGACGAAGCCAGTTCCTGCCGGGAAGGGGGGCCGGGCACAGACTCCCGGAGCGCAGGGGAGCCAGGAACCTGCCCTGCGGCTCTGACGGGGTCTGAGCCAGGCCCAGCCCTGGGCGGGTCACTGTCATTCCGGCCAGGGGGCAGTGGGGACAAAGGGACCGCCTGGGCCACACGGAGTCAGACACCGGGCGGGGGACGGGGTTGATCCTGCCATGAATGAGGACCTGCCCGGGACCCCATAGACCCCTCCAGAGACTGTCCAGGTTCCAGTGGTCAGAGCCACTGTCTGCTGTCACCAGCTGCCCCAAGCCCAGCCTCTCGGCCCTGGGGGACACCCAGAGGGCTTGGTCACCGAAAAGCATCATCATCACTGGGGCTGGGGTCCCCGCATGGCCCAACCCTCCCCTCCCCCCGCCACAGGGGTGCAGGTTTCAATTGGGCCCCAGCCTCCATCAGCCCCGGGCACTGAGTGCTGCCTGCCAGCTCCACACTGGACACGTGGGGTGTCAGGCACAGCCTGGGGCTCACAAGCAGGGCTGGGCTCTGCCAGGCCCCAGGCCATCCTGGGACAGGGGGTGGTGGCTGTGTGGGACACTTGGCCTCGGCGGCCTCCTGCTCCCTGACACATGGGCCCCTGGCTCCTAGGCTGGAGGTCTCACCAGGCGGCAGGCACGCTCCAGGGACTCACCTACTGGTGGGCCGAGGGGCCCAGCGTGTGACCGAACAGGATGGGTTCAGGGCTGGGTGGGTCCAGCAGGAAGGTGTCCCAGACCTTGGGGCCCCAGGTGGTGATGGACTGCTTGCTCCTGGGTGCTGGGATGGCCAGGCCCCTGTCCCCTGTCCCCTGTCTCCTGTCCCAGTATAGGTGGGAAGCTGTCCAGCAAAGCCCAGGGGTCTCAGAGCCAGCGCCGGGTGTCCAGAAGCAGCAGGTGGAGGCACGTTGGTTCTTTTCGACCTTTAGACCCTGGTCCGCCCAGCGACAGGCACCACTGGGGCCGAGTCTCCCGGTGGGACGTGAAGCTACGGGAAAGGCGGGTCAGCTTCCACCTGTGCACCCCAGTGCCTTGAGCTTCCCCTGCCCAGAGGATGCCCTGCATGGGGGCTACAAGACATGGAGACCCCCTCCTCCAGGACGGCCCTGTGCGAATTTCTGAGGCAGGAGGAAAGCCCATCTTGAAAGCTTTCCTCCAAAGGAGGCTGGAGCTCCCCTTTGGCCACTGCTCAGCCAGCAGGGAGGTCTGGAGGCTCCTGCTCAGCTCAGGCGAGCACCTGGCCAGGGCGTTCAGTCCGGGTGGCTTGTGGGGGTCCCCAGAGGAGGCCCCATTTCCAGAGACCCCAGCCCAGCTGACCAGAGTCCCTTGAAGATGCCGGACCCCCACCACCTGTCTCTGCTTCCCCCTGGTCTTTGCACAGATGGCCTTCTCTGCCTGTCCCCCCACCCCCTTCCTTCCTGACAGTGCCGAGGAGTCCCAGCTGTGTTCCGGCGCTGCCCTGGGCACTGGAATTTGACAAGGACTAGAACAGAGTCCCGCCCCTTCAAGGCTTCAGTGGCTTGGCCTTTGTGGCAGCTTTCAAGGAACGGGAGAGGATGGGACGGTCCTCCGGGTGGGGCTGGAGGAGATGACGGCTGAGCTGCAAACCGGGGAACAGCAGGTGCCGAGACCCCGGGGCAGGGACGAGCTCGGGCCACTGGAGGGTCCGAGGGCACCAGCGTGGCTGCACTGGGCAGGGCGAGGGCAGGGTCAGGTGTGGGCAGGAAGGAGCCTGGGGGAGGGGAAATATTGACTGGATCATTTAAAGCAAGAAAACGACAGGACATCTCTCTAAAATAATGGTGAAATGTAGGCGACAGGACATTGATCAGTTTCGCCTTGATTGATTGATTGATTGATTTTGGTAGAGACGAGGTCTCACAGTGGCCCAGGCCATCATGAGCTCCCAGCCTCAAGCGATCCTCCCACCTCAGCCTCCCAAAGCGCCGGGATGACAGCGTGAGTTCCCGCACCGCCCATTCTGCCACCTTTAGGTGAATGTAGACTGTGGACTTCCCTGTGGTCCTGAACTGAAACTCTGTCCCCACAGAACACCAGCTCCCCTCCCCTCCCCAAGCCCCAGGCATCCACCCACTTCACCTCTCTCGCTAAGTATTGTCCTCTAGGGGACCGTGTATACATGGAATCATACTGAGGTAGGAGATGAGAGCAGAAAAGCACATTTTCCTCCTTTCCTGCAGTGTGAGTAAGGCTTCCCGGAATCCCCCTCCGAGGAACTGTACCCTGCTTTGCAAGTTTTATAAGGTTATAGATGCACACATTCTTGTTCTCTGTAGCTGAAAACGGCGAGTTCCTGCTTTTCCCGTGACGTGTCGAGGCAGGTCTGGATTGCAGTCCTCCGGGCCCCGGGGCGAAGGACGCAGCCGGCCATGCAAGGCTGAGTGAGTGGACTCTGGACTGCATAGCGTCAGCCACACGCAAGCGTCAGTTGTAGACCTGTGGTTTTTAACAAGCTGCCTTTGCCCGGCTCCTGCGTTTCACGTACAAGTCACACTTTGTCTTTGTTCATCGCTCGGTCTTTCGGTGTGAATCCCCTGAGCCGCGGCGTGCCATCATCAAATCCTCCTGTTCCTCCCGTCCTTCCACCCGTCCGCCTCTCCGGTCTCCTGATTCCCGAAGGAATACAACACCCGTCCTGACGTGACCGACTCGTTTCACGGAGCACAGCGACCTCAGGGTCCGTCCGCGTCGCTGCTTGTGTCCGGAGCTCCTTGCTTTTCTGAGGCTGAGTCAAGTCCCGCCATGTGGACGGGCCCCATGGCATGGTCCATTTGCCCGTGGATAGACCCTCGGGTTGCTTCTGCCGTTTGGCTTCGTGAGTGAGGCTGCGATGGACATTGTGATGTGCCCGGGAGTCTGAGCCCCTGTTTCCAGTTCCTTGGGTAGGGTCCCCCTGGCTCGGAGCGGAACAGCTGGCTGGCCTGGTGAGTCCATCTTTGGCTTTCCGAGGAGCTGCTGGACTGTTCCACAGAGGCTGTGCCATTTTACGTTCCCACCAGCCGTGTACAACGCTTCCAACTTCTCTATATCCTCACCCACACTTCCTGTCTTCCTTTTTAAAAATCCATCGCCACGTGATATTTCATTTCTGTCTGGATTTACATTTCCCTAATAATTAGTGGTGTCCAGCGTCTTTGCATGGGCACATAAACCATTGCTATATTTCCTTTGGAAAAATGTCCATTCAGGCCAGGTGTGGTGGCTCATGCCTGTAATCCGAGCACTTTGGGAGGCTGAGGTGGGTGGATCTCTTGAGGTCAGGAGTTCGAGACCAGCCTGGCCAACACGGTGAAACCTCGTCTCTATTAAACATACAAAAATTAGCCAGGTGTGGTAGTGCACACCTGTAATCCTAGCTACTTGGGAGGCTGAGGCAGGAGAATCTCTTAGAACTAGGAGGCGGAGGTTGCAGTGAGCCAAGAGCATGCCACGGCACTCCAGCCTAGGGGACAGAATGAGAGAGACTCCATCCCCCCAAAAAAAGAGAAATGTCAGGCCGGGCGCGGTGGCTCAAGCCTGTAATCCCAGCACTTTGGGAGGCCGAGGCGGGTGGATCACGAGGTCAAGAGATCGAGACCATCCTGGTCAACAAGGTGAAACCCCGTCTCTACTAAAAATACAAAAAATTAGCTGGGCATGGTGGCGCGTGCCTGTAATCCCAGCTACTCCGGAGGCTGAGGCAGGAGAATTGCCTGAACCCAGGAGGCGGAGGTTGCGGTGAGCCGAGATCGTGCCATTGCACTCCAGCCTGGGTAACAAGAGCGAAACTCCGTCTCAAAAAAAAAAAGAAAAAAAAGAGAAATGTCCATTCATGTCCTTTGCCGATTTTTCAGTTTTGTTGCTTGGGTTTTGTTGTTGATACCTTTTAGGAGTTCTTTGTATGCTCCAGATGCTGATTCTTTATCAGACAGATCACTGGGAAGTGTCTCCTGTGCCTTTTCACTCTCTTCTGATGCACAAAAGGTTTTAATTTTGATGAAGTCTCATTTGTCTATTGAATCACTGCCAAATTCAATGTCATAAAGATTTTCTCCCATGTTTTCTTATAAGGGCTTTACAATTTTATCTCCTGTGTTTAGGTGTTTGATCTATTTCAAGGATTTTTAAACTATCGTTACAAGGTAAGTGTTCAGTTGCACTCTTTTGCATGTGGATATACGGTTTTCCCAGAGCCATCTGTCAAAAGGACCGCCCTTTCTCCATTAAGTGTTCTTGGCACACAAGTTGAAAATCAATTCACCTGGCCGGCCGCGGCCACCTTACAGGCTCACGCCTGTAATCCCAGCACTTAGGGAGGCCAAGGCCGACGGATCGCCTGAGCTCAGGAGTTCGAGACCACACTGGGCAACCTGGTGAAAACCCAGCTCTACTAAAATACAAAAAATCAGGCGGGCGTGATGGCAGAGGTCTGTGGGCCCAACTATTCAGAGGCTGAGAATCGCTTGAGCCCAGGAGGTGGAGGTTGCAGTGAACAGAGATTGCACCGCTGCGCTCCAGCCTGGGTGACGGATCGAAAGTCTGTCTCCAAAAAAAAGAAAGAAAAGAAAATCCTTTTCTCGCTCTCTGTTCCAGACCATTAGTCCACATATCTGTCCTTATGCCAGTACCACAGCAACTGGATTACTGTGGCATTGTAATGCGTTTCAAAAATAAGAAGTATGGGCCGGTGCGGTAGCTTGCACCTGTAATCCCAGCACTTTGGGAGGTCAAGATGGATGGATCACCAAGTCAGGAGTTTGAGACCAGCCTGGCCAACATCGTAAAACCCCATCTCTACTAAAAATACAAAACATAGCCAGGGATGATGCTGCATGCCTGTAGTCCCAGCTACTTGGGGGTCTGAGGCAGGAGAATCGCTGGAACCCAGGAGGCAGAGATTGTGGTGAGCCAAGATTGGGCCACTGCACTCCAGCCTGGACAACATAAAAAAAAGAAGTATGAGTCCTCCTGTTTTATTCTTTTCTAAGACTGTTTTGGCTATTCAGGGTCCTTTGAGATGTTATACAAAATTTAGCATGGATTTTTCTGTTTCTACAAAGTACCATCGGCATGACAAGGATTGCGTGGAATCTATACCACCTTTGAGTAGTATTGTTACCTTATCAATATTGTCTTCAAATCCATGAACACAGGATGTCTTTCCCTTTATGTCTTTCAATAGTTTTTCAGCAATGTTGTGTAGTTTTAGTGTAGAAATGTTCTGCGTCTTCGGTTAAATTTTTTTCCTAAGCATTTTATTATTTTCGATGCTACGTAAACAGAATTGTTTTCTTAATACCCTTTTCCCATTGTTCATGGATAGTGTGTAACAATTGCTGAATGTTTTAGTTAGCTTGAGTCGTTCTGGGGTGGAATTTTCAGTGATTTCTATATATAATATCATGCCATCTGTGAGCAGAGTCATGTGACATCTTCCTATCCACTTAAATGGTATACGTGTGAGTTTCTTTTCTTTCTCTTTCTTGCCTTATTGCTTAGGCGAGAACTTCTAACACTGTGCTGAATAGAAACGGTGAATACAAGCCTTGCTGTCTCGCTCCCCATCTTAGAGGAACCATTGTTTTCAGTCTTTCATCGCTCAAGATGAGGTTGGCTGTGGGTTTTTTACATATGGCCTTTATCATGTTGAAATACTTTCCTCTTATTTCTAGTGGTTGTGTTTTGTTTGTTTGCTTTATTTTTAACCATGAAATGATGTTGAATTTTGACAATCACCTTTTCTGCATCAATTGAAATGATCATGGATTTTCCCACCTTCATTTTATTAATATGGTGTATTTCAGTGGTTGATTTTCATATCTTGACCCCCCCCCTTGCAGCCCAGGAGTGAAACCCATTTGATCGTGGTGTATGATGCTTTTAAAAAGCTGCTGAATTCAGTTTGCTACTTTGCGGAGGATTGTTTCATCAAAATTTTTAAGGGATGTCGGTCTTTAGTTTTCTTTGCTTGTTTTGTCTCTGTCTGCTTTGGTCTCTGTGTCATGCCAGCCTCACAGAACGAGTTAGGGAAGTTGATATGGGTGCTGTTCTCGTGAGAGTCAGTAAGTCTCAAGAGAGCTGGCGGTTTTACAAAGGACATTTCCCTACACACAGTGTCTTGCCTGCTGCCATCTAGGATGTGCCTTTCCTCCTTCTTTACCTTCTGCCGTGATGCTGAGGCCTCCCCAGCCATGTGGAATTGTGAGTCCATTAAACTTCTTTTTCTTTATACATTACCCAGTCTTGGGTATATCTTTGTAGCAGTATGAAAAGGGACTAATCCAAGTGTCCTCCCCTCTTTTTATTTTTAGATCTTTTGGAAGAATTTGATACATATCAGTGTTAATTCTCTTTTAACGTTTGTTAGAATTAACCAGTAAAGCCGTCAGGTCCTGTGATTGTCTTTGTTGAGAGGGTTTTGATTACTGACTTCATCTTCTTTTCTGTGTCTTTTCGGTTTGTCTGTTTCTTCATGAGGCAGTTTTGCTAGACAGAGTGCTTTTCAGGAATGTGACTATTTCTTTAAGTTATCAAATTTGTTGGCAGGTAATTGTTCCTAGTATTCTCTTATGATCATTTCTGTTCCTGTAAAATTTGTAGTAATATCCCTTTCATTTCTGATTTTAGTAGTTTGAATCTTCTCTTTTTTCTTACTCAGTCTAGCTAAAGGTTTGTCAATGTGGCTGATCTTTTTAAAGAACCAACTTTTGGTTTCATTGAAGGCCTTTTTTTCTATTATTTTTTAAAATTCCATATTTTATTTATCTCTGCTGTAACATTTATTATGTCCTCTCTTTTGCTAGCTTTGGGTTTAGTTTTCTTTTCTTTTTCTAGTTCCTTAAGGTGTACAATTAGGTTATTGATTTAAGCTATTTCTTCTTTTTTGGATTTTCTTTTTTTTCTAGTTATACATTTCCCTCTCATTACTGCCTTTGTGTATCATAAGTTTGGGTATGTTGTGGTTTTGTTTTCATTCAGGCTTTAATGCAAACCCCATCTCTACTTAAATGCAAATAGACTCAGACTGTCCACTTAAAATGCAGAGGTTGGTTAAAATCAATTTTTAAATTGATTTTACCATATCAATTTAACCATACGGTGTCCACAAGAGACTTACTTTAGAACTAAAAATACAAATAGGTTGAAAGTGAAAAGATGAGAAAGCTGCTTAATGCAAATCATAATCAGAAGAGCTGGGGTGGCTCTAAGACAAAACTATTTATATTTTTAAAAGTTTACAAGTTTGGGCATTGCATTTTTAGTAGAGACAGGGTTTTATGATATTGGCCACGCTGTTCTTAGATGCCTAATGTCTTTGGTGATTTCTTCTTTGACCCGTTTGTTATTTAAGGATGTGATATTCAATGTCCTCATATCTGTAAATTTTAGTTTTCCTTCTAGTATTGATTTTTAGCTTCACTCTTTTGTTTACTGCTTTGTGTGATTTCAATTTTTTAAAATTTATTTAGACTTTTCTTGGACCCTGTCATATAGTTTATCCTGGAGAACGTTTTATGTGCACTTGGAAAAAAAAAAATGTGTCTTCTGCCGTTGGTAGGCAACGTTTTCTGTGCATGTACATCATGTCTAATTGGCCTATAGTGTTGTTCAAGTTCTGTTTCCTTATTGATCTGTCTGGTTGTTGTATTGACTATTGAAAGTGTGGTACTGAAGTCTTCAGATATTGTTATAGAACTATTTATTTCCCCCTTAATTCTGTCAATGTTTGCTTCAGATATTTGGAGGATCAGTTGTTTGGTTCATATATGTTTATAATTGTTATATCTTCTTGTTAAATTGACTTTTTTTGAGACAGAGTCTCACTCTGTTGTCCAGGCTGGAATTCAGTGACCCGATCTTGGCTCACTGCAACCTCTGCCTCCTGGGTTCATGCAATTCTCCTGCCTCAGCCTCCCGAGTAGCTGGGATTGCAGGTGTGCGCCACCACACCTGATTAATTTTTGTATTTTTATTAGAGATGGGGTTTCACCATGTTGGCCAGGCTGATCTTGAACTCCCAACCTCAGGTGATCTGCCCACCTCAATCTCCTAAAGTGCTGAAATTGCCTCTTTTATCGATATATAATGTCTTTCTTTGTTGTAAACTTTTTTTTTTTTTGAGACCGAGTTTCACCCCTGTCACCCAGGCTGGAGTGCAGCAGTCCTCTTCCTGGGTTCAAGCAATTATCCCCACTTCAGCCTCCTGAGTAGATGGGATTGCAGGTGCCCACACTACACCTGGCTAATTTTTGTATTTTTAGTAGAGACAGGGTTTCACCATGTTGGTCAGGCTGGTCTCGAACTCCTGACCTCAGATGATCCACCTGCCTCAGCCTCCCAAAGTGCTGGGATTATCACAGGCATAAGCCACCACGTCCAGCCTTGCAAACTTTAAAAAATATAAATAGCTTTGTCTTACAGTATAGCCACCCCAGCTCTCTTCTGATTATTATTTGCATTAAATATCTTTTTCCATGTGAGTGGGAGACCCTGCAAATGCCAGGGCAAGGGTCTGAAGCCTCAGTCTGTTCCCATATAAATACTGAACTAGAAAAGAATTAGAGATATAGTCACAGTTATTCCTATATATAATCATAAATAATCACATAGTTCTTCATATGGAATCATACATATATTTATATGATTGTGCAGTGGCATGATATAGGCTCACTGCAACCTCCACCTCCCAGGTTTGAGCAATTCTCCTGCCTCAGCTCCCCAAGTAGCTGGGATTACAGGCATGAGCCACCATGCCCGGCTACTTTTGTATTTTTAGTAGAGACAGGGTTTCTCCATGTTGATCAGGCTGATCTTGAACTCCTGGCCTCAGGCGATCCACCCACCTCGGCCTCCTGAAGTGCTGGGATTACAGGCTTGAGCCACCGCGCCCGGCCTCCCGTGGTCTTCTGGGTGGCTTCTAATTTTCATGTTCCTCCTCCTCTCCATCACTGCCTTCTTTTGTGTTCAGTTGATGTTGATATTCTGGAGTGACAGATTTTTATTCCCTTCTCATTTCCTTTTGTGTGTATCCTATAGCATTTCCTTGTGGTTACCCTGGAAATCACATATAACACCCTAAAGTTATAACAGTCTAGTTTGAATTGATAACAATATAACTTTAATTACACACAAAACCCCCCATCTACACAGCTCCATTCCCTCCCTTTACGCCATCGATGTCACAAATTACATCTTTATACCTCGTGTATTCAATGACATAGATTTATTTTATTTTATTTTATTTTATTTTTGAGATGGAGTCTCACTCTGTCGCCTGCCCAGGCTGGAGTGCAGTGGCGCAATCGTGGCTCGCTGCAACCTCTGCCTTCTGGGTTCAAGAGATTCTCCTGCCTCAGTCTCCCAAGTAGCTGGGATTACAGGCACGTGCCACCATGCCTGGCTAATTTTTGTATTTTTAGTAGAGATGGGATTTCACCGTGTTGATCAGACTGGGCTCGCACTCCTGACCTCGTGATCTGCCCGCCTCGGCCTCCCAGAGTGCTGGGATTTCAGGCGTGAGCCACTGCGCCCGGCCATAACATATTTACAATTATTTTTATGCATTTTCCTTTTACATTCTGTAGAAAAGAAAAAGTGGAGTACAAATCAAATGTACAGTAATACTGGATTTTTATATTTGTCTGTATGTAGTTTGACTGAAGATCTATACAGCTTTGAGTTACTGTCTAGTATCCTTTTATTTCAACCTGAAGAACTTCATGCAGCATTTCTTGCAGGACTTGGCTAGCGGTAACAAATTCCCTCACGTTTTGTTTATCTAGTAATGTTCTAATTTCACCCTAAGTTTTGAAGGACTGTCCTGCCACATGTAGAATTCTCGTTCTTGGTCTTCAGCACTTTAAACATGATCATCCACCACCTCTCTGGCCTTTCAGGTTTCTGATGGTAAATACTGAAGATTCCTTGAGTGTGACAACTCACTTCCCTTGTTGCTTTTGAGATTCTTCCTTTGGTTTTATCTTTCAACTATTTGATTATAGTGTGTCTCGGAGTGGATCTCGGAGTTTAACTCAAGGGGTTAAACTTGGGGGTTCCTGAACTCCTTCGATTTAGATTCATGTTTTTCATCAGTTTTAGGAAGATTTGGGCCATTGTTTCTTTGAATAATTTCCCCCCTTTCGCTCCGCCTGTAAGACCCACTTGGTGGCCAACAGGTACCTGAGACTCTGGTCACTTTTCTTCAGTCTTTTTTTCTTTCTGCTCCTCGGACTTGATCATTTTTCTTGTCTTGTCCTCAAGTTTGGCTGAGTCTTTCTGATGACTCCTCAAACATGCTTTGGAACCCCTCTAGTGATTTTTTGATTTCAGTTATTATAATTTCCGACTACAGAACATCTGTTTGGTTCTTTTTTTTTTTGAGACGGAGTTTCGCTCTTGTTACCCAGGCTGGAGTGCAATGGCGCGATCTCGGCTCACCGCAACCTCCGCCTCCTGGGTTCAGGCAATTCTCCTGCCTCAGCCTCCTGAGTAGCTGGGATTACAGGCACGCGCCACCATGCCCAGCTGATTTTTGTATTTTTAGTAGAGACGGGGTTTCACCATGTTGACCAGGGTGGTCTCGATCTCTTGACCTCGTGATCCACCCGCCTCGGCCTCCCAAAGTGCTGGGATGACAGGCGTGAACCACCACGCCTGGCATGTTAGGTTCTTTTTAAAAATGACTCCTCTCTCTCTGTGGGTGCCCTCATTTCGTACACGCACCGATTTCCTGACCTCCTCTGGTTCTTTGTCCGTCTTTTGCTTTAGCTCTTTGAGCAACTGAGCACCTTAAGACCGTTGTTTTAAAATCGTTGGCTGGCAGGACTGATGTCTGCACTGACTCCAGAACCACGTCCCCCATTTCTTTTGCTCCTTTAAATGGGCTGTATTCTTTCTTTATAAGCCTTGTGACTTTTTGTTGTTGTTGAAAATTGGGGATTTGACTATTATAATGTGGCAACTCTGGAAGTCAGAGTTCCCCCTTTCCCAGTGTTTGTTGGTTGTTTTTTTCTTCTTCTTTTTTTTTTTTTATTGAATACTGTAGTGATCCATTTGTGATGTTTTTAAGTGAATTGTGCAGACTACTTCTGCTGCCCAGGCTGGAGTGCAATGGCATGGTCTCGGCTCACTGCAACCTCCATCTCCTGGGTTCAAGCAATTCTCCTGCCTCAGCATCCCAAGTGTCTGGGATTACAGGTGCCCACCACCATGCCCGACTGAGTTTTTATTTTGTATTTTGTATTTTTAGTAGAGAAGGGTGTTCCACCATGTTGGTCAGGCTAGTCTTGAACTCCCGAGCGGGTCCCCTGCAGGAGCCCAGCAGGGCCGGGAGGCAGGGGTGGGATAGGAAAAGTGGGTGAAAGGGAAGAGGGAGACGTGGAGGGACATGTGCTCTGTCTGTAGGCAGAGCCAGCCTAAGCAGGCAACAGCGGCGAAGGGGCTGCTGTGCCATGGGGTACAGGGGTGTCCTGGCCCAGCACTGTGGGTGCCCAGTGCTTCTCCTGCCCTGAGGGTCTCCCAGGGAAGCGGCACCCCCATGCAGGGCCAGGGTCTTGGGGTGGCTCACAGTGGCAGGCAGGCGTGGCCTCAGTGTGGCAGGCAGGTGAGGATGCAGGCAGGTGTGGACAGAGGATGAGGCCGAGGAAGGCCCTCTGACCACGTTTGCTCAGGATTAAGACAACAGGAGTTAGAGCAAACAGGAGCGGGGCCCGTGGTGTCCTGGTTCCCGGCCAGAGATTGCCGAGTGTCAGCGGCAAACAGGCCCTCCCTTCCCTCCAGGAACCCCGATGTTGACTTAGCTCCTGCGGGGTTGGCAGAGGGGCCGATGTGGCCCCATGTGGCCGGGGCCACCTTCCCTGACGGCTGGCTGCTGGGTGAGGTACGTGGTGGTACCAAGGCCAGCACCCACGCCCAAGCCCCACAGTCTCCTGCTAACGTTGGCTCCTGCCCCACCCGGCCCCGGGGCCCTGCAGGACCTGGGAGAGGGAGGCCCAGGCCCAGCCCAAGGGACCCCCCAGGGTCCTGACTCAGGCGCCGTGTGGGGCAGGCTGAGCGGCAGAGGGGCAGCCCCACTGCAGGCCCGACCCTCGCGCAACACAGGCCCAGGCGTGGTCCCCGCCCCCGACCTCCCGGCCCGGCCGCCCTGTCTGCACGCAGCCTCACCAGGGCCCTGCCTGCCCCACGTCTGGGATGCGGGCGACGTTCCAGAAGCCTGTGTGGTCTGAGCAGAGGAACGCGCCCACACTCCCGTGGGGTACAGGGTTAGAGCTCTCCAAGGACAGTGGTCATGAACCCTGAACTCTGACCTACGACCCCATTCAGAGTTCGGGGTGGTCAGAAAGCCCCAAGGGGCACAATGAGGAGGACTTGTTTGCAGCGGGGGTTGGCGGTCAGACCAATGCCTCAAGCCCAGCTCTGCCCAGCCTTGGGGACATGGAGGGGCAGCCTCGCCCACGGCCAGCCTGAAGCCTCGGCAGAGCTTGGCTGAGAGCTGCTGCCAGGCCTTTCTCAGAGCTAGGTTGCTCAGTACAGACCCTTTATCACCCAGGAGGGCGGTGGGACTGGCCTGGGGTCCACAGGGGCCCTGCCCTGAAGTAGCTGAGCCTCTGGGCAGAGGAGTCTCTGCCCGGCTGAGCAGCCCCACCCTCCGCTTCCAGGGGAAGGCCAAGCCCCAGGCCTGGTGCCGAGCTGGGCTGAAGGCGGCATTTCTGAGCCTCCGTGTGTATTCACGTCCCTACATCCGCCCAGGGCCTGGCGACTCTGTCCACGCGGCACACGCGTAGGCAAACAGGAGCCTCCATCCACGATGCTCCAGAGGCAGAGTCTGCAAAGCCAGCCCAGCCCGTGCTGCTGTGGAGACCCAAGTGGAGGAGGGGATGTGGCCCCGGGAACAGCTGGGACACCCCAGGAGAGGAGGCTGGTCTTTCTTTGTGGACAGCTGGGACACCCCAGGAGAGGAGGCTGGTCTTTCTTTGTGGACAGCTGTGACACCCTGGGAGAGGAGGCTGGTCTCTCTGGAGCTGCCAGTGGCGTCCTGGGCCAGGCACAGGTGCAGGCGTCCACGGCAGGGGGTGGGTGCCAGGAGCAAGACCACAGCACCTCTTGGCTCCGGGGACCTAAGGCACATCCTGCCACCAGGATGCGTGGCCTGGTGACCTCCCTCCCCTCTGGGGCTTCTTCCTGGACCCTGTGAGCTGAGTCTGGCCTTCCAGGGCCTCTCCTGGCAGGATGCATTCTCAGTTTTCACTGAATTCCAAACCATGCTTTCGTGGGAGGGTGACGCTTCAGAGCCATTGGCTGTAGACATCAGCTTAGGGGCCCCGGCCCAGGCAGCCCCTGCTCGGCCTCTGAGCCCCCAGGGCGGGTGCTGGGTGAGCAGGTCCTGACCCCTGGGGCCTGCAGGGATGGTGCATCAGGGCTGGGCTCCCTCTGGTTAGGAAGGTCAGAGAAGAAGCCCCCAACCCTGCCCAGGGGGAATGAGCCTCCAGCACAGCACAGCCACGGAGGAGCCAGCCGGGGGCTGACCTGGGACGGGCCCAGATGCTTTGGGGTGCAGGACCTCTGCCACCTCTGCCTCTGGTTTGGTAAGCACTGCCCTGGGCACCCCTGCGGGGTCTGGGACTAGGGTGGGACATGGGGGTCGTGAGCAGGGCGAGCTCCTGGAGGTGATGGAGCCGTCCCCGCCATCGGCAGCGGTCCAGCCAGCGGCCTACGAGTCCCCCAGGCCCCACAGTTCAGGAGGCTCGGTCTTCACAGCCTACCTGCATCTGGTGGGGGTGGGGCCAGCCCAGGAGCCGGCACCCCACAGTCCCAGCTAAGGCCCGAGGCTGGGGGACCCGGGGGTGGGCTCTGAGGGCTGCAGAGCCCCACATTTGGAGAAGCGGGTAGGCCGGGTGGGGTGAGATGGCAGTCGGTGAGGGTGCTCGTGGCCTAGAGGTCAACAGTGTCAGTCCTGACAAGGATGGCGGGTGACAGCAGAGAGTGCGGCCGGGGCGTCCGTCCTTGCGCCGGGCCGTGTAGGGTCCTCCCAGCCACGTGGCCCTTCTGCTGGGGCGTGTAGGGTCCTCCCAGCCACGTGGCCCTTCTGTTGGGCCGTGTCGGGGCCTCTCAGCACATGGCCCTTCTGCCGGCCGTGTTGGGGCCTCCCAGCCACGTGGCTCTTCCCGCCAGGCTGTGTCGGGGCCTCCCAGCCACGTGGCCCTTCTGCTGGGGCGTGTCGGGGCCTCCCAGCCACGTGGCCCTTCTGTTGGGCCGTGTCGGGGCCTCTCAGCACATGGCCCTTCTGCCGGCCGTGTTGGGGCCTCCCAGCCACGTGGCTCTTCCCGCCAGGCTGTGTCGGGGCCTCCCAGCCACGTGGCCCTTCTGCTGGGCCGTGTCGGGGCCTCCCAGCCACGTGGCCCTTCTGCTGGGGCGTGTCGGGGCCTCCCAGCCACGTGGCCCTTCTGCTGGGCCGTGTCGGGGCCTCCCAGCCACGTGGCCCTTCTGCTGGGGCGTGTCGGGGCCTCCCAGCCACGCGGTCCTTCCTGCCGCCTTCGCCTTCTCTCTGACTGGCACGTGCTGCTCACCATGTCCCCCGGCTGCGTCTTCTCCTCCCAGAACCTCAGTAAGAAACGTGTCTTTCTCCAGGGCCTGGGACACACGTGCGTTCTCATGGTCACCCTCTGACGTTTCATCTTCTTTATTCCGTTCTGTAAAAATACGGCAGCCTGGGTGTGGCCTCCGGGTGGGTTTTACGAGTGCTGAGAAAGCCCCAGGGAGGGTGAGAAACAGCCGGATTCGAGGCCGACTTCCGGGTGGGCTGGTACCTCCAAAGGCCCTGCACTCGGCCGCCGCCCCGGCCGCCTCTCCTGGCCCACCTTGTCCGGCCACCCTGACCAGGGGCTTCCTTTCGGTCCTGCACCTAGCGGAGCTCTCTGTCCCAGCACCCCCTGCCCTGCACCCACTCCAGGCCCGGAACTCACCCCAGGCCCCGCACCCACCCCTGGGCCCACAGGCTCTGGTCACCACACATACAGTTCCAGCTCCAACATCTTGAATTCTCCATTTCTACTTTATTTTTCCCCATGGCTCCAGCGTGTGGTGCCTTTGACCGGGTCATCTCGTCCCTCTGCTCACCGTGAGGGCCGGGCTCCATCCCTGGGCTCTGGGCCGTGAGCTCTCAGCACCCAGGCCCTGCAGGGCTCCTGGCAGCTGCTCAAGAGCCGACAGCCCTGAGTCTGGCCACATGGCGAGGCCCCACAGCTCGGCCACCTCGCCGGACCCTCCGTGGCTCCCTCTGGCCTGCATGGGGTGGTCCACACGGCGCGGCTGCCTGCCCAAAGACGCCGTGACCCAGGGGGTGGGCACTTGCCCTGTGACGATTGCAGGACGCCCCCCTGGCCGGCAGGGCACTGGACTGTCTGCTCATCCCTTTCAAAATCCACCTGGACATGTGAGGACCTTTTTCATCCGGGTGGATTCTACACTGAGTTTGCCACCTTCCTCCAATGCCCTCGCCGGCTGCCGTGGGCCGGGGGGGCCGCGCCTGTGTGTGACGCCGCTTCCCTCTCTGAGTCCTCCCTGGCAGCCCTCCGGCCGCTGCTGGAGACGTGGGCATTTGCCACGCAGCTTCAACGCAGCTGGAGACGTGGTATTTGTGGTTTTCCGGTGGGGTTCGAGGGTGGAAGAACGGCCCTGACGTGGGGCAGCTCCGGCCGGGTCTCTGCAGGGCTGTCCCGTCGGCGCCCATGGGTTCAGTCAGGTTCTCCACAGAGGACGTCATCTCTCCTGCAGTCTTTTGTCCCCATGAGGCTGTCCCTGGGCCAATCGCATTCCAGGTCTCGCCCAGGGACATTCGAGCACACAGTCCGTGCCCATCCTGGCTGCAGGCACACGTGGGGGTGGACGTGTGTCCAGCCCTGGCAGGAGCTGTGCCCAGGGTGAGTGTCCAGCCCCGGGAAGCTGCCCTGCTCTCCCCCACTGGCCCGGCGTCCTCAAAACCATCCTCAGGTCCCTCTGCCCCCAGAGCTTCAGCCGGCATCCCTGCTGCGAAGTGGTGGCATGTCCGTGCCCGGGCCAGGCAGGTGTCCTGGATCTCCAGTTGCTCTGAGAAGTCACCCGGCTGCCTGGGAGCTCAGAGCTGCTCCAGCGCACACCCCAGGATGTGGCAGACCGCGGGACCCGGCTCCCAGCCCTAGTTCAGCCCCAGCTGCCTCCTCCCGTGTGTCAGGGCCTGGGTGGGGCTTCTGGGTCCCCAGGAACCCTGGGTGCAGCCACAGTGGGAGAGCAGGGAGAGGGATAAGAAACCCGGAGACCGCAGCTCAGCCTCCACGGCCACAGACCCCCGAGGGCACAGCCCGCCCTCTATGGTCACAGACCCCCGAGGGCACAGCCCGCCCTCTATGGTCACAGACCCCCGAGGGTATAGCCCGCCCTCCATGGCCACAGATCCCTGAGGGCACAGCCTGCCCTCCACGGCCACAGATACCCAAGCCCTGTGTCTCTGTCTGTCTTGCTCCCCATGGCTGGGAGCCTCCCAGGCCCCCTCATCTGGGCAGAAACAGGCCCCTGAGCACATGGCAGGACACCCCTTCTCCGTCAGCATGGGGAAGTTTTGGCTTCTGGAGGCCGGGCCCGGAATCATGAGCCTCCAGCTTCTGCCAAGGCCAGACTCCAGGCAACCCCCTGGCACAGGAGCATGGGGGTTGGGCAGGAGCCACCCAGGCCAGCCCTGGCCTCTTCCCGCTCATGCCCACGAGGAGTAGGGAGCAGGGGCAGGGTGGCCGCAGACCCGGTGTTCGGGGCCACACCCAGCGCTGTGGCTCTTTCCGGAATGCTGCCTTGCATAACCAGGTGAGGGGCTGTGGTGACCCGGGTGGGGGCAGGGACACGGCTGCTCCCTCCCAGGGCTGCTATCTGGTTACGTTCCAGGAGGCCACGGGCCCAGCTCACCCCGGGGGGTGGAGGATTAGTCAGCAGCACCCACCCCACCCTGAACGGAAGAGGCGGATTTCCAGGATACCTGATCCACCCCGGGTGAGCACAGAGGTGCAGGTTAGGGTGCCCTTGGCTGTGAGGTCAGGTGCCAGCCGAGCGCTGGAGCAAGAGGCTCTCATGGTCGCCCACCCCACCCACCTCTGCCTCTCAGAGTAGGGTGGGCGGCTGTGCTTCCCTCCCGGCTGCCAAGGGGACACAGGCCGAAGCTGGGGAGCCCCCCAGCCCCACCCGCTCACCCCAGGAGTCAGGCTCTGAGGCCAGCCCCGCTGCCCAGGTGTCTGTGAGCCCACGGCTGGGCCAGGGCGGGCGGGCAGCTGGGGAACTGGAGCCTGGGAGTACCCCAGCCCCGAACTGTCGCCCCAGCCCCTAGACCTGTCAGAGCCACCCCCAGACGTGAGCCAGGGCTGGAGCCACGAGGCCACCTGGCTTTGGGTCAAAAACCCCGGTGCGGGGACGGGGCTGGCCTTGAGGGGCGTGGGCTGAGACCTGTCTCCGCGGTGCCTGAGCCTGCCAGCGCCGGGCTGACTGTGCTGCCACCTTGTGGCGGCTGCACCCCGGAGAATGGAAGGTCGGTTCCCCAGACCCCACCTGACGGGCGGCGCCTGAAACGGAAGCGGTGTGGGGTTGGAGCCGTGGGCGCAGCCGAAGTCTGGGAGCGCTGGGGAAAGCCCTCACCCGAGCAGGAACACGAGGCCCCGACGTCCACCTTGAGAACCTCCCGTCAGCTCCCTGGCCACTCCACAGCACACCAGGGCGCACCGGTCCCTGAGGCCTTCTCTGGCCCAGAGGGGCACTGGGGCCACCTGAGGCCATGGGAGCCCCAGACAGGACCTTGAGCCCCAGAAAGTCCCCAGGTAGCCGGTGCCCGCCACATCACGGCCACATCCCTGCCTCCCATCTGGGCACCGCTTCCCACCTGCCTGCCCCACCGTCGGGCGTCAGGGGCTCCAGACACTCCCAGGCCTTCCTGTGTGGGCTGCAGGCCTGGCCAGGGCCAACCGCAGCCCTCCGTGTCCTTCCCCCACTCTGCGCTGGCCCCATCTGGGCAGTGGGCTCCCCAGCCCCGCCTGGCTCAGCCTGGGCTCCTCCAGATCCCTCTGCCCGCTCCTGGGATGCGGGGCCAGTGCTGCCCATTCTCCTGGCACTGCTGTGCGGCCGAGGCAGGGCCCAGCCTAAGGCCAGTGTGTCCTGGGGCACTGCGGACTCCCTGGAGCCCTCCAAGAAGCGTGCGCTGGGCATCAGGAGCATGGAGGCTCCGGGAAGGGGGGTGGTCAGACAGGACGAAGAGAGACGAGCTTCCAGGGCCCCGCCCAGCCTCTGCGGCACGACCTGCACCCTCCGTGGGGTTGCCGACCGCCCGAGTGCCTGCAGCCGCTCTCAGGAGTGTGCACGCCCCAAGCTCGGCCCGGGAACGCGGCATCTAGGAGCTGCGCAGAGATGGAGCCCCCCACCCAGGACGCCGCTTCACCAGGGGCAGCCATCCCGGGTCAGAGGCCCTCACTTGGGCTGTGAGGAGCCCTGGATGCCCGGGCTGCCCCCATTCCCCCCGACTCCCTCCCTCACGCATTCATCCACTCAATCCTTCACTCACTCATTCACTCAGTCACTCACTCACTCATTCACTCATTCATTCTTTCACTTATTTACTCACTCATTCACTCCACTCACTCATTCACTCACTCCTTCACTCATTCACTCACTCACTCCTTCACTCCTTCACTCCCTCATCCACTCATTCGCTCACTCACTCATTCACTCATTCATTCTTCACTCACTCATTCACTTACTCCTTAACTCAGTCACTCATTCACTTACTCACTCATTCACTTACTCATTCACTCACTCCACTCATTCCTTCAGTCACTCCTTCACTCACTCACTCATTCTCTCGTTCATTCTTTTACTTATTCACTCACTCATCTGCTCATTCATTCTTTCACTCACTCCTTAGTCACTCATTCACTCACTCCTTCACTCACTCATTCATTCCTTCACTCACTCATTCACTCACCCACTCACTCATTCACTCACTCCTTCACTCACCCACTCATTCATTAACTCACTTATTCACTCATTAATTCACTCTCACATTCATTCTTTCACGCATTCACTCATTCACTCACAGTTATTCGCTTATTCATTTGCTCACATTCACTCATTCACTCGCTCATTCAATCACTCATTCACTCATTCACTCACTCACTTATTTACTGACTGATTTATTCACTCATTCATTCTCTCACATTCTCACTCACTCTGTTTTCTGACCAGATGCTTCCTGGGCTCTAGACTGCAGCCAGGTCCTCAGTGACCTGTGCAGGATGGGGGTCTCCTTTTGGGGCAGATGCAAGCTCCGGCCTCTCCTCTCCAAGCAGATGGACACTACCCCACTGAGCCCACAGAGGCAACAGCTCCCCCAGACAGTCCTTGTTGGCTGCCCAGTGCTGCGTGGCTCGCCAGAGGTGTGCACCCCCAGGGCCTGGGTCTGCCCCCGCCCTGTTCCTGGGTTTTATGAACAAGCTCAAAAAATGCACAGTTCACAAATTGCAAAATGCTGGAGTGTATTTATGCAGCCGACTGGCCATGTCCTGAGGAGGGGTGCAGGCCAAGGGCTGAGGTAGGAGTGAGGCTCTTCCTCCTGCAGCCAGCAGGCAGCTGACCACCATGTCCAAGCATCATTCCCGATGCCCTCGGGTGATGCTCAAGTCCTGAGAACAGCGGGCTGGACGCGTGGCCAGAGGCATCCACCGGCCCTGGGCTGGTCCTGAGCAGTGGCTGCAGGTGGGAAGGGGCCCCTCCGCCAGCCAGTGGTGACCGCAGCCCACACCCTCCATGAGAGCAGGCGTGGACAGTGCTTCCGAAGCTGCAGCCGCCTGGAGGAGGGCACGGGTTCTACTGGCTTTGGAAGTCGAGCTGGGTGGACACTCAGGCGGTTCTTCTCGGGGGTCGGGAGGACGGCGGTACCGGTCAGTTGACGGAGGACGCCGGGGCCCCTCTCTCCCGGCTCCCGCTCTCCGCCTCCTGGCTCTGCTCGGGTTCCACCTCCTCCGAGTGCTGGGTGTCGCCCGGCGCAGGGCACCGCTGGCCCGTGCAGCCGCACTCTTCCACCTCCGTGTAGCGGAAGACCCGGCGGGAGCCGTCAGCGCAGTGCAGGGTCACGTTCCTCGGCGAGGTCCGCAGCTCCCGGCAGCACCGGCACCGATGCTCCAGCACGTTGGCCTGGAGCGAGTACCTGCGGGCAGGGGCTGCTCAACACCAGCTGCCGCGCCCGGGTCCCCAGCCACCCGCCTCGAGCCGCCCCGTGCTGCGCTTCCTCTGGGTGGCCTTGTCCCGGTTGTTCCCAGCTCCTGGAGGCTGCTGCGGTGTTTGACAACGGCTCCCGTTTGCCAGTCCCCTGGGCGCCAAAACTCCCACCAGGGCCAACTCCAGCTCCCGCTGACGGCAGGGAGGGGGACTAGGGCGCTGGGGCAGGTTCCCGGCGGAGCTCCGCGAGCAGAGCAGGCGGTTCCGACACAGGCTCTGGGCTGCAGCCGCCCCAGCCCCGCCCCGGCCACCTCAGAGCCCCTTGCCCGCCTCACCCCCAGCGCCCTCCGCCCGGCCCCTCCCGGTCCTGCCCCCCACCTGCCCTGGGACTCCGACCGCACCCCATGGCCAGTGGCATCTCCCCACCCTCGGCCCAGGCACGTACATGGAGGAGCTGTCCCCGCAGTTGCCCCGGCAGTAGGCCAGGCGCACGGGCCCTTCGGATCGGCAGCCCTGCTGCCGGATGGTCTGGCTCCGATAATGCACGGCACAGGTGGACTCTGGGGAGACGCGGGGTTTAGGACCAGCCCCGCCACTCCTGAGCCTCCGGGGGTGAGGCCCACCCCACCCAGCAGGCTCGGCACTCACGGTTCTGGGGCAGGGGCGGCGGGCAGAAGAGGCAGCAGGCGTCCTCACTCATTCGGGCCTCGTCCTGTGCCAACAGAGGGGCAGCCTCAGTGCCAAGGCGCTTGGCGGCCTCCACCCCGCAGAAGTGGGGGATGGGCACATGGGGTCAGGTTCGGGAGTGGACAGCCCATGCAAGAGGGGTGTCTCTGCTAGCGCTGCAGGAAGGACTACAGTCCTCCAACTCCATCTGGGGGTGAAGCCACCTCGGCTGGGCGGGGGCCCTGGGCCTCACCAGAGAACAGCTGAGTGGGGGGCATGCCTTCTTCGTGGTGACCACCACAAGCCCGTCCCGGTGCTTCTCACACTCGTGGGTCACACAGTGGTTCCCAGGGTCTGACCAGGTCTCGCCGGGCTGGAGGGAGGCCAGGCCCTGGGGTGAGTGACCCTCCCTCCACCTGTCCCTCTGTCTGCACCCCAGTTTCTGCCAGGTGCATGCCAGCAGGGACAGGTCCCCAAATGCCCTCGTGCTCTCAGACCCTGCCCTTCCTCCTGGTGGCAGCTGATACTCACGTAGAAGAGGTGGGTGAGGCTCTCGCTGGTGTTGGTGACACAGGCGACCTGAACGCAGGTGCCACAGCACTGCCCATGCTGCTCCCGATACTCGAAGCCCTGCAGGAGGGATGGACATGTGGCCGGAGTCCAGGGGACAGCCACGCCCAGGCGGCTAGGGCAGGGTGAGGGCAGGGCAGGTGGGGGCAGGGCAGGGGCCAGGGCGGGTGGGGGCAGGGCGGATGGGGGCAGGATGGTGGGCACTCACCACGGGGCAGTGTGTGTTGCAGATCTGGGTCTCACAACTGACTACAAACGACTCGGACAGGGGGCCGCCGGGCAGCTCACACCTGCAGGTTTCGCACAGGCTCGAGGAGACCACAGCGCCGGGCTGGGGACAGCCAGGGCAGCAGACGTCAATCAGGGTGGGCCCTGGGGCAGACCCGTCCCTTCCTCCCTACTGGCCTGCTGCCCCCACCTTCCCAGACATCCCCCTCCAGGCCAATTTCTGCCAGGACGACCTGCCCCCTGGGATGAATCCTGATGGCAGGTCCTGGTGCAGAGGTCACTGCCCAGGGTCCCCATCCCCAGGGCAGAGTCCCACGCTGCACCCCCGTGGGTAGGCTGGCTAGCAAGGCCACATGCTCTACAGGGCCACAGGACACAGAGCCACGGGATCCAGGCCTGGCTGCACTGAGGTGCCAGGAGAGGCCAGCCCCTCAGAGCCTGGTGGGCCAGGGTGTAGACGTCCACACTTCCCAGCCCTGGGGTTGCCTCCGGCCTCAGCCACACTTGATTGTGGGCTGTGTCCTGAGAGATTCCGGTCCCTGGTCCCGCTGGGTCAGCAGGCTCTCAGTTCGCCCCCGCTGCTCCCAAGTCTACCTGGGCCCAGGATCGACAGGAAGCTGCTTCCCTGTGGGGGTCTGTGGGGGTCTGTGGCGGCTGCTGGGGCCTGTGGGGGCGGCTGCGGGGATCTGTGGGGTCTGAGCTCTGATGCTCTTACCTGGTACAGGGTCCCGTTGATGCTGCACACTGTCCAGCCTGCCCAGGAGAAGACAGGCAGCTGCAGCCCCCGCCAGAAACCCAGCCCGCCCTCGCCCCGCCCTCCCCTCACACTCCCCTTGCCCTCAGCATCCCCCTCCTGGGCGCCCATTGCTGGGCTCACCGCTGTGGTTTCTCAAGCCTCAGCCCTGTGGAAGGCTCAGCCCAGAGCCACAGACTGGCCGTGGACAAGCCGCATCTGGCATCTGGCTCCACTCCCCAAAACCCCGGGTAGGGTCCCCAGCCCACGGCCCCCAGACCAGTCCCAGTCCTGGCCACTCACTGCAGTTTTGGACCGGGCAGCAGGCTCCCTCCTCGTGGGTCAGGATCTCGCGGGCGCCCTCGGGACAGCCCACGGGCACGGGGCAGTGGCTGGAGTTGCAGGCTGTGGGGCGGGAGGGAGGCAGTGAGGAGTCCGTCCCCACCTCCACCCAAGGGCGACCCCAGGGGTCTCCAGGACTGCGGACTGCCCAGACGGCCTGCTGGGGGGTCTCCAGGTGAGGCTGCGGCAGGAGGGGAGGAGGGGACGCCCTCTCGGGCACTGCCCCCAGGTGCACGGTCCACGGCAGCAGCAAAGGGCTGGCCGGGTGGGCTCCCGTTCCCCCTCCACGCCATGCGCCCACCCAGCGAAGGACTTACCGCAGCTGTACTGGGGGCAGCACTGGCTGGCCTGCGGGGCTGAGGGCACAGGCACAAAGCCGGGCAGGGGGCAGGCAGGGGGTGGCGGGCAGGGCTTGGGCCGGCAGGTCAGCGTCCAGGTGGCTGCCTCGCACGTGCACTCCTGGCAGTCCATGCTGATGGTGTGGCCCACCTGCCAGGGAGAGGCTGGAGGTCCGGCTCCCGCAGCAGCCCCACCCCGGGTGCAGCAGCCAGGCGGGCTTATGCAGGGCGGGGGCGGCCCCATGAGGAGGCTGTGCAGCCTGTGGCCGAGGACCCCACGGGAGCGGGGCTTCAAAAGTGCAGGGGGCGGCCCAAGGGCAGGCACGAAGCTCTGCAAGGCGAGCCGGCTGTGGGGCGACCGGCCCGTATCCCCCACCTCACGCCTCCAAAGCCTCAGCTGGGCAAAAGGGTGTCCCAAACAAGGGAAGGGCACTGCCAGCCTCAGGGCCGGCGCCCACAGCAGCACCAGGGCAGGGGCCCTGCCCGGTCCATGCACAGGGCCGGCGCCTGGGAGGGAGCTCCCAAGTCTTTCAGGAAGCCCAGCTCCTCCCACGGCCCTTGCTCTGGGCCTGTCTCAGAGTGGACACCTGACCCCTGAGCCTCATCTGACTATTTCCGAGGCTGGTGTTTCACGAGCCTCCCTCCTCAAGCCCTTGGATCCCAGGGCGCTCTCGGGCCACGCCGGCCACTCACCTCCACCGGCTCTCCGTGGGGCCCCAGACACCCTGGCAGGAGAGAGAGCTGAGGTCACTGGGGGGCAGCCGCCCAACAGGGGTGAGGGGCAGGGTCCCGTGTCGGGCTGGGGCAGACCCCAGGGCCTGGCCAACAGTCGCAGGCCCCGTCCTGCCACACCACCCAGCCCGGGCAGGGGGCACGTACGGGGGCAGCCTGTGGGCACGCAGACTTGGGCACTGGTGCTGAAGAGGATCATGCCCTCCGGGCAGAAGCAGCCTTCAGTGATGGGGCCGGCCTCCTGCAGAGCTCTGTGGAGAGTGAGCGGGGGGTTGGTGGGGGGGCCTCCTCTTTCCCTCCAGGTGGGAAGGGCCCCAGCCTGGGAGCTGGAGAGGTGGGGGGCTGTGTGGCTCCGTGCAGGGCCAGAAGGGAGGGCACCTACCCAAGGCCAGCAGTGTCGTTCCCATAGCAGTAGGAGGGGCTGGTCGGGCCGCAGGGCAGGTACACAGTGTCGGCCGGGCAGGTGAACGCTGCAGGGAAGGGAAGCCACGCCTGAGAGGGCGGGAGGGCACCCACCCAGAGCCACACGGGCCGCTGGGCACTGGCACCTGCTCTGGGGCTGCTGGCAGCCACCCACGAGGCCCGGCCTGGCCACAGCCACCCACACCCAGCGCCCCACCGCGGCTCCCCAGTGTGGACGCCCTCCTTCCTCTCTGGGGAACTGGGTGCACTCTACCCTGGGGCCGCCCCTCGTCTTCCGGGTCCCACCCTCTCGGCCCGAGCCCACCCTGAAGTTGTGCCTGGTGTGCCGGTGCCCCTCACAAGCGACAGGCCCTGAGGAGGCAGCCTCACTCACGGCACGTGTGGTTGGTGTGGCCTCTCCAGTCGACACAGACGCCCTGGGACGCGCAGAGCGCCGCGTACAGCTCCAGGCTGGAGCACACCACGTCCTGGTCGGTCATGTGGCACTGGTCGAAGGCACAGCCCTCGTAGAAGGGCAGAGGGGGGACCACAGTGTGGCACGGCTCGAAGACCCTGTGGGGGAATGGGTGGGGTGCTGGGTGCGGCCTCTCTGGCCACCCACCCGCTCCACGTCAGGTCCCAGGCTTCGGGACAGACCCCAGGCAAGGCGAGCCCCCGGCAGTGGCTGCTGTGCAGCCCCCCAAACACCCTCGCCCTGACAGGTTCCTTCCGCACATTCTGCACGCCTGGGGGCTGGGGTCGGGGTCCAGATGCTATCACCCATTTCTTTCTGCAAGTTCTTCTTCTTGGGCCTCCCCCTCACCCCAAAAACCTGGGAGCTGCCTGAGGGGCAGTGACCAATGGCGCCGTCCATGCGCCTGAGCCAGCAGAGAGCCTCAGAGACTGCCTGGCCAGCCCTGGCCACCCCTTGGCAGCATTCCAGCCACGACCATCTCTGCCCGCCACCCTCCCCTCCCCGGCACCTCCTCAGCACCCGCCCCTCCTCTGCCTGCCACACCAGCAGCTCCGAAGCCCCCTGAAAACCGCAGCTCGTGGAAGGGTGGGGCCAGGGGCTGTCGCGCTGACCCTCCCTCCCTTGCACCTGAGTCTCACTTGCTCAGAATGAGCTGGCAGATGGGTGCCGGAGGGCACGGAGCAGGTGGGGTGGTGGGCCTGAACGTGGTGGGTCCGGCGGTGGTGAGCCCGACGGGGGTGGGTGCGGGGCGGGGACTGTGGCAGGCCGGCTGGCCGGGGTCGCTCACGTTCCAGAGGCCGGACATCTCCGAGCAGGAAGCGACCACTCGTCCTCCTGGCACGCGGCACTCGTCCTTACGGTCGTTGGTACACGTGCCTGGGCAGGCATGGCGGGGGTCAGGCTGCTGGACAGCGGAGGCGGCAGACCCAGCCCTGTGGGGCTCAGCACCCGCAGCTGGGGGACCCGACCCTGGTGTCTCAGGGTCACCCTTAGGTGGACTGTAGCGGGGCCTGCCTGTGCCTCACTGACCCCCGAGGACAGCCCTGGGGCAGTCTCCGTGGTACCGTCGAGCGGTGGGCACCGGCAGGTGTGAGCCTCAACCCGCACCAGGCAGAGCAGCCGGAAAGCAGAGACGCCGGCACGCCGGCACGAAGCAGCCTCGCCCCGCCCGCCCTCGCCCCACGAACGCCGACAGTGCCCCGGAGCCCCGCAGCCTCACCGCACTGGCCCTCGGTGTTGTTGGCAAACGTGCTGAAGGGCACCTCCACGGAGAAGATGACGCCGGAGAACATGATCCGCACGCCCAGCTCCGGGATGGCCGCGTACATCTTGATGCCCACGCGGGAGACCACGATGCCGTCTTTCTGGAAGCCGGGGCTGACCACCTTGTTGTTGAAGATGATCTGAACGCATGGCGCCATTGACAGGAAGACAGAAGGGGGGTGGGTGGGGGGTCAGCCACGGCGGCTCAGGCTCGTGCGGGCAAAGCCCTGCCCCCCTGGCCCTCTGGGCACACCAGACGCCCCCACCCCCTCCCGGCACACCGGGCGCCCCCCCTGCACACCCGGCGCCCCCACCTCGTTGGTCATCACCCCGCGGACTGGCCTGCGGGTCAGCACCACGCGGTCCTGCCGGTACTCGAGGATGATGGACCTCGGGCAGGAGAGCCCGTCCTCCGCGTTGCAGAAATAGTTGTCGATGAGGACGCGGAAGTGGCCGAACACGGGCACGATCTGCTGCACCAGCACGTAGGTGCAGTTGTCCAGGAAGGTGTAGTAGGTGCCGTCGAAGGTGACGTAGTGCGGGTCACCCCAGCCGCTGCACACACCTGCGTGGCCAGGGCGGTGTGACGGGCAGCTCGGGTGGCTGCACCACAGCCCCGGGGCTCTCTCTCTCCCACAGGCCACGTCCGTCCTGCCCCCCACCCGCTCGCCTCGCAGGGCGCACGAGACCCTCCGCATCATCGGAACACGGCACCTGCGCGGATCCATCTGCCGGGAGCTTGACAAGGCCCCAGCCCGGCAGAGACAGACCGTCCGCCTTCCCCGGCCCGGCTGCTCGGGACCCACGGGGCTCCACTCAGCACCCCGAAGCAGGAGGCTCGGCCCCACACAGCCCGGCCTGGATGCTGGAAAGTCCTTCCTGCTGTCCAACCCAGTTCCTTTCTGCTTCAGCCCAGCCCCCTCCTCTGCCCCACCCACTTCCGCCTTCGGGGAGAGGCCTGCCCCGCTGCCCCGCTCCGCCTGCCCTGCACTCACACTGGCACTGGTAGTGCTGGCAGCAGCCGTCCTGCTCAGCCACCTTCAGGGCCGGGTAGCCGTTGGCACAGGTGGGTTTCTCCACCCTCGGGCACGTGCGCGGGCGCAGAGAGATGACGTTGTGGCCCTCGCAGGTGGCCTCAGAGCAGCCGGGCATGGGCCAGGTCTCCCCTTTCTACAGAAGCACAGAGCTGTAGGCTCCAGCCTGTCCCGGTCTCCAGGGCAGCCCTCGACTCTCAGGGTCACAGTCCTGAGAGTCCGGTGTGGGGACAGGGGAGGGTGGCTGCTCCCCAGTCTCCTTCCCGCTCCACCCTCACCACCCACCCCGGACACTGAGCTGGCCGGGATCGGGGCCTCTGGTGTGAGAGTTGCCCCCAGCCCCACTGGCCCTGCCACACGCCCTGGCCGTGCGGCCGGGACCTCAGCGTCCTCTAGCTGCTCTGGCCTTGGCTGTCCTCAGCACAGCCTCAGCCTCAAGCCCCACAAGCCCAGCGTCTGCAAAACACGTGCCTGGGAAGTCCAGGGGGATCAGAGACCCCGGGCTACAGCAGGGCCCTCTCCCAATGACCAGGCAGCTTCACTGGGGCCAGCGACCTTCTCAAGAACCTGCAGCTGAAGTCTAATTGCAAAGACACTCAGGGTCCCTGCAGTGGCCTTGAGCCTTCAGAAGGGAAGCGGGGGATTACCTTTCTGGGGGGCACTGCATTTGGGCATCCCAGCTCGGTGACGAACTCAGAGGTGGCTGTGGAAGGAGACGTGGCTGGGGCAGGAGGCAGCGTGGTGGACGGGCAGTCACTGTCGACCTCTCTGACCACTTGGCAGTCCCGGCTGCACAGGGCATAGTAGCAGTGGCCGGCGAGGTCTCTGTGGCGGTATATGGTGGACCCTGCAGGAGGAGGGCACGTGGCAGGCTTTAGCGGAGCCCTGCTCAGAGAAGACGCGAAAACCCCTCAGTGAGCCCGAGGGGCTCTTCCTACCCCCTGGGTAATGGGGAAAAGCTTCAGAGAACGCACACAGCCACTCTGCGACAGTTAGCCTGTGCCACAAAGGGCACAGACTCCTCCCATCTCCGTCACAGCCTGGCATTCCTGAGTGAAACAATGACCAGGGTGGGCTCTGAAACAATTACACAAGAAACACGAACCCGCAGGGTACAGCTGGTCAGCCACGTTGCAGAAACAGGTTGGGGTGGTGTAAGCCACAGAGCTTGGTGCCACAGAGGTGGATGCCACGGAGGTGAATGCCACGAAGGTGGATGGCACGAAGGTGGACGGAGAAGGATGTGCGGTTGTGGTAGAAGTCCCATAGGGAGAAACGGAGGTCACTGGGCAGCCTTTGGGGGTCTCACAGCAGAGCACGCGCACCTGGTAGTTGAGGCACATCTGGAAGGGCCCCTGCTGGTCCTGGTTCCGGCACACCAGGCCCTCCTCGTGGCTGCACTGCACCACCTGGCCCAGGTGCTCGATGCTCACGTCCGGGTGGCTCTCGGCTCGGCACTGGAGCCTGGTGATGGCCTCAGGCCGGCGGCAGATTCTCTCCCCGCTCCGGATGATGTTGCTGTAGGTCTCCTGGTCTCCCCCGTGGGGCCCAGGGGACGGGAAGTCCACGTCGAACCACTTGGTCCAGCTGCAGCGGGGCTGACAGTCTCTGGTGACTGGTCGGGTGTGCGTTCTGGTGGACACGGAAACATGGCTCGTGCTAGGCTTGGAAACAGAGGTTGTGCTGGTGATGGGAGCTGAGGTCCTGCTGGTTGTAGGGGGAGAGGTCTTGCTGGTGGTGGGAACAGGGCTGGGAGTCGTTCCAGAACCAGAGGTCGTGGTGGTCGTAGGAGCTGAGCTTGTGCTAGTTATGGGAACTGGGCTGGGAGTCTTTCTAGGACCAGAGGTCGCGGTGGTCGTAGGGGCTGAGGTTGTGCTAGTTATGGGAACAGGGCTGGGAGTCGTTCCAGGACCAGAGGTCGTGGTGGTTGTAGGAGCTGAGCTTGTGCTGGTCTGTGGAGCAGAGGTCGTGCTGGTGGTGGGAACAGGGCTGGGACTAGTTCCAGGACCAGAGGTTGTGCTGGTCTGTGGAGCTGAGGTCGTGCTGGGCTGTGCAGTGGAGGTTGTGCTGGCTGTCACCAGTGTGGTCGTCCTGGATTTGTGCCAAGAGGAGGTGCTGTGTGTTGGGTTGGTGGCTCTCTCACTTGGGGTGCCAGGAACTGTGACTGGTATGATCTCGGGGCAACCTTTGGGGGTCTCACAGCAGAGCACGCGCACCTGGTAGTTGAGGCACATCTGGAAGGGCCCCTGCTGGTCCTGGTTCCGGCACACCAGGCCCTCCTCGTGGCTGCACTGCACCACCTGGCCCAGGTGCTCGATGCTCACGTCCGGGTGGCTCTCGGCTCGGCACTGGAGCCTGGTGATGGCCTCAGGCCGGCGGCAGATTCTCTCCCCGCTCCGGATGATGTTGCTGTAGGTCTCCTGGTCTCCCCCGTGGGGCCCGGGTGACGGGAAGTCCACGTCGAACCACTTGGTCCAGCTGCAGCGGGGCTGACAGTCTCTGGTGACTGGTCGGGTGTGCGTCGTGGTGGACACGGAAACATGGATTGTGCTGGGCTTGGAAACAGAGGTTGTGCTGGTGATGGGAGCTGAGGTCCTGCTGGTTGTAGGGGGAGAGGTCTTGCTGGTGGTGGGAACAGGGCTGGGAGTCGTTCCAGGACCAGAGGTCGTGGTGGTCGTAGGAGCTGAGGTTGTGCTCCTGGTGGGAACTGGGCTGGGAGTCGTTCCAGGACCAGAGGTTGCGCTGGTCGTAGGGGCTGAGGTTGTGCTAGTTATGGGAACAGGGCTGGGAGTCGTTCCAGGACCAGAGGTCGTGGTGGTTGTAGGAGCTGAGCTTGTGCTGGTCTGTGGAGCAGAGGTCGTGCTGGTGGTGGGAACAGGGCTGGGACTAGTTCCAGGACCAGAGGTTGTGCTGGTCTGTGGAGCTGAGGTCGTGCTGGGCTGTGCAGTGGAGGTTGTGCTGGCTGTCACCAACGTGGTTGTCCTGGATTTGTGCCAAGAGGAGGTGCTGTGTGTTGGGCTAGTGGCTTTCTCACTTGGGGTGCCAGGAGCTGTGACTGGTGTGATCTCGGGGCAGCCTTTGGGGGTCTCGCAGCAGAGCATGCGCACCTGGTAGTTGAGGCACATCTGGAAGGGCCCCTGCTGGTCCTGGTTCCGGCACACCAGGCCCTCCTCGTGGCTGCACTGCACCACCTGGCCCAGGTGCTCGATGCTCACGTCCGGGTGGCTCTCGGCTCGGCACTGGAGCCTGGTGATGGCCTCAGGCCGGCGGCAGATTCTCTCCCCGCTCCGGATGATGTTGCTATAGGTCTCCTGGTCTCCCCCGTGGGGCCCGGGGGACGGGAAGTCCACGTCAAACCACTTGGTCCAGCTGCAGCGGGGCTGACAGTCTCTGGTGACTGGTCGGGTGTGCGTTGTGGACACGGAAACATGGCTTGTGCTGGGCTTGGAAACAGAGGTTGTGCTGGTGATGGGAGCTGAGGTCCTGCTGGTTGTAGGGGGAGAGGTCTTGCTGGTGGTGGGAACAGGGCTCGGAGTCGTTCCAGGACCAGAGGTCATGGTGGTCGTAGGAGCTGAGGTTGTGCTCCTGGTGGGAACTGGGCTGGGAGTCGTTCCAGGACCAGAGGTTGCGCTGGTCGTAGGGGCTGAGGTTGTGCTAGTTATGGGAACAGGGCTGGGAGTCTTTCTAGGACCAGAGGTCGCGGTGGTCGTAGGAGCTGCGGTTGTGCTAGTTATGGGAACAGGGCTGGGAGTCGTTCCAGGACCAGAGGTCGTGGTGGTTGTAGGAGCTGAGCTTGTGCTGGTCTGTGGAGCAGAGGTCGTGCTGGTGGTGGGAACTGGGCTGGAACTAGTTCCAGGACCAGAGGTTGTGCTGGTCGTAGGAGCTGAGGTCGTGCTGGGCTGTGCAGTGGAGGCTGTGCTGGCTGTCACCAACGTGGTTGTCCTGGATTTGTGCCAAGAGGAGGTGCTGTGTGTTGGGCTAGTGGCTTTCTCACTTGGGGTGCCAGGAGCTGTGACTGGTGTGATCTCGGGGCAGCCTTTGGGGGTCTCGCAGCAGAGCATGCGCACCTGGTAGTTGAGGCACATCTGGAAGGGCCCCTGCTGGTCCTGGTTCCGGCACACCAGGCCCTCCTCGTGGCTGCACTGCACCACCTGGCCCAGGTGCTCGATGCTCACGTCCGGGTGGCTCTCGGCTCGGCACTGGAGCCTGGTGATGGCCTCAGGCCGGCGGCAGATTCTCTCCCCGCTCCGGATGATGTTGCTGTAGGTCTCCTGGTCTCCCCCGTGGGGCCCGGGTGACGGGAAGTCCACGTCGAACCACTTGGTCCAGCTGCAGCGGGGCTGACAGTCTCTGGTGACTGGTCGGGTGTGCGTTGTGGTGGACACGGAAACATGGCTCGTGCTGGGCTTGGAAACAGAGGTTGTGCTGGTGATGGGAGCTGAGGTCGTGCTGGTTGTAGGGGGAGAGGTCTTGCTGGTGGTGGGAACAGGGCTGGGAGTCGTTCCAGGACCAGAGGTCGTGGTGGTCATAGGAGCTGAGCTTGTGCTGGTCTGTGGAGCAGAGGTCGTGCTGGTGGTGGGAACAGGGCTGGGACTAGTTCCAGGACCAGAGGTTGTGCTGGTCTGTGGAGCTGAGGTCGTGCTGGGCTGTGCAGTGGAGGTTGTGCTGGCTGTCACCAGTGTGGTCGTCCTGGATTTGTGCCAAGAGGAGGTGCTGTGTGTTGGGCTGGTGGCTCTCTCACTTGGGGTGCCAGGAACTGTGATTGGTGTGATCTCGGGGCAGCCTTTGGGGGTCTCGCAGCAGAGCACGCGCACCTGGTAGTTGAGGCACATCTGGAAGGGCCCCTGCTGGTCCTGGTTCCGGCACACCAGGCCCTCCTCGCGGCTGCATTTCACCACCTGGCCCAGGTGCTCGATGCTCACGTCCGGGTGGCTCTCGGCTCGGCACTGGAGCCTGGTGATGGCCTCAGGCCGGCGGCAGATTCTCTCCCCGCTCCGGATGATGTTGCTATAGGTCTCCTGGTCTCCCCCGTGGGGCCCGGGGGACGGGAAGTCCACGTCAAACCACTTGGTCCAGCTGCAGCGGGGCTGACAGTCTCTGGTGACTGGTCGGGTGTGCGTTGTGGACACGGAAACATGGCTTGTGCTGGGCTTGGAAACAGAGGTTGTGCTGGTGATGGGAGCTGAGGTCCTGCTGGTTGTAGGGGGAGAGGTCTTGCTGGTGGTGGGAACAGGGCTCGGAGTCGTTCCAGGACCAGAGGTCATGGTGGTCGTAGGAGCTGAGGTTGTGCTCCTGGTGGGAACTGGGCTGGGAGTCGTTCCAGGACCAGAGGTTGCGCTGGTCGTAGGGGCTGAGGTTGTGCTAGTTATGGGAACAGGGCTGGGAGTCGTTCCAGGACCAGAGGTCGTGGTGGTTGTAGGAGCTGAGCTTGTGCTGGTCTGTGGAGCAGAGGTCGTGCTGGTGGTGGGAACTGGGCTGGAACTAGTTCCAGGACCAGAGGTTGTGCTGGTCGTAGGAGCTGAGGTCGTGCTGGGCTGTGCAGTGGACGTTGTGCTGGCTGTCACCAACGTGGTTGTTCTGGATTTGTGCCAAGAGGAGGTGCTGTGTGTTGGGCTAGTGGCTTTCTCACTTGGGGTGCCAGGAGCTGTGACTGGTGTGATCTCGGGGCAGCCTTTGGGGGTCTCGCAGCAGAGCACGCGCACCTGGTAGTTGAGGCACATCTGGAAGGGCCCCTGCTGGTCCTGGTTCCGGCACACCAGGCCCTCCTCACGGCTGCACTTCACCACCTGGCCCAGGTGCTCGATGCTCACGTCCGGGTGGCTCTCGGCTCGGCACTGGAGCCTGGTGATGGCCTCAGGCCGGCGGCAGATTCTCTCCCCGCTCCGGATGATGTTGCTGTAGGTCTCCTGGTCTCCCCCGTGGGGCCCGGGGGACGGGAAGTCCACGTCGAACCACTTGGTCCAGCTGCAGCGGGGCTGACAGTCTCTGGTGACTGGTCGGGTGTGCGTCGTGGTGGACACGGAAACATGGATTGTGCTGGGCTTGGAAACAGAGGTTGTGCTGGTGATGGGAGCTGAGGTCCTGCTGGTTGTAGGGGGAGAGGTCTTGCTGGTGGTGGGAACAGGGCTGGGAGTCGTTCCAGGACCAGAGGTCGTGGTGGTCGTAGGAGCTGAGGTTGTGCTCCTGGTGGGAACTGGGCTGGGAGTCGTTCCAGGACCAGAGGTTGCGCTGGTCGTAGGGGCTGAGGTTGTGCTAGTTATGGGAACAGGGCTGGGAGTCGTTCCAGGACCAGAGGTCGTGGTGGTTGTAGGAGCTGAGCTTGTGCTGGTCTGTGGAGCAGAGGTCGTGCTGGTGGTGGGAACTGGGCTGGAACTAGTTCCAGGACCAGAGGTTGTGCTGGTCGTAGGAGCTGAGGTCGTGCTGGGCTGTGCAGTGGACGTTGTGCTGGCTGTCACCAACGTGGTTGTTCTGGATTTGTGCCAAGAGGAGGTGCTGTGTGTTGGGCTAGTGGCTTTCTCACTTGGGGTGCCAGGAGCTGTGACTGGTGTGATCTCGGGGCAGCCTTTGGGGGTCTCGCAGCAGAGCACGCGCACCTGGTAGTTGAGGCACATCTGGAAGGGCCCCTGCTGGTCCTGGTTCCGGCACACCAGGCCCTCCTCACGGCTGCACTTCACCACCTGGCCCAGGTGCTCGATGCTCACGTCCGGGTGGCTCTCGGCTCGGCACTGGAGCCTGGTGATGGCCTCAGGCCGGCGGCAGATTCTCTCCCCGCTCCGGATGATGTTGCTGTAGGTCTCCTGGTCTCCCCCGTGGGGCCCGGGTGACGGGAAGTCCACGTCGAACCACTTGGTCCAGCTGCAGCGGGGCTGACAGTCTCTGGTGACAGGTCGGGTGTGGGTGCCGTGCGTGACGCTGGTTGCCGTGGACGCGGCTGTGGAGGAGGCTGTGGGGTGTGGTGTGGAGGCCCAGGGCCGGTGTGTGGTGGAGGTGGCCCGGGTCTCGGTGCTGGTTCGGCGTGGGGTCGTCCGTGTGGTGGTGCCCGTCTTGGGCGTTCTGGTGACGTCTCTGCACACGTCCACCGTCTCGCAGCACTGGATGCGGATCTGGTAGTTGTAGCAGATGGGCGGGAGCTGGTTCTTGTTGAGGCAAATCAGGCCCTCCGTGGGGCTGCAGGTGACGTCCTGCCCCAGCTCTGCCAGCGGCGTGTCGGGGAGGCTCTCCGCCCGGCACTCCACTGCTCGAGGATGTTCACAGAACCTGTATCCTTCGGCTCTCAGATTCTGAAATGTGTCAAAATCTCCGCTATCTCTGCTGGAACCCGGGTAGCTGCCGTCAATCCAGTCCGTCCAGGTGCAGAACTCCTGCCGGCAGGAGACCGTGCTGGGCTCAGGAGGGGCGGTCCCGCTGGAGACCCCTGCGGTCCCCGGGGCTGTGGTCGGCATGGACGACGTGGCTGGCCCTGACGAAGGGCTGGGAGTTGAGACAGGTGTTTCGACAGACGTAGCAGGGCCTGGGGCGGGTGTTGTCCTGGTGGTGCGGGTTGTCGGAGCAGAGGCTGTGCTGTGGCCTGGGCCGGGTGTTCTCCTGGTACTGTGGGTTGTAGGAGCAGAGGTCGTGCTGGTCTGTGGAGCAGAGGTCGTGCTGGTGGTGGGAACAGGGCTGGGACTAGTTCCAGGACCAGAGGTTGTGCTGGTCGTAGGAGCTGAGGTCGTGCTGGGCTGTGCAGTGTAGGTTGTGCTGGCTGTCACCAGTGTGGTCGTCCTGGATTTGTGCCAAGAGGAGGTGCTGTGTGTTGGGCTGGTGGCTCTCTCACTTGGGGTGCCAGGAGCTGTGACTGGTGTGATCTCGGGGCAGCCTTTGGGGGTCTCGCAGCAGAGTACGCGCACCTGGTAGTTGAGGCACATCTGGAAGGGCCCCTGCTGGTCCTGGTTCCGGCACACCAGGCCCTCCTCGTGGCTGCACTGCACCACCTGGCCCAGGTGCTCGATGCTCACGTCCGGGTGGTTCTCGGCTCGGCACTGGAGCCTGGTGATGGCCTCAGGCCGGCGGCAGATTCTCTCCCCGCTCCGGATGATGTTGCTGTAGGTCTCCTGGTCTCCCCCGTGGGGCCCGGGGGACGGGAAGTCCACGTCGAACCACTTGGTCCAGCTGCAGCGGGGCTGACAGTCTCTGGTGAGTGGTCGGGTGTGCGTTGTGGACACGGAAACATGGCTTGTGCTGGGCTTGGAAACAGAGGTTGTGCTGGTGATGGGAGCTGAGGTCCTGCTGGTTGTAGGGGGAGAGGTCTTGCTGGTGGTGGGAACAGGGCTCGGAGTCGTTCCAGGACCAGAGGTCATGGTGGTCGTAGGAGCTGAGGTTGTGCTCCTGGTGGGAACTGGGCTGGGCATAGTTACAGGACCAGAGGTTGCGCTGGTCGTAGGAGCTGAGGTTGTGCTCCTGGTGGGAACAGGGCTGGGAGTCGTTCCAGGACCAGAGGTCGTGGTGGTTGTAGGAGCTGAGGTTGTGCTCCTGGTGGGAACAGGGCTGGGAGTCGTTCCAGGACCAGAGGTCGTGGTGGTTGTAGGAGCTGAGCTTGTGCTGGTCTGTGGAGCAGAGGTCGTGCTGGTGGTGGGAACTGGGCTGGAACTAGTTCCAGGACCAGAGGTTGTGCTGGTCGTAGGAGCTGAGGTCGTGCTGGGCTGTGCAGTGGACGTTGTGCTGGCTGTCACCAACGTGGTTGTCCTGGATTTGTGCCAAGAGGAGGTGCTGTGTGTTGGGCTAGTGGCTTTCTCACTTGGGGTGCCAGGAGCTGTGACTGGTGTGATCTCGGGGCAGCCTTTGGGGGTCTCGCAGCAGAGCACGCGCACCTGGTAGTTGAGGCACATCTGGAAGGGCCCCTGCTGGTCCTGGTTCCGGCACACCAGGCCCTCCTCGCGACTGCACTGCACCACCTGGCCCAGGTGCTCGATGCTCACGTCCGGGTGGCTCTCGGCTCGGCACTGGAGCCTGGTGATGGCCTCAGGCCGGCGGCAGATTCTCTCCCCGCTCCGGATGATGTTGCTGTAGGTCTCCTGGTCTCCCCCGTGGGGCCCGGGTGACGGGAAGTCCACGTCGAACCACTTGGTCCAGCTGCAGCGGGGCTGACAGTCTCTGGTGACAGGTCGGGTGTGGGTGCCGTGCGTGACGCTGGTTGCCGTGGACGCGGCTGTGGAGGAGGCTGTGGGGTGTGGTGTGGAGGCCCAGGGCCGGTGTGCGGTGGAGGTGGCCCGGCTCTCGGTGCTGGTTCGGCGTGGGGTCGTCCGTGTGGTGGTGCCCGTCTTGGGCGTTCTGGTGACGTCTCTGCACACGTCCACCGTCTCGCAGCACTGGATGCGGATCTGGTAGTTGTAGCAGATGGGCGGGAGCTGGTTCTTGTTGAGGCAAATCAGGCCCTCCGTTGGGCTGCAGGTGACATCCTGCCCCAGCTCTGCCAGCGGCGTGTCGGGGAGGCTCTCCGCCCGGCACTCCACTGCTCGAGGATGTTCACAGAACCTGTATCCTTCGGCTCTCAGATTCTGAAATGTGTCAAAATCTCCGCTATCTCTGCTGGAACCCGGGTAGCTGCCGTCAATCCAGTCCGTCCAGGTGCAGAACTCCTGCCGGCAGGAGACCGTGCTGGGCTCAGGAGGGGCGGTCCCGCTGGAGACCCCTGCGGTCCCCGGGGCTGTGGTCGGCATGGACGACGTCGTGGCCGGCCCTGACATAGGGCTGGGAGTTGAGACAGGTGTTTCAACAGACGTAGCAGGGCCTGGGGCGGGTGTTGTCCTGGTACTGTGGGTTGTCGGAGCAGAGGCTGTGCTGGGGCCCGGGCCGGCTGTTCTCCTGGCTGTAGGAAGCTCCCCGGGGCCAGGTGTGCTGCTGGGGGCGGAGGAGGCTGAGGCCCAGGTCTCGGTGGTCTTGGAGGTTGCTGGAGGGGTGGTCGGGGCTGTGCCCGCGGTGGAGCAGGTGAGGGGCGTGCAGCACAACACACGGACCTGGTAGTTGTAGCAGAGCCCGGACGCCTGCTCCCTGTTACGGCAGATCAGCCCCACGCCCGGGCTGCACAGCACATGCTGACCCAGGGCTCGGAGCGGCACCCCAGGTGCGTCCTCTGCCCGGCACTCCACCGACCTGGGCGCCGTGCACACCGGGTACCCATGAGCGCGGAGGTTCTCCAGCGTGTCAAAGTCACCGCTGTCCACGCCCCGTCCAGGACGGCTGATGTCCAGCCACGGCGACCACAGGCACTCTTCCCCGCAGGCCGGCTGCGGCGAGGCGGACGCTGTGGACGGCCTCGGCCTGGGAGAAGTGCCCGCTGTGGGGGACGAGGCGCTGCTGGCGGGGCCCGTGCGCGCCTCACCTGGGCTGGTGCTGGGGACAGGCGTGGAGCTCACGACTACGGCAGAAAAGAAGGCAGTTAAGCATGAGAGGCCGGCACTCGGGGGCCGCCCCGCCCTCCCTGCGGCCCTGTCAGCTGTCTGGGGCCACGCCAGCGGGCCTGTCTGCCTGTCCTACCCACGACCCCTGCCCAGAACCCGCGTGGGTGGCACAGGTGCCGAAGAGCCAGGCGAACTGACTGTGTTTAAAGAAAGCAGCTCCCAGGCCATGCCCTGAGCAGGGTCCACACACCTGCACCCCAGAAAGCCAGCATTCTGGAGCTTTCCACTCAGAGAACTCAGATGATGCCTTGGGGCCCTGAGACATCCCCAGGGGAGGGTGAGGACGCAGAGGGACCTGCGCTCTGAGCAGAGTGACGGAAGCCACGGCCATGCATCCCTGGGGCCCGCCTGGGCTGCCAGACCCCCCACACTCCCGTGAGGCCAGGCCAAGGAGCTGCTGAGGGCAGCAGCGTCAGTGCTGGGCCTGCCTGGGTGACTTGCAGGCTGGGCCCTTTCCACTGCTGGTGGCCAGTGGGGAAATGGCAGGTCCTCCCTGAGCAAACACCCTGCTCCTGGTCCCTTCCCGATCCCCAGGGGCTGCCACCCCTGCCCAGTGCTGGCGAGGGCAGCTGTGCCAGGCATTGGGAGGGCTCCCCGGAGCAGCATTTGCCTTACCGAGCGGAGGTGTGGAGAAGGAGAAGGTGGTTGTGGGCGCGGGGGTTGGGGGGCTGCAGGGGTAGACCCTCCTCTCGATGGTGCCGTTGTCCCCGCAGCGGGCGGAGATGCAGCCACCCATGCCATCCGTGGTGTGGTAGATGACATCCCCGGGCCGGAAGTGCTGCCCGCCGTAGCTGCAGACACAGGCTGTGGGGACAGATGGGCCAGGCCCATCAGAGACTGGGCGTGGGCAAAGACCCTGGACCCCGGCCCCCCCAACCCCCAGCCCCCAGCCTGCCGGCTGCAGAGACCCCAGACCCCAGTCCACCCACCCGCAGGGGCTGCTGGCCACTTACCTTTGGCATCGTAGGTGCACTGCACGCCACGCTCGGTGCAGAGGCTAGAGACAAGGAAGAAGGGGAGGCTGGTGTGTGGGGAGGCTGGTGTGTGGGGAGGCTGGTGTGTGGGGAGGCTGGTTCGGGGAGGCTGGTGTGTGGGGCAGCCACATGCCCTCCACAGGGCGTCCCACAATACCAAGGGTGGGGGTAGCAGCTCCAGCAGGGCTGCCCTGGGTGCTGCATTGTACCCCCAGACTGGGGACAGGGAGGCTGGCCCCACCTGGGTCCCAGCAGCTGTCCCTCAGGGTCAGCCCGAGGTCCCACCCTCATCGAGCCCCTCTGGTCGGGGGCCGGGGAGGCGGGCGCCAGAGGGCAGTCATTGCCTCCCCGGGTTATTTTAACGGGCGTCCCTCCTGTGAGGCCCTGGGGCTCCATCTCGGCCCAGCTCCCCCACACACCCTCCCTGCACCCCTCGGCCTGCACCCAGAGGCCGTGCTGGTTTCTGCCCAGAGGAGCCCAACTCCCAGCCCTGCCTCTGGGCCTCAGGACATGGGGTGCTGGCCCCTGAGAAGCTTGTGTCACAGGCTCCTGGGCCCGGACGGGACCCATAGCTGCAACCCCAGCAACAGGGAGGCCCCAGCCCTGCGGCTCCCGGCTGCACCGAAAGCCCAGGCCAGGGCCGAATCCCCCACCTGCTCCAGGCTCCTCATTCCTCTGGCTGAAGTACTCACCAGGAATGGCAGTTCTTGTCCGAGGGCACCGCCATGCCGGGCCGGTAGGACTTGCCGTGTACGCGGCAGGGTGGGGACGGGGGCGGGTAGGGGCACCTGGCCACACACTGCATCTGCTCCTCATCAAAGATGGGAGCCTCTGGAGGGCACTTGGGGTAGCAGCCTGCAAGCCAGAGAAGCCAGAGTCACACCAGACCGAGTGGCAGCCGCTTCATCGAGGGCTCCACCCGGGCCCCAAGCAGCGGGCCTCACCTACAGCTCCCAAGTGTGCAGGAGGCAGGGGCACATAGCCTCCTTGAGAGGCCAGGAGAAGGCCACAGGCGGCGGAGCCCAGGCCAGCCCCTCCCAGGCAGCCCCGCCGGCCCCAGCCCACCTTCCAAGCCCCAGACGTCCCCAGGCCAGCCCCTCCCGCCGGCCCCAGCCCACCTTCCAGGCCCCGGAGGCCCTGCAGGCAGTCTCCGCGGGGGTTCTGGCAGGTCCGCAGGCAGGGCGCCCCGCAGGGCTGGTAGTGCCACTCGCACTGGCCCTCAGGGTTGTAGTAGTCGCAGAACAGAGCTGCAGGGAGGGACGGAGGGCTCCATGGGCCCCAGGCACTCGCTCAGGGAGGCCTGCACCCGGGGCTGCTCTAAAGCCGCTTCCCTCCCCTGGGCCTTCCCGCCATCGCAAGATGGGGACAGGGGAGGGGATGGGGACAGGGGAGGGTGAATGCCACAGAGGTGGCCGGCAGAGTGGGGGTCTCCAGCCAGAGCACCTCGAGTGCGCCTGCTCCTGGCAAGGCTCTTCGTGGCTAGAGCTGGGCAGCTCTGCCCGCCCCTCTGCCCCACAGACCACCCCTCCACCGGCCACCCCTCCACCGGCCACCCCTCCACCGGCCACCCCTCCTCTCTGGGCCGAGGTGTTCTTGTTTCTCTGGGGACCCTCCCACGCCCGTCCGGCACGTGTGGCTGGGCTCTCCCTGCTGGCGCTTCCCGTTCCACTCACGGCAGATGCTGGGGGTCCTCCAGGACACGCACAGCCCCACTTCGTGGCAGGCCTGGGCGTAGGCGGCCACAGCCGTGCAGAAGCACTCACAGTCGCCCCCCGAGTCGCAGGCGCACGCGTCGTTCACGCAGGCCTCGTAGTACCTGGCCGGCTCCACCTGTGGGAGATGGGGCACAGTTCCTGGGCCTCCACCCTCGGCACATCAACCGGGCCCAGTTCCGGCGGGGCTCGAGGAGAGCAAATGCCTGTCCCCGGATGGCCGGCTGGGCCCGTCTGGATGTCTGCAGGGTCCGGGGCTTCCTCGGCAGCCCCGGGGTGAACTACCGCCCAGGGCCCTGGACCCGCAGCTGACACCGGCGCCTCTGGGGGAGTCCACACCCTTGGTTGACGGCTGCCCTCCAGCCCCAGCCCCAGCCCCTTCTGGGGCCTCCTTGGGTCACCATGACCCGTTGGGCCCGGAGGAAAGCCCCCCACCCCGGCCCGCGTACGTGTGCGTGGCAGGCGGCGAAGGTGGGGCCGTGGAGGATGCTGCACTGCTTCTGGGCCCAGGACTTGCGGAAAGGGTTGGCCGTGCAGGGGTCCTTGGGCGCCATGGCGTCCGGGCAGGACGGGGAGAGCTTCCAGCTGTTCCCGAACTCCAGCGAGTCCCCCACCACGGACCGGCTCCGCGTGGTGAAGTCGTTGATGGCGTTGCCGTCGAAGTTCCCGCACAGGCCGCAGACCCTGCCCTGCAGAGGTGCCCAGCGAGGGGGGGGTGACTGCAGGCAAGGAAGCCCCTGGAAGGCCAGGGGCCCTGCCCCGAGGCCGCCGCCTCCTACCCAGGCAGCGGGGCACGACCACGGGTGCCGCTTCCTCCTTCCCGCCTCCAGCTACACCTGCGGAGCCCCCGGGCAGTGCCACCGAGCATGGAGGGCCAGGGCCAGGCACAAGCCCGTCCTGGAGAGAAAGGAGCCGGCGTGGCCTCAAAGGACCCACTCAAGTCCTGACCCTGCCTGTGCGTGGTGCCTCGCTGGGAAATGGGGCCTGGCAGATGGAGGGTCCTGAGTGAAGGTGACGGACCCTGGATTCAGTGCCAGGTGTCCTTGTAAAGGAGGAAACTTAGACCCAGGCACAGGGACGAGGCTGCGGGAAGACAGGCAGCCGTCCCAGCTCGCGGCCACAGCCGAGGAGCAGATGCCAGGGGCCATATGGGAAGCAGAAAAGTTCCTTTTTAAAGTTTCCTTTCTTGTCATAAATGTGCTAATAACTGTGAAGCCCTATCCTGTGTAGCTGTCAGACACGCCATGCGTGCAGGCACGTAGTACCTTCTGTGTCCTGTACCTTCACCATGGTATCTGTGCTGGACGTGCTCACAGGCATGTCCCAGCCCTCCACTGGTTTCACCTGTTTAGAAAAGTTTTAAGTTGTAGCCAATAGGGTTTAGTTTAGATTGTGAGGCCTGGCTCCAGCCAACGGAGATCAGACACAGCAGTAAGGACGACCCCAGACGCGTGAGGGATGAATCTGTCTGTTTCCATTTGTTCATTGTCCTCTCAAAGCACAATGGCTAGCCAGGGTGCCCTTTCTGCAGGCCAGGAAGTAAAAGTTGCGTTGCTGAAAGAGCCTTTGTCTCGGTGGTGATTTTTCTTTTCTTTTTTTTTTTTTTTTTTTTTTTTTTGAGACGGAGTTTCGCTCTTGTTACCCAGGCTGGAGTGCAATGGCGCGATCTCGGCTCACCGCAACCTCCGCCTCCTGGGTTCAGGCAATTCTCCTGCCTCAGCCTCCTGAGTAGCTGGGATTACAGGCACGCACCACCATGCCCAGCTAATTTTTGTATTTTTATAGAGATGGGGTTTCACCACGTTGACCAGGATGGTCTCGATCTCTTGACTTCGTGATCCACCCGCCTCGGCCTCCCAAAGTGCTGGGATTACAGGCTTGAGCCACCGCGCCCGGCTTCGGTGGTGATTTTTCTTTGCGGCACTGAGCATCTATTCCCAACAGGCCAGGAGGAGCCCCCAGAGTCTCCCAGAAGAGCTCGGCCCCACGGATGCCCTGCTGGACTGCAGTATCCAGGCTGTGAGCAAATCCACCAGGGCGGGCCTTTGCCGCAGCCCCAGAACGTGGACACCCGGGCAAGGAGCCTCCTGAGCGGCTGCCCTTCCCAGCCCTTCCACCTCTGTGCTTCTCTCGGTGTCTCTGTGCCTCCCATCTCTGCCCACCTGTCCCATGCCCCTCAACACCCCAGGTTTCCAGCCAGCTGTGGCTGGGGCGAGGGCCGTGGTCTTACCTTGAACTCGGGGCTGAGGCTGATGAAGATGCTGGTCTTCTTGTCCCACAGCAGCACCAGCCCGACGTCGGTGTCCACCACCAGGTAGATGCCCATCTGCCGGATGGCGTACGGCACCTCCTGCCCTTCGTCCGTCCCGATCACCTCCACCTTCCCGTGGCTCAGCTTCAGCTCGGAGCCCTGCACGGCAAAGGTCACTCAGCGCCCCCGGTGAGAACCCCAGTCCACCTGGCCGGACGCCGCTGTGGGAGCCTCCCGCAGGGCGCCGACCACCCAGCCTCGCTCACCCCCAGGAAGATCTTGATGGCCTTGGAGCAGGTGGTCCCTGTGGTGCCGCAGGGGACGTTCTCCGTGACGATGCGGAAGGAGTCCTGGGCGCTGCTGTTCCCGCCACAGTCGTTCTGGGGAAGCAGAGCCCATCAGGGAGCAGGCTGGCCCCGCTCTCCTTCCCACGAGGAGGCCGGGGTGGGGACAGCCTGTGTGCACCCTGGGGCGGCTGCCGCGGAGAGGCGGTGAGCGGCCGTGAGGACCCCAGGACGCCGGCTCACCTGCAGCAGCGTGTACTCGCAGTCTCCGTTGAAGCTGTAGCTCTGCCCGTCGAAGGTCAGGTAGTGGCCGTCCCCGTACACAGCGCAGGTGGCCAGGCAGGGGTCGTCTGTGCACCGCCACATCCTGCTTTCACAGGTGCTGGGGGACAGTTGGGAGTCAGGCCAGAGCACCCACAGGGGGCCTGCCTAGCCGGGTGCAGCCTTCCTAACCCCAGGGGGACCCGGCACCACAGACACGTGCCCACTGGCTGGGGATGCCTGGGGCGTCCCCCCACTGAGCCTGTGCCCTGTGTTTTCTTGGGACCGCTGTGCTAGGGGCTCGCCTGTCTCTAAGGACGGCCTCCGATGCCCCAGCCCAACACCCTCCATGGGCCTCCCCGGCTGAGGCTGCCAGGAGCGACTGCCCTGAGCCTGTGCCCGGCATTTTCCCAGGACCGCTGTGCTGTGGGCTCGCCCGTCTTTAAGGAGGCCTTCTGGTACCCAGGCCGGACACCCTCCATGGGCTTTGAGCGCCCTCATACCAGGTATTGCAGCCCACTCGGATGGTCTGGCCGGCCCGGTAGCTGGCCTCGTTGTGCACACAGGGGCAGTCCTCCGCAGCAATGCAGCCGCCCTCGCCGTCCGCCACCAGCCCGTCGGGGCACACGCAGCCGGGCACACACTGGGGGCTGTACTGCAGAGCCAGCAGACACCACTGAGTGACGGGGTGGGGCACGGGGCCACCCAGGTCCTCCCGGGGAAAGCTCGGCCGCACCACGGTGGAGGGGCCACAGGACTAGGGAGCCTGGGGGGCATGTGGGCAGGGGTCCTCCGGGACGTGGGGCAGCCGGTGGCCTCCTGTGTCAGAGGCTTGCTACCACCCAACCCAGGGCAGGCACCCTTAGCAGGCGGTGGGGGCGATGGAGGGTCTGTCACTGGGGAGTCCCCAGGGGCTTACACAGGTCATGTCCAGGGTGTGGCAGCTCTTCTGACAGCCAGCCCCGGTGTCTCCCGGCGTGGCATTTCGGCAGTCAAAGAACACCATGGGCGCTGCACACACTGGGGAGGGAGGGGCCGTCAGGGGCTCAGCCACAGGCTGCTGCGGGGCCTCCACCACGCGTCAGGGAGGACGTGTCTGTGCCGTGTGTGTATGTGTGAGTGGGTGTGTGTGTGCAGGAGTGGGTGAGCATGTGTGCATGAGTGGGTGTTAGTGGGCATGCATGTGTGTGCGTGTGCATAAGTGGGTGTGTGAATGTGTGTACATTAGTGTGTATGCATGTGCGTGAGTGTGTGTGCGCATGAGTGGGTGTGTGATCCTGCGCATGAGTGGGTGTGAGTGTCACGTGTGCACCCACACCCTCCCTCCTTCCCCCCTGCTGGCTAGAGGGCACACCCCATGCCTGGCACTGAGCTGCTGACCAACAGCCACCAGCCCCATTGACTGGGTGGGACCAACCCTGAAGCCACTTGTCAGGACGTCTTGTGGAGATGAGGTGGGGGCCACAGTGCCTCCTCCCTGGCACTCACCTGGCACGGGGGCTTGGCCTCCAATACAGCTCAGCTGCCCATGCGTGCAGGTGCTGTGAGGAGACAGTGGTCAGAGCCTCACTCCGGGCCAGCGGGAACCAGGGACCCCCAGCCCACGGCAGGAGCTCTCACCAGATGGCCCCGCTGTCGTGCACTGACTCCCCGCTGGGGATGACGGAGCCGCGGTGGTAGCAGGGACAGCTGGTGGCCGGCACACACTTTCCTGTGTCATCCAGGAAGGTGCCCTCAGGACAGACGCAGCCATCCACGGGGACAAAGTCCACACTGCAGGTGACGTCCCCTTCACTCAGGGACCGGCAGGTGGGCTGGCAGGTGCTGACGTGGTAGTGGTAGGTCATCGACTTGGGGCAGGTGGTCGTGGGCTTTGCTGCGGGATGCCAGGAAGAGGGGATTCTCAGGACACAGAGCCCGGCGGTGGGCAGCCAGCAGCCAGTGAGCCGGGCCTCTCGGTTCCCCTCCCCTCCCCTCCCCTCCCTGGCCCGGTCCAAGGCCAGCCGACCTGGGCGTCCTTGCCCTGGAGCCCAGCACAGAAGACAGGGACCCTTAGAGCAGCTGGGCACACCAGGGGCACCCCAAGACCCACAGCCACCCAGCGAAGGAGAGGGGTGGGGCTTGGCGGGCACTCACTGCAGACGCCGTCCCTCCAGCCGCTGAGCCGCACGCCCTTGGCGGTGCAGGCGTGCACGTAGGAGGACAGGGCGGCACACAGGCAGTCCTCGCTGCGCTCACAGTTGCAGGTGTCAAACATGCAGTTCTGCGGGGAGGGGGGCATCGGGGCGTCAGGGATCCCAGCCCGCACCTGGTGCCCTCCCACGACCTGCAGGCCACACACCCAGCAGCCAGGGTCCTTCCATCCCAGGTCTTCCTGCCTCCAGGACCCCTCCCAGAGTCCTCACAGGCATCCCACCCCCTCAGCAGACCCGCAGGGCATGGAGCAGAACCATCGTGGAAAGTAGCGGGCACTAGGAAGACCAGGTCCTTCATCCCTGTGACCCAACAGCTCCAGCCATGCCTAGCTTGCCCCGGACATGGTGAATCAGCTCAGCCTTGGCCTAATTCCCATTTGGCCCCGGGGCCAAACTGGTAACACACACCTGGGGTGTAGTCCCTGTGCCTAGCGTAGGGCTGGAGGAGCAAGAAAAACTCCATTAGAGTGGTGAATGAATGAGTGACTGAAGGAATGAATGAGGGAATGAGTAAGTGGATGAATGAGGAGGTGAAGGAATTCATGAGTGAGTAAATGAATGGATGACTAAGCGAAGAAATGAGTAAATGAATGGGTAAGTGAGTGAATGAATAAATGAATGAGTGAGTGAATCAGTGAGTGAGTGAGTGAATGAGTCAGTGAGTGTATGTGGGAGTGGGTGAGTGAGTGGGTGAGTGAGTGAATGCATGAGTGACTGAATGGGTCAATGGGTGAGTGGGTGGGTGAATGCATGAGTGGGTGAGCGAGTGAGTGGGTGAGTGAGTGGCTGAGTGGGTGGGTGAATGCATGAGTGGGTGAGTGGGTGAGTGAGTGGGTGAGTGGGTGGGTGAATGCATGAGTGGGTGAGCGAGTGAGTGGGTGAGTGAGTGGCTGAGTGGGTGGGTGAATGCATGAGTGGGTGAGTGGGTGAGTGAGTGGGTGAGTGGGTGGGTGAATGGGTGAGTGGGTGGGTGAGTGAGTGGGTGAGTGGGTGGGTGAATGGGTGAGTGGGTGGGTGGATGCATGAGTGGGTGAGTGAGTGAGTGGATGAGTGAGTGGGTGAGTGAGTGGGTGAGTGGGTGGGTGAATGCACGCAGTGGGTGGGTGGATGCATGAGTGGGTGAGTGAGTGAGTGGGTGAGTGAGTGGGTGAGAGGGTGGGTAAGTGGGTGAGTGAGTGGGTCAGTAGGTAGGTGAATGCATGAGTGGGTGAGCTAGTGAATGTGTGAATGGGTGGGTGAGTGGGTGAGTGGGTGAGTGGGTGGGTGAATGGGTGAGTGGGGATGTGGGGAATGGAGCTGGACAGGCTGAGTCCCAGCCCTCGGTGCCCATCACAGCCTAGAAAGGCTGGTCCTGCCTGCTGAGCCCCCCAGTGGCCTCGCAGCCCTCCAGAGGCAGCCATGAGGCCCAGTGGCCGGCGCCCCACTGAGCCCAGGAACAGCAGATGTTACCGAGTAGTAGGTGGCTGGGTTCACAGCCGCGTGGCAGTGGCTGAAGGGGCCATCAGTGTCGGTCAGCTGTGAGCACCAGTGCTGAGCGTACTTCTCTGTGGACAGAAGAGGGTCAGGCTTAGGGTCAGCTGGCACACTCACCTACCCAGCTTGGCCGTGGCGTGGACTTTGGGCACTTCATCCTGCTACACACTCAGCCTGGGCGATGTGGCACCACCCCCAAGGGAAAGCTCCCCAAGTACAGGGCACGATGTTGGAGCGGAGGTCTCTCTGGTTTCCCGCATGCCCCATCCAGCCCCTCACAGCCTCTCACAGCACCGCCTTCCAGGGATGCTAGTGACCACCACTGTAGGCAGACAAGCTGAGGCCCTCCCGACCCCTCCAATGGACTTGCTGGACCCCGGCACCCCAGGCTGCAAGAAGGAGGGAAGGCGGCCACGACCAGTGAGACGGGATCCCAAATCCCCACGGCTGCCGCCCGAGCTCCGCGGGTGGAGTGAATGACTGAATGAGTGACTGAGTCAATGACAGAGAGTGGGTGAGTAACTGCGTGAGTGAGTGAGTGAGTGAGTGAGCAGGTGAGTGGGTAAGTGACTGAGTGAGTGAGTGAGTGAGTGACTGGGTGAGTGAGTGGGTGAGTGGGTGAGTGGGTGAGTGAGTGACTGAGTGAATGGGTGAGTAAGTGCGTGATTGAGTCGGTGGGTGAGTGGATGAGTGAGTGAGTGAGTGAGTGAGTGACTGAGTCGATGAGTGAGTGAATTAATGAGTGAGTAACAGCGTGAGTGAGTGAGTGAGTGGGTGAGTGAGTGAATTAGTGAGTGACTGACTGAGTGAATTAGTGAGTGACTTAGTGACTGAGTGTGTGAGTGAGTGAGTGAGGGAGGGAGGGAGGGAGTTAGCGAGTGAGTGACTGAGTTGGTGAGTGACTGACTGAGTGAATTAATGAGTGAGTGACAGCGTAAGTGACTGACTGAGTGAATTAGTGAGTGACTGAGTGACTGACTGAGTGAGTGAGTGGGTGAATCCATTCCCCGGGTCCCCACCGCCCTGTCCAGCGCCGGGGTGGACGGTCAGGGTCAATGTCGGCCCACGGTAACTTCTGTCTGTCTTTTACCCTGAGGCAGGGGCCCCACATTCCTGAGGCTCCACGTGAGCCGGGTGAGGTGCCCTCCGGGAGCCTGTCCTAGGGCCCCTTCGCGAGCCACCCTGCCTGGCTCACCGGCCTCCACGCTGCCCGCAGCGCCAGATGGAAGCGGGTGAACCGGCACCCCACGGCCAGCATGGAGCGGCGCCGGCGGACACAGACACGCGCACTCACCGTTCTCCACGCTCAGGGAGCAGGGGTCCTCAAAGCTGTTCCTGACGTTGGGGCAGGCGGCCTGGGTCTTGAAGGTGTTGAAGAAGGCCGCGGCCGTGGCCTCCACCACCCCACTGAGGGTCCGGAAGTCATCGGCCTGGATGCTGTTGAAGTTCCCGCAGAGACCTGGGGGCGGGGAAGGCGGGTTGAGGACGATGGCCGCGGCAGAGTGGGTCAGCGCCGGCCCAAAGGCGGCCCTCTTACCGCAGGTCCGCCCGCGGAGCTCGGGTGCCAGCCGCACGAAGAGCTGCATGGTGGGCACCAGCTGCAGGTCCAGCTGCAGCCCCAGGCTGGTCTGGGCGATGATGAAGAAGGTCGAGGGTCTGAAGATGGTGATGTTGGCTGAGGACACATAGGACAAGCGTTTTGTGGGGGGCGCATGGCAGGACCCCAGGAGGCCCCGCGGTGGGGAGGAGGCGGCCGCCCTCACCTGCAGAGATGGGCAGCTGGGTGTAGATCTGGTTCAGGAACACTTCCCCGCTGGCCTTGATGACCACCACCTGCGGCGGCCGGGCAGACGTGTGAGCTCGGGGCAGGCTCCCACAGCCAGCCCCACCCCCGGAGGCCGTGAGATGTGCCCGCAGGTGCCCGGAGGCCTTTGCCTGCAGCTGCGGGTCCTGCAAGCCGGCCTCATGCTCACCCTGAATTTCTGAGTTTTCTGTGAGGACCATGCTTTTTATTCAAAACAGTGATTTATTAAGCAGAAATTGACTTCAGTGGAGAAGCCATGCTGGCCGCAGATGCGCCCACCTAGGCCCTCCTGCCTGGGGTCCCTTAGGTCAGCTATGGCGGCCAGGGTACACCCACCCTGAGCCGTTCCCTTTAGGGACAGTCAGTCAGTAACAGACACAGCCAGTGCTGTTCATGCCAGGGAAGAGGGACCCGGGCAGGGTCAACTTTCAGAGGAGACAGTCACGGTCCCCGTCCCGGGCTGCCCTGCCAGACCCCACTCACCGTCCGCGCTCCATCCAGGCTCAGCGTCACGCTCTTCAGGCAGGTCTCGCTGTCTGTCAGCCCGCACCTGCGCAGCTCGGCCAGCACGGTGAAGGTGCTGCTGTCACAGGGCTGCGGGGCAGGGCACACCGGGGCCCTCACACTCTGCCCAGCCCTCCCTGGGGCCCTCACACTCTGCCCAGCCCTCCCTGGGGCCCTCACCCCACCACACCCACAGCCCTCCCTGGGGGTCCTCACACTCTTCCCAGCCCTCCCTGGGGTCCTCACTCCTCCCGCACCCGCAGCCATCCCTGGGGGTCCTCATGTGCCACCTGCACCCACAGCCTGCCTGTGTTCCTCTCCCTCCCTGGAAACCCCCACTCCACCATCCCAGGCCCCAGGAGAGAGGTGTGCTCAGGAGCACCCCAGATGGGGACACACAGGCACACGGAGGACTTGGCGTGCACCCTGGGGGAGAGACAGTCGGCGAGCCCACACTCTGTGACGCCAACCACAGGACCCTCTGGGAAGGCAGCGCTCAGAAGGCACAAATGCCAGCAGCTGCCAGGGGCTGGGTGAAGGAGGGGTGAGGAGGCTGAGGGAGGGGTGAAGAAGGTGAGGGAGGGGTTAGGAGGCCGAGGGAGGGGTGAGGAGGGTGAGGAAGGGGTGCGGGTGGGAGACTGTGCTGGGTGCAGGGTCTCATCCCCACTGGGTGTGGGGAGACCGTGTGATGGGTTGGGAGTACCTTGTACTCAGTTTCTTTAAACCTAACTCTATTCTCAACAGTAAAGTCTGTTAAATAAACAGCTCAAGATTTGGAAAGCTGGGTGCTGGCTGGGGGCCAGGGTGCTGGGTGGGTGCTGGAGGCTCTGATCTGCAACCCCCATGGCCCCGTGGGGACCAGCACTGGGGAGTTGGGGTGCTTCCTTGAGGTCTCACCGTCAGGGACTCCCAAGGGTCACCCCCGGGGTGGCAGTGACACACAGCCTGGGATGGGGGAACCTATGGGAGTTTAGCCGTGGGCACCCTCTGTCCGGCAAGCGCACAGTGGCCAGGCCATCCCCTCTCTGTCTGGCAAGCACCCAGCACCCAGGCTGTAACCCTTCTGTCTGGCGAACACACAGGCCATCCCCCCTCTGTCTGGCAAACACCCAGGCCATCCCCACCCCGTCTGGTGAGCGCTGTGCACCCAGGCTGTACCTTGGTCAGCACATAGCTGCAGTCCCCATGGACTGTGTAGTGCCTCCCGTCAAACGTCGAGAAGTGGGCACCTCCAAGCACAGAGCAGGTGCCCGGGCACGGGACCTCCTGGCAGCTCCACCGGCCTCCGGAGCAGGTGCTGAGGGCAAGAGACGGTGCCACGTGGGTATCGGCCCCGGGACACCAGTCTCAGCCTCCGCATCAGGAGGAGGAGGTCTCACCCCGGCCTGCCTGCATCGCAGCCCAGGCCGGCAGTTCCTGCGGGCTGTCCCAGAGCACGTCCTGGGGGCCTGGAGGGAGTCCGGGACCTACCAGTTGGTACAGTCTGTAGAGTAGGTGGCCCCCGGGGCATAGACGGCCCCGTTGTAGACGCAAGCGCACTGCGACACAGGCACACACCCGGTCTGGCCGACGTCATCCAGCACCATCCCTGCGGGGTTCAGGCAGGCTTGTGAGACGTCCCCACTGTGTCCACGCAGGGGCATAGCAAGGGAATGACATGGCAGCCCTACAGTGAGCTGGGGCCTCAGCCAGCCTCAGGGGCCAGGGACAGGATCCTCAGCCAGCCTCAGGGGCCAGGGACAGGATCCTCAGCCAGCCTCAGGGACTCAGGACAGGATCCTCAGCCAGCCTCAGGGACTCAGGACAGGATCCTCAGCCAGCCTCAGGGGCCAGGGACAGGATCCTCAGCCAGCCTCGGGGACTCAGGACAGGGCCTCAGCCAGCCTCAGGGACTCAGGACAGGGCCTCAGCCAGCCTCAGGGACTCAGGACAGGGCCTCAGCCAGCCTCAGGGGCCAGGGACAGGATCCTCAGCCAGCCTCAGGGACTCAGGACAGGGCCTCAGCCAGCCTCAGGGACTCAGGACAGGGCCTCAGCCAGCCTCAGGGGCCCGGAACACCTGGGGCTGGGGTCCTTCCCTTGAGGCTTGGCCGCAGGAGCACAGCCCCCTAGTTCCCAGAGCCTCCGTTTCCCGGGGCAGGAGCCTCACCCTCGGGGCAGAAGCAGCCGGCCACACAGTGGTCTTCGCAGGCCCGGGAGTGCTCCTGGTTGGAGCAGGTGTCCGCGCAGGGCGAGCGGCACTCGTGGTACTGCATGTTGTGGGGGCACATCTGGGCTGCGGGGGGCAGAGAGACAGATCATGCCCACCGTCCTGCCCTCCCTGCCAGAGGGGATGGCGGACAGGGGGCCGGGGCACTCACGGCAGAGGTCCGGGCCCCGCCAGTCCTGGGGCGCGCCCCCCGCATGGGCGCACTGCCGGGAGTACTCGGCGAGGGTGTGGCAGACGCAGCCCGACGGGTCGCTGCCTTCGCAGAAGCAGAGGTCTTGCCTGCAGGCCTCCAGGTAGCTGCCCACGTCCACCAGGGCCGTGCAGTCGGAGAACAGCCGGCTGCTCAGGAGCTCCTCGCAGACGCCCTGGGGCGAAGGCCGCAGCCGTGAGTCCCTGTGGGGGACCCGGACTGGCTCCCGGACTCACAGCCCCTCCTCCTGCCCTGCCGGGGCCCCGTTCCCTCCGAGGCTCACAAAGCTGGTGGAGCAGTTCCTCGGGGCTTCAGGGACAGGGTCGGGACACTGCTCCGTGGGGTCGTCCATCTTCTGCAGGTTCCCGAACTCCATGGGTGTCAGCTTGGCGTCTGCGGGAAGCACAGGGGTGGGCTCTGCCTGCAGGTCCCGGTACCCCTCAGCCCAGGTCCCCTGGGCGGGGTCAGAAGGCCCCTGCGCCCTCAGGATGCCTGAGTTGTCCTGGCTATCCCCGTCTGGCCGCCCCATACATGCTGCCACGGGACCCTCGGGGGGTCTGGAGTGATGAGGGGAAGCGCCCAGGAGGCCAGTGTCCAGGCCACAGGGTGCCGCTGGCTGAGGCCACGGGACCCAGGACCCCGGTCTCCGCCTGCCGGGCTTGTGGGAGCAGGGGCCGCTGGAGCCCAAGCACCTCCCAGTCTCCTGACAGAGCCCGGTCACCCCAGTGCTGGCCTGCCTCGCCAAGGGCTGCTGGACACCAGGCCGACTCAGTTCCCCATAGAGGGTCACCCCATACCGGGGCTTGAGTGGGGCCTCCTGGGCCTGGCAGGGGAGGCGGGGCGTGGGGCCCTGGCCAGAGCAGGTCACATTTGCAAGGCCGCTGCCTGGGTGCAAAGACTCTAAGGCTAAGACTGGGCAGCTCTGTCATTTCAGGTGAGGGTGTGCAGTCAGGGCTCACTGCCCAGAGCAGCCACAGAGAGCAAGGGGCCCCCCGGGCAATCTGCTGCCCGCCTGCACCCTGCCTTGGGTGCACGTGCCCGTGCACGTGTGTGTCTGGCGTGTCGGAGGGTGGATGTGCACACAACTGGGGGTTCTGGGACACGGAGCTCCCGGGGACGCCGGGGACGGGCCGACGGCACGTGGGCTTACTGTGGGAGAGGAGCTCGCTGACCCCGGGCAGGCCGTTGAAGTCCCCGCAGAGCCCACAGGTCTTGTTGGCGTATTTGGTGTCCAGCTCGAGCTGTAAAGGGGGAGACATCAGATGCGCGTCCCCACCAGGGGCAGGTGGATAGGGGAGACTTGGGGAGGGGCTGGGGCCCCCGAAGGAGACCCCCCCCGGCAAGCCGTCTCCATCCTGGGGGCACAGACCCCAGGTTCCCATTGGTGCCTGGGCCCCTGCTCTCGCCTGCTGTGTGCGGTGGGGTCCGAGCCTGACGGGGCCCAGGGCACCTTCCACCCCCTCTAGAGAGGCTGCGGAGCAGGCCAGCTCTCGAGGTGCACACCAGGACCCCCCACCAGCCTCACCAGCAGGCTGTCGTCATGGTTCCACACGAGGACAAGGCCCAGCCTGGCCTCCACCTTGGTGTAGCTGCTGCTCTGCTGAATGAGGACCCCAGACTGGCTGAAGGGCAGCTGAACCCTGCAGAGGGAGGCGAGGCTGAGGGGCTGGGGAGCACGGTGAGGAGAGACCCCAGGCGGGGAAGGTGCCCGCAGCCTCGAGTGTGACAAGGTCATTGTGACTGTGAAGTCATGTCTGGCATGGGGACAGTGACCTCTGGAGCTCTGGGGTCACAAGGAGCTAGGAAGGGGATCCCAGGTGGGGAAGGTGGGCCAGCTCGGGGGACCAGGGGGGCCCATGTCTAGCTCTGCTCTCGGGGGCTTGCCGAGAGGTCCACCTCCCTCCCAGGCCTGCGATGAACTGTGAACACCCAGAAATGCCATCCCCGCACCCTGAGAGGCCCCCGCCCTCCCAGAGCCCAGGCTCACGGGCGGCCGTGGACCAGGACGGAGCCCTTGGTGAGCTGGATGACCACGCCGTCCACCTTCATGAGGACCCTGCTCAGCGTCGGGGAGCCCGACTCCCGGCCTCGGCGCAGCTGCACGTTGAAGTCCTCGTAGGCGGCGCCGCAGTGCTCGGAGAGCACGTAGTTGCAGAGGCCGGGGAAGCGGAAGACGTCGCCGTCGAAGGTCTTGTAGTGGAAGTCACCCCACGTGCTGCACACACGCCCGTTGTGCGCCGGGTTGGAGGCTGCTGGGGAAGCAGTGTGGGGTCTGAGGGTGTCGCCCTCGCCTTGCGCCTCCCGCCTCTGCCCGGCATCCCCCACCCCTGCCCCGTACTCCACATCCTGGACGGGGCACCTGGGGGCCCCTCCTGCATCTGGGAAGTCCGGAAGCTTGTGCAGGGAGGTGCTGGGCCCTCTCCAGCTCCTCCCCAGTGGCACCCAGAAAGCTGGGGCCCCTCTCCAGCTGCCACCCCCAGGCCTGAGCCAGGAGCTCAGCAAAGCTATACCCCTTCACCCCCGGGCCTGGGGTTCCACTCACCTCTTACCACGGGGACGGTCCTCATAGGCGGGAAGACGGTCACCCCTTGGAGCGGGACCCCTGTGGAAACAGCGGCTGGCAGGGTGCACACGAGGCCCCAAGTCGGGGGGAGCAGAGGCTCCACAGCCCAGAGGAGACATCCCAGAGGCTGCGGGTCCCGGCTCCCGCCCCCGAGGCTGACTCTGGACTCCGTCAGGACCTGGACCCCCATCCCCCACCCCCACACCGTCTGCACACTGTGTGCTGTGGCCGCACGCCTGTGTTCTCCGTGACTTTCTAAGTCCTCCCGCTGCCGCCGTGGAAAAGCCCCCGGCGGTGGCCAGCTCTCACCCCACAGGCCTCAGACCCTCAGTCTGTGTCAGCCGCTCAAGACAATCTCCTGGGCACTGAGATGAGGCTGGGCTGGCCCGACGCGGAGAAATGCAGTCTGAGACCCCCGGTCCGCCCGAAGCTCCTGCTCTGGCCTCCCTCGCCTGCCTCCACCAGCTCCCGCCGGCACCAGCCACTTGGGGCATCCACGCCATGGGAGACCCACGCGTTGCTAAAGCGTCAGGTGGTGAACGGGGGACGCCAAGGCAGGACCCACCTCCAGATCCCGGAGGGGACACCGGCACAGCCAGCCTGCCCTGCCCTGCAGCCCCTTCAGAGCCAGAGCCCTGCAGGGAGCTGGCCCGGGGGGTAGCAGGCAGTGTGGCCCACCAGGGCCATGGACGTGGACATGGGGGTGTCTTCCTCTCCCCCAGGTTTGGTCCTCAGCGGTGGCCAGCCGGGCAGTCACCCTAAGACCAGTGCCTCCTGGGGCCGTGCCACAAGGGGAGGGTGGAATCTGACGGGCTTAGGATGGGGGTCGGATGCTGAGACTCACCGCCGGGCCCCTGGGCAGCGGGAGGGAGGACGGGGTGGTGCTCGTAACTGGATTCCGAGGAGCCATCCTGGGCGTGGCCTGTGGGAAGACGAGGGGGCTGAGCCAGGATGCAGGCGGCTGGGGCAGCTCAGGCTGCAACCATGACGCACCGTGGACACCAGAGGGACAGGAGGCCACAGTGCGGGGGTGGCCGGCGGCGAGGGCTCGCTCTGTGCTGGATCAGGGGTCCTTGGGGGCCTCCGTCCATGTGACTCAGGAGTCCGACCCTCCAGGAGCATCCCCTCAGCCCGGCCCCATGGAGCAGGTGGCGTTAGGGACCCTTGCCTCTATCTGGCATCCCCATCTATTCATTCCCATGCCAGGCCCTGGCTCCTGCCAGTGCAGGGACCCCACTGAGGGCCTGGGGCCGTCAAAGCCACGGGAGGTGTCTGCCTCCAGCAGGACCCAGCACATCGGATCTGTGGGTGGCGGCCCTTAGCGTCTGCAAGCCCCCCGCGGGAGGTGGAGACTGTTGCCTGAGCCTCACTCACCCAGTCTGGCCCCAGGCCTGCCCGCACTTTCTGAGCCCTGCAGGCCCAGCCCCAGGAGAGAATTCAGGCTTCTGGGCTAAGATGGGAGGAGTGCAGATAAGGGACAGTGGGCCAGGTCCCGACGGGGTTCTTCCTGCTCCGGGACTGCCTCGCAGAGGGCCAGAGGCTGGGGACAGGGCTGGGCAGGGGACCTGGCTGGGCCATGCGGCCACCTCTGCGGTGCTGAGATCCCTGCCTGGCTGTTCCAGGAGCCCAGGAGCACCCACTCCCGCCCCAGGCATCTCCCCAAGGGCACATGGTCACCAGCAGACCCATCCTGGGACAAGGTGTCCCCCAGAAGCAGAGGCAGGGAGCTGCTGGCCCAACGAGGGACTGTCCAGACCACAGGGCCTGGAGCCTCCCCCATCCCCCTCTTAGCCTCAGGCTGGGGGTGAAACCCTTCTCCTGTGGCCTTCACCATCACATCCCCACTCAGAGGCTGAGAACCCCCAGGAGACCCCCATCAAGGCCCAGACAGGGAGCGTGAGCTGGTGCACTGGGCATGTGTGGGGTGTCCAAGGGCAGATGCCTGGGGCTGATGCCCCACCTTGCCCAGGTCCTGGGGGCTGTGAACTGCCGGAGCTACTGTGGGTGCTGCTGCCTGTTGGGGAGGGGTGCAGGAATCCAGGCGGGGAGGGGAAGCCAGAGACCTGAGCTCCTGCTTCCCCACCTCAGGAAGTAGCCCAGCCTCAGAGGTCCCTGAAGCCCAGAGGTCTCTTCCCACCCCCACGAGGTGGAAACTACCTATTGGTGGCCGGGACCACAGCAGAGGCCATGCTGCTGGGAGCCGTCCGTGGCACTGGCAGCCTGCTGGAACCCAGGGCAAAGACGGAGCTGCCCGAGGCCCACTCGGCACCGCACCACCCAGGACTATCGGAGTGGCCAGGGCGCAAGCCATACCTGTGTGCCCGGTGCAGGCCAGGGCGAGAGCCAGGGCCCAGAGCAGGCCCAGCTTCCTCCGGCCAACACCCATCGCGTGGACGGCAGGAGGAGTCCCCGTCCCTTGGCAGCCTCTGAGGAGGGACCTGAGGTGGCAGGAGCCTTTTGTAGCCCCAGAGCCGGCTCCAGCCCGTGCTTCTCATGAATGGGCGTGGCGGGGCCTGTGCTTCCCCCTCACCCAAGTAAACAGTGGGTACTCACTGTGGGCTGGCCAGTGGCTGGTGGCAGGCGGAGAGGGGCGTGTCTGCCGGGTAGGGCCCAGTTTCCAAGGCTCCCCCAAGCCCTGGCCTGCAGAGCTACCCCCACATACCCGACCCTGGACTCTCCCTGGGCAGCCTGTGAGTTCCCAGTGCCTGGGAAGCCCAGGCATCCCTGAAGCCGGCCACATGCTCCCCTTGATGTGGCACCAGCCAGCATCACCCTCCCTGGAGAGGGACTCCTGGCAGCAGCCCCTCCCCCACCACGCAGCTCCCACCCAGCATTGCCCAGGAGTCCACCTGCACTTCTGTCTCCTGGCCCCAGGCAGACAGGGCCAGCTCAATTCACATAATGGTCTCTGGCCACCAGGATCCAGGAGTGCTCAGTACCCACCAGACAGGAAGCTGTTGACTGGTCCCAGCACAGAAAGGTCCCAGTGAGTCTTGGGCCTGATGGGGGCTCTGGCTAAGAAGGTGCCCTTGTGTGATGAGCACCCAGACCACGGGTGTGTGGCTGTACACTGGGGCCAGACTCTCCCTCCCAGGAAGCCGTACACTCCCCAGCCAAGGTCAGCAGCTCCACTGCCCACGTGGACGGTCCACCCAGGAGGACCCCTGTGGGAAGAATGGCAGGAAAGGGCTGGGCTCCTGCCCAGCTACAGAGGGGTTAGGATCAAGGAGGTGCCTCGAGGCTGTTCTGGGCACTCGCTTCCAGCGCTCCAGGGACCTGTCCCAAGCTTCTTACGGTCACCTGCTTCTCCATTTCTGAGCCTTTCCCTCCCCAGGTCCTGTCTTAGCTCAGGAGCCTGTAGAGAGAATCCTTCATATGTGGGAGGAGCGCAGGGAAAGGGAAGATGAGTGAGTAAATGAATGAGTGAACGAATGAGTGACTGAGTGAGTGAATGAGTGAATAAATGAGATAAGGAATGCATACCTGGATGAATGAGTGACTCTGTGAGTGAGCTAGACTGAAGTGAATGAGCGAGCGAGCAAATGAATGAGGGATTGAATGAATGAATAGGAAAGTGAATGAGAGAGCGAATGACTGAGTGACTGAGTTAATGAATGAATGTGAATGAGTGAGATAGCCAGTGAATGAGTGAGTGAGCGAGTAGCAAATGAGTGAATAAGTGAATGAGTGGGTGAATGAATGAGTGAATGACTGAGTGAATGAATGAGTGAATGAGTGAGAGTGAGTCAGTGAAGGAGTGAGTGAATGAGTCAGTGAGTGAGTGATTGAATGAAGGAGTATATGGGTGAGTGAATGAGTGTATGAGTAAATTAGTGAGTAAATGGGTGAATGAATGAATGAGTGAATGAATAAGTGAATGAATGAGTCAATGAGCAAGTGAGTATATGAGTGAATGAGTGAGTAAATGAATGAATGAATGAGTGGGTGAGGGAGGGAGGGAATGAGTGAGTGAGTATATGAGTGAATGGGTGAATGAGTGAATGAATGAATGAGTGGGTGAGGGAGGCAGGGAATGAATGAATGAGTGAGTGTATGAGCTAATGGGTGAATGAGTAAATGAATGAATGAATGAGTGGGTGAGTGCTCACACTGGAGGCTGAGAGGCTGATGGGGTTAGGGCGACCTCCGCAGCCACTGGTGCTTCAGGAGGCCTGACCCGACCAGGTGTAGCCAGGGCCCCCCGCCCCGGCCCAGGACGGGACACCAGGTCTCCTGGTACTGATGAAGGCTGAGGAGGGTCCTGGTCGTGGACAGGGCCCTGTGGTGGGTCTGGATCCAGGGCCGTGTGATTATGTCAGCGGGGCATAGGGAAGGCCTCGAGGGTCTGCAGGTGTGATCAGGACCCTGGCCAGGGGCACGTGTGAGTGCCCGCAGGCCTGCCCTCCTCATGCCCTCAGATAGACAGGAGGCAGCGGGTGAGCCAATGCCAAGCCCCCCGCAGAGGACAGGCTGAGTCACCGGCCCAGTCCTTCCTGTGACCTCTGACCTGTCTGAGTCACCGGCCTGGCCCTCAGAGGGGAGTGCCCCCTGGATGTCTGAGGCTGGCCGGGCCCTGGGGCAGCTGGCCAACAGGCCACTCAGGCCTTGCCGTCCCAGCTGTAGCTTTCTCCTCCCCCAACCAGATGGCACCCAGGGTCATTGCTGGGGTCCAGGCTGGGGGTGACATCCCCCTGCCAGCATTAGTGACCCCTGGCTGCGCTGGGCATTCTCTTGGAAACGGGGTTCAGGCACCCAAACCACTGGACATGGGCCACCGGCTGACCACCTGGTCCCCTGAAACCCCCCCCAGGCTGAGGCTGCAGGAGGGCTGAAGCACCTGCAATTCTGGAGCCTAAGCCCCAGGCGCCCACGCTCAGAACTTTCCAGAAAGCCCATCGGGCCTTGTTTCTGAGCCCTGGAGGCGGGTAGGAGGGAATTCCTGTGTGTCCCCAGGGGAAGCAAAGTCCTGGTGTCCCTGGCCACCCCACAGGCCTCAGAGGGGAGCCGAGGTGGTCACTGCAGGCTACTGGGGCTCTCAGAGGGTGCCGGCAGGGCTGGCTGAGCCACAGCACAGCTACCCAGCTCCTGGGAACCCTCCCTCAGGCCTACGGCTCTCCGGATGTGTCCTGGAGTCCCAGCCACCCGACGACTCCACGCAGTCTCCGGCCCCCTCAGCTCGAAGCCCCTCATCCTGCACAGAAACTGCCCCTGCCACCTTCCAGCAGGGGCCCTGGCCGGACCGGCTGGATCCTTCCCTCAGCCTGGGGCCTGAGTCGGCTCTGAGGCCTGCAGCCAGGACAGGCGTAGACCCGGTGACTTGGCCTCAAAATCAGGGTCGCTCTCCCCTGAGAGCTTCGACCCCCGAGGCAGCTCAGCCCTGACGCCCCGGCCACCCTGCCTGCAGCACCGACCATTTTAGTGAGCATGGCTGCACGTGTGGCGTGGGCGGGGCTGCGGCAGGGCCTGGGGGCCACTGGTCTGAAAAGCAGGTGCGTTCCTTAAAGCAGACCCTGCGTCAGCCCCCGAGAAGGGCGATGACCCCACTGGGGAGGGGTCCGCCCTCCTGACTTGAACCTCCACGCTCAGGTGAGAGGCTCCTTCGGGGAAGGTGTGTGCCGGGGATCACAGGAGGAGGGTCTCCAGGGCTTCTGTGGGATGTGCCAGAGGAAGGCCGCACTTAAGGATGGCACGTGGGCTCAGAGGGGATCGAAGCCCCACGAACTTCACTCCGCACGTCGGTGCCGGAGGCCCCACAGCTCCAGTCCTGGGCGGCCACCAGTGCCCTCTCTCCCCGGGGTCTGACACACGAATGCAGACTCGGGAGCACTGGAGGAAGGACCGGGTCACGCCCCGATAGGAGCCCCAGCCAGGCGTTGCCGTGGAGACAACATGACTGGGACTGATGGAGGCCCAGCTGCATCCCAGGGCAGCGCCGTCCCCTGGCCCCCCGGAACCGGGGAGGAATCACGTGGGATAGCCGTTCTTCCTGGGTGACTAACTCAAGTGAGGTGAACCCCGGCCCACACCGCATCCCGTGGGGAAAACTCCCTGTGGATGGCTTCGGCCCCACAGAGCTGAAGGAACAGCCTGGGATGACCCGGGGCCGCTTCCCCTGGAGGAGGAAGTGAAGAGGTTCCCACTCCCAAGGACTCCCCAGAACCCCCCAGAACTCCCTGGGAGCCCCTCGGACACCCCCACAGGTGCGTACATTCCAGGCTCCTCAGCCACCCCGGGCCCAGCGCACACTGTTGGGGGCACCCGGCCCAGTCTGTCCTCCAGCGGCGTCAGGAGAGGTCCCCACCCAGCCTGGGCCCAGCCATGACCCTCTGGCCTGGCAGTAACTGACCAGGTGAGCAGGGGTGGGGACCACTGGTTTCTATGTCGCAGGCAGGGGCTGGGATCGCACCCCGGCCTGTCACTTCCGTCCGGGTTTCCCGGCACAGCCCCAGGGAGGTGACCTGCAGGCCTCTGTGGTCAGCCTGGGGAGGCCACACCCTCCCTGATGCGTGAGGTGGAGGCCAGGGGTCAGTCCTGGGGAGGCCAGGGGAGGGCGGCTCCACACACCTGCCCATATGGGACCCCAGGGCTCTGTGGAGCAGACATTCCACCCCAGCGTTGGACTCCAGCAGCACCCACTGTGGGCCCCCAGCCTGCACAGCGACCAGCACATCACCCTCCTGTGCCTCAGGCCGCCATCTGTAAAATGGCTCATTTAGGGCCCACTGCTCAGAGCCCTGCTGCCTGAGGGGGAACCTGGCCAGGCACCCCCACAGCATCCAGGCGGGGAGCTCAGTGCCAGCTCGCCCCACCCTCCTCCTAGACGTGGGGACGCTGGAGGCCTGCAAGGCTCCTGCATCCTCATCCGCAGCACGGGGTGGGACCGCCACCTCCACGCATCTGAACGGAGCCTCTCCCATGCCTGGCGGTTCAGAAATGACGGCAGCTTCCCGCCTGCGACCCTCAGTTTCACCAAGGCGGGTGGCCTTGGGGTCCGGGACAGCCCCTGGCCGGGCCTCTGGTGGCCAGCGTTCTGGGGGACGTGGCAGATTTGGGAAGCCTGGTTAGGCTTCGTGTGGGAATTGGAGAGCGATTTCACAGAAAGACAATAGAGCTTCTCAGTGCTGGGACCAGGAAACACGGAAACGCTCTGGCTCTGGAAGGGGCAGCGTCCAGGGCGGGGCTGGGAAGCTGACACAGGAATTATCGGAGGCTGTTGACAGAAAGCACAGGCTTCGGGTGGATTTTCACCAAGCCAGGAACTTACACAATAGGAGGAAGGAGTCTTACGTTTCTTCCCGGCTTCACCAGGGGCCGAGGGAGAGCCGTGGGGCCATCCCCATGGCAGCTTGGGCGGCCGCTGCCTGGAGGGAGCTGAGACCCTGCCGGGCCTTCTGGGTGGGGAGGGGGCAGAGTAAATTTGGTTTTTCGGCGGGGCTGCGTGATCTGGAGCCTTCCCGCGTTTATTTGTTTTCTCTGAATCACTGGGCAAACAGAATTCCTCCCAAGACCGGGCCTGGGCTGCTGAAGCCTGGCCCCTGAGGCCCGTGGTTCTGGCCAAAGGGTCAGTTCCCTGCACCCGTGTCCACAGCAAGGGCCACACTGACCACTGGGAGTGGCCGTTGGCTCCGTGGCCTCCCCTGGGGCGGAACTGCTCATCTGCACCTTCGTCTTCCAGGGTGGGAAGGTGGGTGGGCGGGCGATGCTCCATGCTGGGGGCCCTCCCTGGGCCTGGGTCCCGCGCAGCTCCTGGGAGCCCCGGCCTCTTCATCCCCTTCCCCCGCCCCTCAGCCCCCATGCCTCTGGCTCCCGGTTGCCCTAACACCTCCTGGACCCCAGGTACCTTCAGCAGAACCCCCAAGTACACACGCACCTGTGGGTAATTTGGGGCTGGGAGCCACAGATTCTGGGGCAGATCTGTGGACCCTAAATCCCCCTCAGTCCGTCACCCGGGCACTTTCCTGGACCCTGCCCCTCCCCGACCCCAGTTGCCCCGAGGGCCCGTGAGAGTCAGGGGATGCTGCTGACAAGGCCCCCCGACTCGGCCAAGCACACGATGCCCCTCCAGGGTGGGGGGCCCAGCCAGGCTGCCCACACCATGGATTGCCATCCGGGTTGGCCTCTGGGAGAGAGGACTGGCCAGAGCCTGCTGCCCTGGCTGCAGCACCCAGGGGCCAGACAAACCAGAGCCTTGGGGCACAGGTTAGCACCTCTGGGGCCACCAAACCCACAGACACAGAAGGCAGATGGTGGCCATAGGGGCTAGGGGAGGGGCCGGGCACGGGGAGTGGGGAGCTGGTGTTTAACAAGACAGAGCTTCACTTCTGCCAGACGAAGACGTTCTGGAGTTGGTGGTGCTGAGGGCGCAGGGCGGCGGGGACGTCCGGACAGCACTGAACTGCACCCAGCCGTGGCAAAGATGGTGAACTTTATGTTACATGTCTTTTACCAAAAAAAAAAAAAAAAAAAAAAAAAGGAACAAAATGTGAAGCAAAAATTGCTCCTCTCGTCTTGAGAAAATACCCGCTAGGATTTTTATGAGGCCTTTTCAGATCTGTGGACACGCCCGCTCCTCTTCTAAAGAGGCATTGGGCGCCGTGGTTGCTGGAGGCCCTGGGGAACCCGAGCTCAGCCCGGCCCCCTCGCCAGGGGGGCCTCTTCAGGTCCAACCTTCTGGGTTCATATAAAATACAAATGCCCGGGCCAAGTCTCCGGGGATGTCCTCCAAAGTGCTGGCTGAGGGGAGCCGAGCCACGGGAGCTGAGCTGGGCCCAGAATCCCCAAAATGCCCCGGGGGGAGGCTGAGTCTTCCCAGGGCCGGTGCAAGCCCAGCTCCAGGGGCAGGCAGGCCGAGGGACACCCACTTTTGGGGGCTGGAAACCCGGAGGTGCCGGGGGCCACCCTGCCCAGGGCCCCGCCTGGCAGACACACCCCAGTGTGTGCACAGCCTCACCCTCACACCTGGGCTGTGTGAAGAATGCGCAGGTGAGTAAGCCCTGTGTGCACCTTCTCTGAGCCACGCCCGAGGCCAGGTGGGTTCAGGCCTCGGGGCCAGCCAAGTTCCATCAGCCTCAAAGCGCTCTGCTGGCCTCACCTCCCCTTGGCAGGCCTGGCCCTCCTGCCTGCATCTCAGAGCCCCGCAGTGCGCCCCAGGGGCCTGTCCCAGAGTCGGGGGACAGGGAGTAAGTAGGACCAGGGACACAGGAGTGAGGCCACCGGCACCTGACCGTGGTCCTGGGAGAGAGGCAGAGGAGGCACGAGCAAGGCTGAACTGTGCAAGGGAGGCCCCACACTCACCCCACGCACGGCCAGGACTCGAAAAACCACGAGCGGAAAAACGCCCAGGGAAACTGATAGGCCATTCAGCTCTGCAGGCAGGACTGTGGATGGTCACAACACACAAACCCACAGAACTGAGACACGGCAGTAGTAGCAGTCCGCACACACACATGACCATGCAAACACGCACACACACAACCGTGCAAACACACACACAACCGTGCAAACACACAACCATGCAAACACACACACAACCATGCAAACACACACACAACCATGCAAAAACACACACAACCATACACACACACAACTGTGCAAATCACACGACTGTGAAAAAACACAAACACACACACAACCGCGCAAACACACACAACACACACAACCATGCAAACACACACAACCGTGCAAATACAACCATGCAAACACACACAAACACACAGCTGTTCAAACACACAACCATGAAATCACACATACACACACAACCTGCATACACACACACATGCAAACACATACAAGCACATACAATCTGCATACACACATATGCAAACACACACAACCATGCAAACACGCACATACAGCATGCACACACACACATGCAAACACACACACAAGCACAACCTGCACACACACATATGCAAACACACAACCCCACAAACACATACACACATGTAAGCACACACATGCAAACACATGCATGCAATACATACAACCATGCACACACAAACACACAAGACCATGCACACAACCTGCATGCACACACACACAAACACCTACACACACAGCCATGCACACACACACAAAGACCATACACACAACGTGCATACACACACACGCAAACACACACACGACCATGCACACACACAAATACACAAGCACATACAAGCTGCATACACACACACACGCAACACACAGAGCCCTGTGAACACACACACCCCCAGCACTGCTGGTCTCCCTTGGTGTGTGTTCCGGGTGCAGGTGACAGTCTAGTTCTTGCTCTCCGTTCGTCTCACTAATCTGAATGTCTAAGTTCGTATCAATGTCACACCATGTCAACCAGCAGAGCTTTATTCTAAGTCTTGGAAATGTTTTTTCTGCTTTGTCAAGATCGTCATGGAAAAACCCAGGTCTTTTCCATGACCATATAAATTTTAGAATGCACCTGCCCATGTCTACCCAAAAGGTAACTGGATTTTTTATTGGGATTGAATTCACAGATGAGTTTCGGGGAAACGACATTTTAACAATCTTGCCTTGTACTCTGTTAATACATCTCCACATATTTTGGTCTTTTTGCATTTCTGCAATTCTTTGCAGTTTCAGTGTAGAGGTTGTGGGTACATTTCGGTACATTTATTTCTAGGCAGTAGAAGTTTCGTGGTGTTCTTTTCTACGAGTTTGTTGCTGGCATATGGGAATGCAGTGTTTACTATGCAACAGCTTTAGTCTGAATAACGGCCCCAAGGACGCCCACGTTCTAGACCCTGGAACCTGGAACATGGCGGAAGGGACCCGGCAGACAGAGTGCCGGACCTCGGGCTGGGGAGGTTGTCCTGGGTTATTGGGTGGGCCTGAAGTAATCTCAGGGGCCCCTGTGAAAGAGGCAAGAGGGTCAGAGAAAGAAGTCACGCAGACAGCCAGCAGGGAGGAGGAACAGGCCACAGCCCTGCTGGGTCCAGCTCCAGCCGCTGAGGCTCTTTTGTGTCATTCACACTTTTGTCAGCAATTTTCGTTGTATTTGGTGAGAAAACACAGCCACAGAAATTAATCTCACACTAGGCGCAGAGAGACCTCCAGCTGATTCCGTAGACAAGAAATTGGACAGAATGGTACACTAACAAGAGTGAATACCCTAAAAACGAAACATGCATGCAAAAGAAGGTTCATTTTTGTAACTGTTCTGTGGCTGCCTAAAATAAAGGAGTATTATCTGTATTAGAGGAAAAGTTTGAAATAAATATGTAAATAAATCTTATTAATTACATAATTCAAATCTTCTCTGTATCTGTCTTGGAGTAAGATACTATCACGGAGCTTCTTAAAATTTCTCTGTGCTTTTTCCTACATCAACTTTACATATATATTTCATTTTTTATTAAGATGTGATTTGCTCCTGTTACGGTGCAGTTCTGGGAGCTTTGATGAATGCACAGTCACGTAACCGCCACCACACTTACATACAGTCACTCGATGAACACACAGTCACGTAATTCCCACCACACTTAGATAGTCACTCGATGAACGCACAGTCACGTAACAGCCACCACACTCGGATACAGTCACTTGATGAACGCACAGTCACTTAACAGCCACCACACTCACATACAGTCACTCGATGAATGCACAGTCACATAACAGCCACCACGCTCAGTCACTCGATGAACGCACAGTCACATAACTGCCAGCACACTCAGAAACAGTTGTTTGTTCACCCCACAAGGTTCCCTGTGCCCTGTGCTGCTGACCTCGTCCCCTCCCCCACTCCCCAGCCACTGCACATCTGTTTTGCACCCTATAGCTTTGCCTGCTTTGCAATGGGGTGTGTGTGTGTGTGTGTGTGTGTGTGTATACATATATATATATGTATATAATGGAATACTGCTCAGTCATAAAAAGGAATGAATTAACAGCATTTGCAGTGACCTAGGTGAGATTGGAGACTACTCTGTTGAAGTCACTCAGGAATGGAAAAGGTAGCATTGTACGTTCTCACTGATAAACGGGAGCTAAGCTATGAGAACGAAAAGGCGTAAGAATGATATGATGGACTTTGGAGACTTGGGGGGAAGGGTGGGAGGGGGCGAGGGATAAAAGACTACGAATAGGGTGCAGTGTATACTGCTCGCGTGATGTGTGCACCAAAATCTCACAAATCTCCACGAAAGAACTTACTCATGTACCCAAATGCCCATAACTTATGGAAAATAAAATAAAATAAAAAATAATAAAATTACATAAGCAAAAAAAAAAGGAAAATCAATTTTTTGTCCATTCATGGTAAAGTATTTGCCAATTCTCACGTTTTTCAGAAGTGTTTGTGGGAATAAAAATGGATACTAAATTTAAAAAATGAAAGACTTTCATCAGCATTTTGTAGTTTTCAGCACCCAAGCCCTCCACATTTTGTTAGATTTACACCTACGTATTTCACGTATTTGAGTGGTTGAAAATGGCAGTTTATTTTTAATGTCAATGAAGTTGTGGTCATTGCTAGTACATAGAAATACTATTCATTTTTATATGCTTATCTTATATCCTTTGACCTTTCTGCACAGACATTAGTCTTGAATTTTTTTTTCTGGTATCTTTGGAATTTTCTATATAGACAATCATGTCACTTGAAAATAGGGACGGCTTTATTTCTTCAAAACGAATTGGCTTTTATTTCCTTTTCTTGCTTTATTGCAGTGGCCAGAACTCCCAGCAGTACATTGAGTAAGAGCGATGAGAGGGGACGCCCTCACCGTGCTCCCTGTGTCAGACAGGAAGGACTCAGCCTTCACCATTAGGTACGCCGTTAGCAGTGGTGATTTTTGCTTTTTGGTTTTCCTGTTTTGTAGCTGTTCTCTATCTCATTGAGGAAATTCTCTGTATTCTTATTTTTGAGAATTTGTAAGAATGAATGTTGAGTCTTTTCAAATGTCTTTGCTGCTCCGATTGATATGCTTGTGTGACTTCTCTTCTTTGGCCTGTTAGTATGGTGGGTTGCATTAATTTTTTAAATATTGACCCAGCCGCCTTGCATTTCTGGAAGAGATGCCTCTTGGTTTGGACGAATAATGCTCTTCATACAGCACTGAATTCTCTTTGCTGTTGTTTTGTTAAAGAGTCTGTATCCATCTTCACGAGGGGTGTTGGTCTGTAGTTCCAGTTTGGTTTGCTTTGTTTTTGTCTTGCCTGTATGATTTCAGTATCTGGGTCATGCTGACACCCTCCTCTTCTACGTTCTGGAAGAATTACATATGATTGTGTTAATTCTTTAAAGTTTTGACAGAATTCACCACTGAACTCATCTGAGCCTGAAATTTCTTCTTTCAGATTTAAAATCATAAATTCCATGTTCTCAACCATTTATCAGGCTGCCTGGTTATCTATTTGTGTTAGCTGAATTGTGATCACCTGTGCTTTTTGAGGAATTGGCATATTTCATCTAAGGTGCCTAAGTTGTGTGCAGAGTTGTGTGTCACAGCCTCCTCACCCTTGTGCTGTCTGCAGGGTCTGTAGTGATTGCTCCTGTTTTAGTCCTGACCTTGGTCATTTGTGTCTTTGTCCCTGTTTCTTGTTGTCCTGTGAGAGGCTTCTCAGTGTTACTGGTCTTTTTCTTTATGTCACTGTCTCCTTACTTTTTGTTTCACTGAGGTCTTTACACTTTCCTTCCTTCGGCTTGTTCTGTGTGCAACCTGCTCTTCTTTTTCTCGTTTCTTCAGCAGGTGGCATAATTACTGACTTGACTTGTCCTCTTTTCTAGTGTGTTCATTACTGCTACAAATTTCCCTCAGAACTGCTTTAGCTGTATTCCTCAATTATATATATGTAATATATATGTTATATATATGCATATTTTTATATATTATATAAAAAGTGTGTACACACACACACACACACACATACACACACACTTTTTTTAAGAGGTGGGGTCTTGCTATGTTTCCCAGGCTAGACCCAAACTCCTGGCCTCACGTGATCATCGTGCCTCAATCTCCTGAGTAACTGGGACTCCAGGCACATGTCTCCACACCTGGCTATGTCCCTCAATTTTCGATACGTTGCATTTTCATTTTCACTGAGTTCAATGTTGTCGTTTTCTAAGACTTCCCTTGAGACTTCCTCCTTGGCCCACCTATTATTTAGAGGTCTGTTCTTTAGTTTCTGAATGTTTGGAGATTTTCCTGTTAACTTTCTGCTGTTCATTTCTAATTTGATGTCACCATGGCTGGACGGCACGCTGGAGTGTGATGTCAGTGTGCTGAATGTGCTCAAGTTTGTGTTCAGGCCCAGGATTCGGCCTACCCTGGAGCGTGCTCCTCGGCCAGTTGGAAGGAATGTGGGTTCTGTGGTTGGGTGGAGTGCTCTACAAATGTTCGTTAGATCCTGTTGGTTGGTGGTGTTAGGTTCTTCTATATCCTTGTTGATTTTCTGCCTAGTTGTTCTATTGATTGTTTAGACAGGGGTGTTGATGTCTCCAGGTGTAATTAGAAACGTGTGTATTTCTCCTTTCCGTTTTATCAGATTTGGTTCACCTTTTTTGAAGCTTTTGGGTACATCTTCTGGTGAAAATTTCTCTTACTTTTACCTCATTTGAAAATGTCTTAACTTCTTCCTTCTTCAGGGATACTTTCACTGAATATAGCACTCCAGGCTGACGGTTCTCTTCTGTCAGCATTTGAAAAATGTTGTGCCCTTTCTGGCCTTTGGAGTTTCTGATGAGGAATCCACTGCCATTCCAACTGCCTTTCCCTGATGTGTAAAATGTCGTTTCTCTCCTGCTACTTCCAAAGCTTCGTTTTTATAGTTTTCAAAAGTCTGACTACAAGGTGTCTGATTTCCCGGGGTTTATCCCGTTAGGTTTCATCCAGCTTCTTGAATCTGTGGGGGTTTTGGCAAATTTGGGGGGTTTCCAATCTTGTGTCTTTGAGTTCTTTCCCAGCCCCGCCCTCTTTCTTTCCTCCCACGACCCCCAGAGCTGGAGTGCTGGTCTCCTGTTCTAGCGGCATGGTTCCTGAGGCTCGCGGCGCGTTCCTCCCGCCCCGCTCAGCCTGCGTTCTCCTCGCTGACGGGTCTGAGAAGGTCTATTTTTGTATTTCCCTCCTCACTGTCTCCTCCTCTCGCCGGACTCTCCCTTCCTTCTGTATCGGGCCCATCCACTGAAGTCTGGTTTTTGGTTTTTATCCTTTCAGTTACCGTAATTGTCACTTCTACCATTTCCGTCTGGTTCTTCTTGACGCGTTCTCTTTCTGTGCTGCGATTTTTCAATTATCTGTCGAGACTTTCTATTTTTAAATTTGTTTCAATCTGTTCATGAGTGAAGCCCTTTATGGGCTGCCCAAAAACGCTTTCCGGATCCTTCTAACACCTCTTCGCCTCAGGGCCAGACGCTACTGACTGTCCTGTTGAATTCAGTCCGAGATCTTCCTGGGTCTGGGGGTGATGACGATTTTCGATCGAAATCTGGCCGTTTGGGAAGTTGCTGTGAGACGCTGGGTCTTGTTTAACCCTTTCTCGTCGACTTCCTCTGGCACGGACTCATCAAGGGAAGGAGCAGCTGGCGGGGTGCAGGTGCTCATTCCCCACCGGCCCTCTCTTAACACCCCACGGGTTCTGCCCATGCCTGCCGGGCAGGGTGGAGCCCTCGCCAATGCCTTCTTAGCTTGGGGGGACTGGGAGCCTAGCAGCTGCTGCCATCCCCTCCGTGGACATGATGGAGGGGCCCCGTCTCACTGAGCAGTGGTCAAAGTCCCGACTCTCCACTCACTGACAGCCCCGTGGGGAAGGGGAGGAGTGTTTCAACACCAGGGCTGCGGTGGAAACCCAGACCCCCTAACCCCGTGTGGTCTCCACCATCCCCATCACCGGCCACAGGGAAAGGGGTTCAGAACCACCTGCTGGGATGGCCCCCGCCTCCTGCTGCACCCACTTGGATACCAGCCCTGGGGCCATGTGGGGTGCCTCGTTCCAGAGCCCAGGGTGGGTGCCCAGCCCCGCCCAGCTCTGCCCAGCCTTTGCTCCAGTGGAGCGCAGGTTTTCGGTGGCGTTTGGCTGGAGCAGGGCAGTTATCACCTAAAAGTCTTCGGCTCTGCGGGGCAGCCTCTTTCCCGGCCACGCCGGCTCCAGGAGGCAGGGACTGCTGAGCCTTTTCTTGGTGGACCCGTGTTGAAGGGTCCACACTGCCAGCTTCTCCGGCTCCAGGCCTGGGACCCATGAGGCAAAAGCAAAACCCAGGGAACTGGCCAAGAGTCTTTCCTGGGGCTCGAGGTCCCTGGCTGCTCTGCCCTCTCCTCTCCACCTTCTGGAACCTTCCTACATGTCTTCCGTGTCTAACGTTCAGGATTCTTCTTTGTACCCAGGAGGAAGGATGGGGAGAAGATGAGGCACGCCATCCTCTGGGGCAACAGCGCTGCTTTCTAGTGAGTGAAAATCGGAACAGGTAAGCGCTGTTTTTCTGTAAACTCACGCTGACCCTCCTTGTCCTGCTTGGTGTTTCATTGTTTCTTTCTGTTTATAAATCTTGTGGCCACGGCTCTGCATCTGCTGGCTTTTGTCTCATATCCTGTTGCCTGTTTCTTTTTATTTATTTATTTATTTATTTTGAGGTGAAGTTTTGCTCTTGTCACCCAGGCTGGAGTGCGGTGGCACCATCTCTGCTCACTGCAACCTCTACCTTCTGGGTTCAAGCGATTATCCTGCCTCAGCCTCCCGACTACCCGAGATTACAGGCGTCCATCTCCATACCCGGTGAATTTTTACATTTTTAGTAGAGATGGCGTTTTGCCATGTTGGCCAGGCTGGTCTCAAACTCCTGACCTCGTGATCTACCCGCCTCAGCCTCCCAAAGTGCTGGGATTACAGGCGTGAGCCACCGCGCCCGGCCCTGTTGCCTTTTGATTTTAACTTTGCTGTGGCATCCACAGTAGACATGTCTCTTACAAGCAACGTGCAGTGAGGCTGCGGGCGTGCGCCTGTCTTTCCAGCCCCCTGTCCAGCCTGCATGTCGCAGGAGCCTTCGGTCAGCCTTTATTGCCGTGACTGGTCGCTGGCTCTTCGGTCTGCAGCCTGAGAGTCCGGACCTTTCCCTGGTCTGTTCTTGTGCAGCGGGTTCCTGCTCACTCTGCCGTTTCCTCTTGCAGGTCTTGGCTCTGTTTTCGTGATTCTAGAGGCCATCTTTTAACCCCGGGATCTGCGTTTCTGTGAGTGACAGTGATTCGCCCTCGTGTGTGGAGGAGACATCACTGCCCTTCCCTGCCTCCCGCCGGCCCCTCCTTCTGGGTCTCAGCTCTGGGCTGTGCGCTCTGGATGGTAACCATGACGCCCACCCTGGTCCTCCTCCCAGAACTGAGTGTGTTCCTTGCAGTCTGTGGCAGCAAACTACCCAGAGGACCCCTAAACCCGGTCATTCCAGACCTCTGAATTGCAACTGTTCCTTTCTTGAGGTTTCGTCTGGTTTGCCGTTTGGTGTGTGTGTGTGTGTGTGTGTGTGTGTGTGTGTGTGTGTGTTTTGGTTTTTTTGCTGAGATTGTGTCTGGATTGGCTGAAGTATGTCCCCGAGTCCTTTCTGTTTCCTGGAAAAGTGCATGGGAAATCCTCTAATTGATTGAGCAGTTTTCCAGGGCCAGTTCCCCCACCCCGGGGCTTCGCCGCAGCTGCCCCATCTGAGCACCCCACCTCCCCCCGTCACCCCGTCACCCCGTCACCCATGCAGGGCACCTCCCTGGCTGCACCCCGCTCAGCTCCCGTGTTGAATTTCCCCACGGAAATGTGCTCCCTTCTGCAGTTACCCGTTAATTCATGAGCTTATACAACTAAAATATTAGGATCCCACTGCATGTAATCCCAGTGACAGCAAGGACCCTGTCTGGTTCTGTGCGCCCCGATGAATGACACAGGAGAGATTCCCGCGAGCGGAATGCACCCAGTCTTGCTTTCACTCAGGCGTGCATGATTCTGTCCGCGCTCCCGTGCTGCCGCTGCATGGGCAGGGCGAGCTCAGCCCACCGTCTTGCAGTTTGCTTCGCACGTGACCCCTGCGTTCTTCTTCCATCTTCTCTGCCGGCTTTCCTTTCAGTGAATCAATTTTCTTGTTTTCTTTGGACATAAAAGTTGTTGAGATTTAGTTTACCTACAATAAAATGAATTATTGCTTCTTTGAGGCAGTCTCGCCCTGTCACCAGGCTGGAACGCAGTGGCACAATCTCAGCTCACTGCAACCTCCACCTCCAGGTTCAAGCAATTCTCCCGCCTCAGCCTCCCGAGTAGCTGGGATTACAGGTACGTGCCACCATGCCTGGCTAATTTTTGTATCTTTAGTAGAGACAGAGGTTTCACCGTGGTTGCCAGACTGGTCTCGAACCCCTGACCTCAAGTGATCTACCTTCCTCAGCCTCCGACAGTGCTGGATGACAAGTGTGAGCCACCCGCCCGGTTTAACAGGAATTCATTTTAATGCAGCCATCCCTGCACGTCTGTGGTTTCTGCATCTGTGGATTCAGCCAACGGCTGATCAAAAATATTCAGAAAAAAATTTTTCACAAAGTTCCAAAAAGCAAAATCTGAATCTGCCAGCCGCCGAGCACCACGTGGAATCCACCATGTGGAATGAAGGGGTGTCATCTTAGGTGTGATGAGTAATCCAGAGATGACTCCCAGTGCCGTCAACCCTTGAGTGACGGGGTGGGAACTTCATGGGTCACTTACACATGGAGTTTTTTCCAGAAAAGTTACACGGAGTATGACTGCCTCTCCCAACTCCCCTTCCACCTCCTCCATCTCTTCTGCCTCTGCCACCCTTGAGACCAACCCCTCCTCCTCCCCCTCCTCAGCTTACTCAACAGGAGGCAACCACGATGAAGACCTTTACGATGACCCAGCTCCACTTTGTAAATAGTCAATATATTTGCTCTTCCTTATGATTTTCATAATGACATTTCTTTCCTCTAGCTTTCTTTATTGTGAGAATACAGTCTACGATACCTATAACAGGCAAAATATGTGTTAACCAACTGTTTATATGATTAATAAGGTTTCCAGCCAACAGGAGACCATGAGTAGTTAAATTTGGGAAAATGAGTAGTTAAGTTTGGAAAACCATGAGTAGTTAAGTTTGGGAAAACCACGTCCTATGCACGTGGGTTTTCGACTGCCCGAGAGGCTAGCACTGGGTCCCCATGTTGCTCAAGGGCCTTCTGCATATGGGACTATGTGCAAGTTATATGCAAATACCATGTAGGCATTCCAGGAGGTCCTGGAACCAACCCCCAGCAAATACCAAGGGATGATTGTATTCAGTGAGTTTTGGCAGATGTGTGCACCCACAGAACCATGGCCACGATCAAGCCAGAAAATGAGTTTGCCCACCCCAAAGAGTTTCCTCTGCCCCTTTCCAGTCAGCTCCACTCTTTGCTTTGTTTTGTTTTTTAAGACGGAGTCTCAGGCTGGGCACAGTGGCTCACACCTGAATCCCAGCACTTTGGTAAGCTGAGGCCGGCGGATTGCAGGGTCAGGAGTTTGAGATTAGCCTGGCCGATATGGTAAAAACCTGTCTCTACTAAAAATCAAAAGTTAGCTGGGCATGGTGGCGGGCACCTGTAGTCCCAGCTACTTGGGAGACTGAGGCAGAAGAATCGCTTGAACCTGGGAGGTGGTGGTTGCAGTGAGCCCAGACTGCATCATTGTACTCCAACCTGGGCGACAGAGCAAGACTCTGCCTCAAGAAAAAAAAAAAAAAAAAGATGGAGTCTCACTCTGTCGCCCAGGCTGGCGTGCAGTGGCATCATCTTGGCTCACTGCAACCTCCACCTTCTGAGTTCAAGAGATTCTCCTGCCTCAGCCTCATGAGTAGCCAGGATCTGGCCCCAACTCTTATTCCTGACCCAGGCAACTATGGGTCTGAGTCTTGTCACTGTACATTAGTTTGGTCTTGTGTGGGACTTCAGACAAATGGAATCATAAAATATTAATTCTTTTGTATCTGGCCTTCCTCACACATGATGTTTTGAGATTTCTCCATATCGTGGTGAGTTTCCATTGTTAGCTTCTTTTTATTGCTGAGCAGTATTCCATCATGTGGATATACCACAATGTATTTATCCATCACATGGATATACCACAATGTATTTATCCATCATGTGGATATACCAAATGTATTTATCCATCACGTGGATATACCACAATGTATTTATTTCATATACCTCTTCATGACTATCTGAGTCTTTCCCAGTCTTTCACAGTTATGAATAATGCTGCTAGGAACATTTTTGTAAGTCTTTTTGTAAGCACATGTTTTCATTTCTTTTGGGTAAACGTCTAGGAGTAGAATTGCTGAGTCCTATGCTAATCACCTGTTTGATTTCATAAGAAACTTTCAGGCAATCTTCTGAAGTGATCATACCACTTTACGTCTTGTCTGCAGTGTCTGAGAGCTGTGCCTGTGCCACGTTCTTGTCAACACTTAGTATGGTCAGTTACGTATTTTTCAATATTCAATTTTAACACCTATATTTGCTCTTTATCTAGATATCATGATATTTTTAGTAGTTTCTCTGAAAGTTATAGTATGCATTCTTATCAGTCTATCTTGAATTAATATTATGTGACCTCATATAAAATATAAGAACCCAGCCAGGCATGGTGGCTCACGCCTGTAATCCCAGCACTTTGGGAGGCAAAGGCAGATGAATCACCTGATTTCAGGAGTTTGAGATCAGCCTGGCCAACATGGTGAAACTTCATCTCTATTAAAAACACAAACATAAAAACCCACACCTATAATCCCAGCTTCTTGGGAGGCTGAGGCAGGAGAATCACTGGAACCTGGGAGGCGGAGCTCGCAGTGAGCTGAGATCACACCACTGCCCTCCAGCCTGGGTTGCAGAGTGAGACTCTGTCTCTCTCTCTCTCTCTGTCTGTATATATGTATATGTATATATATATGAAACTTTGGACAGTCTAATTCCATTTTTTCTCCATCATTGGTGTTACTTAGTGTTATATAGTTAACTACTCCATGTGTCATAAACTTCCACAATTAATTTTTCCCTTTAAACAGTCCCTTAAAGAAAGTTTAAAAAAAACAGAACATTTAACTTAAATTTACACTCATATTTATTCTGGTGCTCTTCATTCCTTCCTGTAGATCTAAATTTCAGTGTTGATTGACAGGCTTTCTTTTTTCTTTCAACACGATGAAGATGCCTTTCTGGCATCTTCTGGCCACTCTTGTTTCTATGAGAAGTTGGTTGTAATTCTTATGTCACTTCTTTGACCCATAGGTTGTTTGGAATGCATTGTGCTACTTGATTTTAAAATATTTGAGGTTTTTCTTAATATCTTATTGTTACTGGTCTTTAATTAATTTATATTTTAGTGAGAGAACATACATTGATTATTTCAATCATTAGAAGTTTACTGAGACTTGCTTTATAGCCCAGCACTGTTCCATCTTGGTGCACAATCCACGTGAACTTTTGAAGAATGATGTCTTCTACAGTCATTGAATTGGGTTCCATAAATGTCAATTCATTCCAGCTGGTTGATGGTGGTTTCAGAACTTCTAATAGCTTTCCTGAGTTTTTGTTTATTTGCTTTATCAATTATCTAGAAAATGGTGTTGAAATCTGTGTCTGCTTCACCCTTACATTTTATCTATTTTTTCCTTGCACACTTTGAAGCTTTGTTATTAGATGTGGGTACATGAATATTGTGCTTTCTCAACGAATTGTCATTTCTGTCGTTATAAGATGTCCTCTTTATCTCTGGCAGTATTCCTTGTCTGGAAGTCTACTTTGCCTGATGTCACTGTAACCACTCTGGCTTTGTTATCACAACTGCTTGCATGGCAAACGTTTTTCCAGCCTTTCACTTTTTCCTTATCTGTGTCTATAGCCACAACATATCTCTTGCAAGCAGCATATATTTGGGTCTTGCTCATTGATTCAGTCTAAAAGTCTGTCTTTTAATTGGAGTGTTTAGTCCACTGATATGTAATTTAAATTTTGATATGATTGCATTTATACCTACCATTTTATTCTGTTTCCTCTGTGTGCTATGTCTTTTTCTTCCTGGATGCTTTAAAGATTTTCTTTTACCTTTTCAGTGGTTTGACTACTACATGCATCATAAGCGTAGTTTTCTTCATATTTATTGCACTGAAGGTTTGTTTCTTGGAATTCAGATTTGATATTTTTAGCCAAATTTTACAACATGTGGCTATTTTTTCTTTAGTTTTTTTTGTTTTACTCCCTTTTCCCTTTCTTCTCCTTCCTCAGACACTTAATATCATCCTACCAGTCACTGAGACTTTTTCAAAAAAAACTGTTTCCTCTGTTCTTCAGTGTGGATTGTTTCTATTGACTTCAAGTTTATTTATCTTTTCCTCTGTAGTTTCCCACCTTCCGTGAAGCCCATTCAATGACTATTAATGACTATTTCATTTCAGTATTTGGTTGTGTTTGTTTGTCTTCAGTTTCAAGATTTTCATTTGGTTCTGTTTTAGAGTTTGCATGTCTCTCCTGATGGTCCCCACCTCTTTTCCATCATATTCATTTTCCAATGTAAGTTATATAACATTTTTATAATGGTTAATTGAAAATATTTATCTCCTAATTTCAACACATGGGTCTCTGTAGGTCTGCTTCTGATGACTGGTTTGTCCCTTTGATTGTGGGCCCTGTTATGCTCTCTGGTGATTTTTACTGTACCCTGTGCATTGTGTATGATATGCTGTAAAGACTTTGGATTCTCTGATCTTCCTAAGGAGAATGTTAAGTTTTATTTCAGCAGGTGGTTAAATTGTGGGTGGATCAACTTGATCCTGAGGAGGATTCTTTTCAGGCTTTATTATCTGGGTCTCTTTCAGTTTAGCCCTGTTCCTAGGGCACAGCTCTTTAGTCCTAGGAGATGGTCCTTGCTCCTAAGAACAGTTCTTATGGAGTCATAATGGGGAGCAAGGTGTTTATCCAGGAGCTCTAGCTGGGCCAACTTGAACTCCAAACTCTGTGACCCCATGCTCCTATCTTTCAGCCTTCCAGCTGTTTCCTTCTACTCCAGTGTTTAAGGTCTCAGCCTACGTGTGAGTTTTAAGGACTCAGTCACTAATCTGTGGATCTGTTCTTCCTGTAACACCCTTCCTAATTCCCAGCCTCTAGCAACCTTAAGCTTGGACCTCTGTCTCCTCAACCCAGCCTGGGAGCTACAGTCAGCTGCACCCTCTCCCTCACGTTCCTGTAAACAGGGACACTCCCTCCAGTGGAAAGTGAACTGAATGGGGATCATTCCTCGTCTGCTTCCCCTTTCAAGGGTCACATCCCTTCCGATGCTGCCTGCCTCTGATTGTTCACCAGTCACTTTTTTGTTTGTTTTTTGTGTTTTTGTTTGTCTTTTTTTTTTTTTTTTTTTTTGAGACTGAGTCTGACTCTGTTGTCTTGGCTGGAGTGCAATGGTGCAATCTCAGCTCACTGCAACCTTCATGTTGAAATTAGGTTCAAGTGATTCTCATGCCTCAGCCTCCCAATTAGCTGGTATTACAGGCATGCACCACCCCACTCAGCTAATTTTTGTATTTTTAGTAGAGATAGGGTTTTGCCATATTGTTCAGGCTGGTCTCAAACTCCTGACCTCAGGTGATCTTCCCACCTTGGCCTCCCAAAGTGCTGGGATTATAGGCATGAGCACCACGCCCAGCCGTTCACCAGTCTTTGAAACAGTTGCCTTTTCTACTTCATCTTGAGTGTGTAATGATGAAGGGCAGCAGGCTAGTCTAATATGAACTGTTCCCCAAACACTGAGGGAGCATTCACACCAGTTTACTCTCTCTGTTCTTTCCCTCCTGTTCTCAAGGAACTTTGGTTGTCTTCCACATTACTTATCAGTTTCATGCAGTGTTTTTTGTTATTTACTGTTTTACTGTTTTGAGTACAGATATTAACTCTCCCATGGCAGTTTCTCTACATTATCTAGCTCCCCCCATCTCTGCCTGGGGCTGATTCTCTCCTCTCAGTCTGTGACCTTTTTTATTCATCTTTCACTTTTTGTTTCATTGAGTCATTGTTTTATTGAATTCATAAATAATAAAAGCATGTACTTTCTAAATGTACTCTAATTTTATTTTTTTTTTTTTTGAAACGGGGTTTCATCATATTGGCTAGGATGGTCTCGATCTCCTGACCTCATGATCCACCCGCCTTGGCCTCCCAAAGTGCTGGGATTACAGGTGTGAGCCACCACACATGGTTTCTAATGTATTTTAAAAAATAAAACGATGTGTTCCCTCTGCCTCGAAGGAGAAACAGTTTTTTAAAAAGTTATATAATGAAGGCCAGGTGTGGTGGCTCACACCTGTAATCCAGCTCTTTGGGAGGCTGAGGTGGGCAGATGACTTGAGGCCAGGAGTTAGACCTGCCTGGGCAACATGGCGAAACCCTATTTCTATAAGAAAATTTTAAAAATAGCCAGGTGTGGTGGCATGTGCCTGTGGTCCCAGCTACTCAGGAGGCTGAGGAGGGAGGATCACCTGAGCCCAGGAGGTAGAGGTTGCAGGGAGCTGAGACTGTACCACTGCACTCCAGCCTCACAAGAGAGCAAGACTCTGCCTCAAAAATAAATAAATAGGCCAGGTGCAGTGGCTCACACCTATAATCCCAGCACTTTGGGAGGCCAAGGTGGGCGGATCACGAGGTCAAGAAATCAAGACCATCCTGGCCAACATGGCAAAACCCCATCTCTACTAAAAATACAAAAATTAGCCAGGCGTGGTTGTGTGCACCTGTAGTCCCAGCTACTCAGGAGGCTGAGGCAGAAGAATCACTTGAACTGAAGAGGCGGAGGTTGTGGTGAGCCAAGAACACGCCACTGCACTCCAGCCTGGCAACAGAGCATGACTAATATTTATTTATTTTTGAATAAATAATGAATCTCTTCGCAGGCCCCTCTTCCTCGGGTTTGCCATTGTGGACGTGTTCCTTCCAGGTCTCGGGAACTCTCCAGTTAGGGGTGCAGACTCTCCCATCCTCCGGGTCCCTGGTTAGATGGTGTGTCAGTCAGGTACTTAAAAGTCTGTCTGTGACTTAAAATAGCAAAGTTGGAACCCAGGCTCCCACGGCACATTCACTGCAGGCCGGCTGGGCCACCCCCTGCTGATCTAGCTGCCACTGTCAGGAGCATTCCCAGGTGGACAGCAGGGGTCAAAGGGAACGCCATTCTGAAGTCAGTCTGGGGATTGTTAAAGATGGTCATTCTTTCACGTCTTTGTTCCCCAAACAGGTGAATTAATCCTGAATAAATGGAGAGCTGAGTGTATGGGTGGGTGGGTGAGGACACCAGGGAGGCTCTGGCCCTCACGAGGTTTGCATTTGAGGAGCAGGGACTAGGGATGGGCTGGAAACTGAGGGAGTAAGATGTGAGTGACAGTCCCAGGGCCGACGATCAGAGCTGGCAGAAGAGCAGGAAGGTGGTCCTGGCCTGGGTTGCTGGGAATTTCCATCAGCTATGGGCACAACTGGGGGCATGAGGGTGGTCCCCAAGCAGGGCAGGCCTGGGTGAGGACATGAGGCTGATGAGCAGCTGCCAGGGGCTGGGGTGCAGGGAGAGCGAGGGGAGAGGGCAGGTGCAGCTGGGGGGGTGGGGAGCAGGGAGGATGAGGGGAGAGGGCAGGTGCAGCTGGGGGGGTGGGGTGCAGGGGGAGTGAGGGGAGAGGGCAGGTGCATCCCTGGGGGCTGCATTGGGTCGACTGTGCGTGCTGACACCGGACACCACCAAGGGACCAGAGGCCCACATGGCTGGCGAGAGCCTTCTCCCAGCTGGGGATGGTGGCCACGGCTGCACCTCCTGGCTCTGCCCCTTGTCTTCGGCATGGCTGGATCAAGTCCCAGAGGTGAGTCCCTGTCACTGCCCCTCACTGGGGGATCTCTGAGGACAGCGACGGTCATAAGGACAGGCTGGTGCAGGGCTGGACCTAAGACGTGGGTTCCTAGAGCCCTTGGGAGGCAGGGTCAGGTCCTGCTGGCTTCCTGGAGGTGGTGACCGGCAGAAAGGAAGACCAGGGAGAAACTTGAGCTGGGGCCCAGGATCCCTGAGGAAGAGTGTCCTGCTCCCCCCACCCCCATGGGCCCCGTCGCTCACCCGCCCTGGCCTAGCCCCACAGTCTCGGGATGCCTGGCACCTGCTTCTCTGCCCAGGGAGCCCCTTCCTTTGCTTCCCTCGTGGGGTGGGGCTGTCTAGACAGCGGGGGCTCCTTGGCCCACCGGCTTTGTCCCCAGAGCTCCCCAAGCAGAAGAGGTGGCCGCAGACAAAGGGGTGTTTGCCTTCCCCCCACGGCCAGGCAGCTCCCCTGGCTTCAGGCCAGCCTACAGCCCTGGCCCCCACCGGAGGCACACACCCAGGAGCTGGGCCTCCCTGAGGGACGGGGTGGGGACGGACACCAGGACTCGCTTCCCACAGGGGCTTCCTGGGGGTGTCTCCCGCCGAGTCCGGGGTGCAGGGCAGGGCTCTGATGAGAGGATGTGAGGAGGGTGCTGTGGGGATGGCAGAGATTCAGGCAGAGACGCCCCGGGAGTGAGGAGGTGGGAGGTGGGCAGAGCAGGGTGCAGCTTCCATCGGGGGCGCCCTGGCCTCGCAGGTCTCAGGTGGAAAGCCAGACCCGCGGTGGCCAGTGCAGGTGGGCTCTGGGTGGGGCAGATGAGGAGGGCCCGGGCAGCTGCAGTCCTGCGCCCTCCCAGCCCAGCCAGCAGGTGCCTCCTCCGCCTGGCCCCGGGGTCGCCCGGCACCCTGGGCTTCTTCAAGTCTCCCGGCCTCTCTCCTGGGCCTTCCAGACCCAGCTCCTGTGAGCCAGGCCCGTATCCCTCATCCCATGTGGCTTCCCAGGCAGCCCTGCCCCTAAAACCGGCACCAAGAGTGTGCCCGCCTGTGCCAGCGCCTTCGCCCCACCCGGCTCTGCCTGACCGATTCCCTCGAGTACGAGTTTCCCCCACGCGATCTCCTGGCGTATTTCCTGCTGAGAGCCCGCGCGGCCGTCAGGTGCCCAGGCCTGTCTCGGATGGGGTGGGCTCTGACAGTCAGCCGGGTGGCGAATGTCCCGACTCAGTTTCTCTGCCTGTGAGGAGGGCTTCCCCCCAGGACTGGGCCGGATGACAGGCAGGGATGCTCCTGGTGCCCTGGCCTAGTGACAGGCCCTCCCCCGCCCCTTCATCTGCGTCCCACACGCCGGGGCGCACGTGGATTTTGTGAATGAACAAGCAGCAGAGGCAGCGCACTCTCCTGCACGCCCTCGCCCTGTGCCCGCCAAAGGCAGCCGCAGAGCAGCTGCAGCGAAGCCCTGGCCCTGCGCCAGCCGGGGGGTGAGAGCTGGGCAGAGCGTATCTGGCCTGGAGCACCCGCCTCACCTGCGGCAGCCCAGCTCCGCCTCAGACAACATCCGGGCCCTGATAAACCAGCGGTGACCCCTCTGGGAGTCGTCACGCCAATCCGATTATCTGCCAGGCTGGTCACAGCTGTGCCCACGTCCTCCATGCTGGGCAGAGATCGGGGACAGGCCCCGGGTGGGAGGCTTGCTCTGTGTCCCAGCGGCTGTGCAGCCGGGGGGGTGCCCAGGCCCCGCAGCCTTCCCCTCCGTCCCCCGCTGGGTCCCAGCGCCCAGGCCCCGCAGCCTTCCCCGCCTTTCCCCGCTGGGTCCCAGGGCCCAGGCCCCGCAGCCTTCCCCGCCTTTCCCCGCTGAGTCTCAGGTTTCGTTGCCCTTTGCCTGCACCCCAGCCTACAGTGGTCATCTTGAAGCCACGTCCGGCTGCAGGGCAACCATACCACAGATGGCCTCGCACACAGGGCAGCGGCCACACCCCGGGCTCAGGGCATTCTCCGGCAGGCAGGCACAGGACCCTGCGGCAGCCACACAGGGTGGGCACATCGGGCAGCCTGCTCCCCTGCTGGCCTATGCCCCCAACTCAGCGCACTGGCCGCTCCACTCCAGACCAGGCAGGGCGGCAGGTGTGAGGCCTGCTCCGTGGGGGATGGGCTGCGCTCCCCTGGGCCTCGGAATCCCCAGCCACACATTGATGGTGTTGGGGCACCCAGGCCCAGCTCTGGGCCAGTGTGAGCACTGGGCACCTGCTGGACACTGAGGCGGACACAGCAGGTGGGAGGAGAAGGCCACTCCGTGACCACCCACGGGCCTGTGTTGTGTGCACTGGGGCGTCGCCCGGGCCCCACCGGGACCAAGGCCTTCGTCCCAAGCCACCAGCATGTTGGCTGCCGAGGGCTTGGCCATCCCTCCCTGGGAACTGCCCTCCCCAGAAAGCCACCTTGCCCAAGGCCACAGCAAGCCCGCACGCGACGCCTGCCACGTCAGGGGACAAGGCTCAGCAGCTTATCCTGACTCATGGGCCTCCAGGCTCCCCTCACTCCAGCGGGTGTCCTGAGAGCCCCGCTGACCCGGCCCACACACCTGGGTAGCCTGGCTCTGGGCCCCAGCCTCGGGCAGCCTGGTGGCTGGCAATGGGGTCCATGTGGCGCTGCAGAGATTGGGACCCCCAGGCCTCGGCCCCACTCTGGAGCCCTCAAGGCCTCAACAGGGGCGGGCAGGCCAGAGTGGCACCCACCTCTAGAGGCTCCTCTGAGGGAGGTGGGAACAGATTGGGGGTTAAGAGGGTAGGCTGGGGCTGGGGGAGGATGACGAGATCTGGGCCAAGGGGCAGGAGGCTCGGGGAGCGTGGCCTTAGAGCAGCCCAGCCTCCTCCTCCCCTCGGGGACTTGCCTGGCTGAGGTCACAGCATCAGCCACGTCCCTCCCGCTCCCTGCCTTTCTGCTCCCCAAGCTCTCCCTCCCAGCTGGGTCCCCCAACAGCCCGGCCCAGGGCAGCGCGTTGACCAATAACGTCTCTCGTCGGCTCCGGAGCTCAAGAGTTCAAAGCTAACACCAGGAACCAGGTGTCCCAGAGTCAGGACAGGCAGCGTTAGACCTGGGCTCAGCTGGCTGCAGGTGCTTTTCGTGTGTGTGTGTGCATGTGTGTATGTGCGCATGTGTGTGTGCTCGGGAGTGTGTACACAGGTGTGTGTCCATGTGTGTGCATGGGTGTGTGCATGGGTGTGTGTGCATGTGTGTGTGTGCAGGAGTGTGTGCATGTGTGCGTGTGGGCGTGTGCATGGGTGTGTGTGCATGTGTGTGTGTGGGTGCGCATGAGTGTGTGTGTGCAGGTGTGTACGTGTGTGTGTGCTCGGGAGTGTGTACACAGGTGTGTGTCCTTGTGCACGCATGGGTATGTTCATGGGTGTGCATGCATGTGTGTGTGCGTGGGAGTGTGTGCACAGGTGTGTGCGGGTGTGTGCACATGGGTGTGTGTGCATGTGTGTGTGGGAGTGTGTGCGTGGGTGTGCGTGCATGTGTGCATGCGAGTGTGCGTTCGGGTGTGTGCGTTCGGGTGTGTGTGTGCACAGGAGAGTGTGTGCGGTGTGTGTTCGTGTGCTTGCGCGGGTGTGCGTGGGGGTGTGTGCATGTGTGTGTGCATGGGAGTGTGTGCGGGTGTGCATGCATGTGTGTACAGGTGTGTGCATGTGTGTGTGCACGGCAGTGTGTGCACCGTGTGTTCGTGTGCACGGGTGTGTGTGCATAGGTGTGTGTGCAGGAATGTGCACGGGGTGTGCGTGCGTGTGTGTGCGCGAGTGTGGGTGCGTGTGTGTGCATGTGTGTGTGTGTGCTCAGGAGTGTGTACACAGGTGTGTGTGTGCGCACATGGGTGTGTGCACGTGCGCTGCAAAGCCAATTTACTTGTACACACAGACTTGGAGGAAAGGCTAGCAGTTCTCAGCGTCTTCACAATCGCGGCAGTTTCTGAGCTGCGGCTGTGCTGAGGTCTCTACAGGCAGCGTTTTGCCTCGGGCCTTCTGACGAATTCCTAGCAAGTGTTATGGTCCCCATTTAACCCCAGAGCAGACTGAGATGCAGGGCTCAGGGGTCCTCAGGTCACAGGTGGGGACAAGCCCAATAGGGCCCAGAGCCCCCCAAGAGCCAGGATTGCCCAGGAGCCGCCAGCCCTGCCAAAGTCTGTCCCCGGCCGCGGGGCTGCATGAAGCGGGGCGGGGAGCCTGCTGGGAGCCCTCTCCATCCCCTTTCCTCCCCCACCCCTTCTCCCTTTCAGTATTTCAGATGGTGGGTGGCTCTGGGCTTGGAGCTGACCCAAAAGCTTGAGGTCCCCCAGACAGAAGGGACCTCGTGGCATGGATGTTCCGTGGAGACAGACAGTGAGCTGGCACACAGGACGATGCCAGCCAGTGAAGGATCTAGACAGGAAACAGAGCGGGCAGCTTAGGCTCAGGGAGGCAGAGGCAGGCGTCCGCTTCAGAAGCCTCTGGGCAGTGACCCGGAGCTCAGGGATGGCAAAGGGGCACTGCCGTCGCTGCAGACCACCTGTGGGTCTGCATCGGGAGGGCCCAGCATGGCAGGGGCTGGGCAAACAGGGCAGGACTGAGCCAGGAGCCACTCTGCCTCAGTTTCCCTGGCTTGCAGCAGGACTCCCACGACAGGCCACTGTAGGAGCCTATTGCTTGTCTGTGGATTCATTGAGTCATCCTCATTCACTCATGCATCCACTGATTCCCATCCCCTCCATTCCCACCCACTCCATTCCCATCCCCTCATTCCCGTTCACTCATTGCAGTCAGGTGCAGTGGCTCGTGCCTGTGATCCCAGGGATTTTGGAGGCTGAGGCAGGAGGATCACTTGAGCCCAGCAAGTGGAGGCTGCAGCAAGCTGTGGTCCGTCACTGCACCCCAGCCTGGGCAAGCCCTTTACCCCAAGGCCCCTGATTCCCTACCCTGGCCACGCCCCAGCTGCAGCCCAAGGCTGGTGAAAACAGGCCCTGGGTCCCATCTAGGCATTGAAGGGTCCCTGTGTCAAGGACTAATGTTCAGCCCCGGGGAGACCCCAGCCGCTCTTCACAGGCTGCTTTGAAATCTGGCCTAGACGCTGTACAGCACAATTTCCTCAAGTTGGGGCCTCGTCCTCTCCCCTCGTGTAACCCACACGGCTGCCATGCAACAAATTCAATCACAGCTGAGCCCGGCTCAGGGGGGACACGCAGCGTTCCCACAGCCCCTGAAGGAGAAGAACCCCTGGGGCCCCTGCAAACCAGAAAGGAGGCCCCTCCAAAGATGGCTGAATCTAAGACGGGGACCCAGAGCTTCAACCAGCCGTGAGCACGGTGCAGCCTCAGCCCGGCCGCCCCACCACACAGCCTCAGCCCTGACGCCCCACCACACAGCCTCAGCCCCCCACCACACAGCCTCAGGCCCCCACCACACAGCCTCAGCCCCCCACCACACAGCCTCAGCCCGGCCGCCCCAGCCGTCCCCAGCGTAGACCCTCATCCTCTGTGACAGAGCCGGGAGGTGCCCAGGCTCCCCTCCTCTTGAGGCCTCCCCATGGCCTGGGTTCTGTCTCCCACAGCCCTGCCCTCTGTGAGCCACCATGCAGGGTGGCACAGACCCCCACTCTGGGCCCAGGCAGGAGCTGCAGCAGCCCCCCAGAGCCAGGAGCCCCCAGACCCAGGCAAGGCCAGGCCCTGTGGGACACCACCCCCTTCAGCCGCAAAAGGACACTGGGAGGCCAGAGGTGTCAGCTCCTGGTTTGGAGGGAAAGTGCTGGAATTCCAGAGGAGGGAGGAGAGCAAGGGACCGGCGACCGGGGCGAGGAGGGGAGGGGGTCGCGGGCTCCCCCAGCAATGGGCACGACCACACCCGTGCTGCCTGTTTGCACACAGGGCTGGCCCGGCCACCGTATTTATTTATGAGATTTATGGGGTTTTAATTCAGCCCTACCTAATGACGCACGCAGTGGCTGGTCAGCGTCCAGCATGGGGTTCGGGGAGGGGTCCCGCCCTTCGACTCCCGAGGGCTGGCCAGGAGCCTCGGTGACCCGCGGACGGAACAGCTCGGGTGCTCCAGGACCCCCTCTGGACGGGAATCAATGGCCAGGGTCTTTCAGGAGTGCCCGGGGTCTGCCTACTCCTCAGCTCCCAGCCCCACTGAAGCCCACCGGCCTCACCTTATCTTCCACTTCTGGAAAGGCCTCCACACACTCTGTCCACTCATGGGCCCTTCCAGGGTCTCTGGTGCCCACGCCTCACCTCCCCCTGCCCTCCCACCAGCCTCCTCCCTCCCTCCTTCTCTCAGTGTCCGTGAGATCCTTCCAGAAACACTGCTTCCTGCTCATCCCTCCCCGGCCCACCCAGCCCCAGCAGGCCCGTCTTGCCCTCCCACGAAGCCCCCAACTCTTCTCCACCAGCCCCGGCCCCCAACAATGTTTCTCGAAAGTGCCTGATGAGGTCCTGCCCCGTGCCCAGCCTCTCCAGGCTGCCCTGAGAGCCCCGACTCCTGCTGCCAAAACCCTGCCATGTCAGCACCACCTTCCCAGAGGCCAACAGGGCCCCCTCCGCATGGCCCCTCACACTCAGTCACCCCCAAGGCCCGATCCACGCAGCGGGGTGGTGGGTGGGCAAGGGCCCCGGCTCTGGGCGTGCCCTTAGCCCTGGGCTGCCAGTTTAGGCCCGTCTTAAGGAGACAACCCTGGGGTCTTGGCCTTCTGAACCCACCTTGCACAAAGCACCCCAAGAGAGATGGGGGCATCCAGGAAGCGTTGAGGGGTCGGCAGGGAGGGACCCAGGGATGCCGCTCCACCCCCACAACCGTCAGTCACCAAAGACGATGATCGTATTTCTATTTTGTTTTGTTTTGTTTTTTGTGAGATGGAGTCTCACTCTGTCACCAAGGCTGGAGTGCAGTGACATGATCTCAGCTCACTGTGACTTCCGCCTCCCGGGTTCAAGCAATGCCCCTGCCTCAGCCCCCTGGGTAGCTGGGACTACAGGTACGCGCCCCCACACCCTGCTAATTTTTGTATTTTTAGTAGAGACAGGGTTTCACCATGTCAGCCAGGCTGGTCTGGAACTTGTGACCTCAGGTGATCCACCCGCCTCGGCTCCCAAAGTGCTGGGATTACAGGGGTGAGCCACCGTGCCCGGCCCTATTTCTTAAACATTTATCCAAGCAGCGCTGGGGGAAGTCAGGGCTGGTCCTGGGGTCTGGAAGCGGGGGACACCCACTCTGACGGGCGGCCTTCCGGGGGGCCCCATCCGCACATAGAGGTCCCCCTTTCAGGGACGCCTCCCATCCCAAGTGAGTGCAATGGCCAGCCAGGGCTCTTGGGGATCAGGGGGCAGAGGGACCTCCCTGAACCCACGCCTGTCCTGAAGCAAGGGTTACAAGCCTGTGTTCTGATGGAAGCAAGGACAGGTGGGCATCTGGGACTCTGACCCCAGGCTCCGACATCCACTCCGTGAACCCTGGGTCTCAGTTTGACCAATGAGCTTTGCCCTCCTGTGGGCCCCCCGGACCACCACTGCTTGCCTTGAAGGCCCAGCCCCTCCAGCCAGCCTCGGTGACCCCATGACGGCCCCCTCGGGCAGCCTGCAACACCACTGTCCCTACAGCCAAACTGTGACAACAGGGGCTGGGCAGGCACGACACCCGAGGGAGCAGCCTGGTGGCCCAGCCCAGACTGGGGTGCGTCCTGGAGCAGCCTCGGCTTGTGCTCTTGTCCCAACCAGATGAGATAAGTAAAGACGTGGGGGAGACACAGAAGAACCACGGGCCTGTGGCCTGCAGGCGTCCACGCAGCCCTGGGCAGCTAACAGAGCCACGAGTGGACACGGCTCAGCTCCCACTGTCCAAGCAGGAAGCCCGCATCACAACACACCCCAGAAATCTCATCACTCAGAGTCAAAGGGCCGGCGGGGGTCTCAGGAGAGAAGAAAGCCCCTGTGACGGGGGCCGAGGGGTAGGCAGTGTGACTGACAGGAGCGGCCCCACGGCCAGGTAGGTGGGCAAAGCTGGGCTCTCGGTCACCTCCCTCGGCACGGGCCGCAGGATCCTCCTGCCCAGCCTGTCCAAACCACGCTGGAGCAGGTCGCCCACCTCGTTCTCTGGGAAGGCGCAACTGCTCAGGTGGGGCGCCCTGGCTGGGGCGTGCTGGCCGTGTCCTGTCCTGGACCCTGCGGCCAAGGACATCAGGTGTGAAGGGTCTCCGGTCACCAGCGCTCTAATGCGGACCAAACCACAGAGCCCAGAGCCAGGTGGACAGGGATAGGCAGGGGCCCCGTCCCTTCCTGGAGGCCCCTGAAGCCCAGGTCAAGGTAGGCAAGTTCAGAAGCCCCAGGACCTGTGGTGCCCTGGCCCCCTGCCCACCCTGCCGCAGGGCCGCCACGCCGCTCTCCGCGTCCCTGGCCAGCCAGCACCGCCCTCGCCTGTGCAGGAAGTGGGGAGGCGGCCGGTGAGTCACTGCCCACGCAGCCCACGGTCGTGATAAGCTGCGGTTTTGTGGCCCGCAGCTCAGCCCGGACATCCCCAAGATGAGAGGGCGCCGCTGGCCGGAGGCCGCTGGGAGGAGCCCCTCTGACACCAGGCGGCGCCAGCCCGCAGCCTCCTCCGGGGCTGTTCGGTGAGCCCGCTGAGGCGTGAGCCTGGGTGAAAATGCCCGAGGGACCCACTGACAGTGCCGGAAGTGGGCAGTTTTGGCTGCGCGGAGCCGTGATTCTTATCAGGTTTAAACAGACAAGGGGCCCCTCGGCCATGTGGCAGAACAGCGAGGCAGGCGTGGCACCCCGAGCTGAGGGCTGGAGGCCACAGACTGGGGGCAGCTGGGGCCGGGGGCACCCTGAGCAGGTGACCAAGGGCAGCGTGGTGAAGGGCACGGCCAGCCCCAGCTGTGGGACCCCTCAGGGCCACTGGCCCACGTCAGCCAGCTCTGCCACCTGTTAACTGAGGATGGCAGCAGCCACCCTCCCCGGCAGCCTGGATGGAAGGGGGGGTTAGACAGTCCGCAGGGGCCAGCCCCTCCCCAGTGATGCCACCCCTTCTTCCTCCAGCTGTTCGTGGGGGCGGCCGGGAACCCCACGGCATCTCTGAGCTCCGAGCTCTGTCCGCCCGGGTCCCGTCCCGTGCAGCCCAGGTTGACCGTGGATGAGCAGGCACCAGGCCGCTCAGGCGGCACACACACTCCTCCCAGCCCTGGGGACTGGAGTCCGAGACCCTGGCGTCGGCAGGGGTGGCCCCTCCACGCCTCTCTCCTGGCCCGCGGACGCCGCCTTCTCCTGCGTCCTCACCTCCTCTCGAGGGGGCCCAGTCAGATGGGAGCGGGGCCTGCCCCACTGGCTCATTTGGATCACACTCCCTCTGCAAAGCCGCCATCTCCAAATGCAATAATCCTGAAGTACCAGCGGGTGGGATTTCAACATACTAATGGGCGGGGGTAGGGGGAGCACAGCTCTGCCGTAACACAAGAACCACAGCCGAGGCAGCGAGCCCAGGTCCCCAGAGAGACCCCAGCTCCTCCTGGGCTCCGCGAGCGTCTGCGGTGCAGGGGTGGCCGGCGGAACCCTGCAGGGACAGGATTTGATTCCACACCCTGCGTTCAGCGTGACTGGGGCTTCCTTCCCAGGGTCTGCCAGAGCCCAGCTGCCCTGTGGCCTCGCTCAGCCCCGGCCCCTGGCCCCGGCCGGCGTGGGGGTGTGCCCTGGCTGTCTCAGGACGGAGAGGAATTGTCCGCGGGAGCAGGGGGACCCAGCACAGCACCCGGGCCTCGCCGAGGCCGGTGGGGGGCACCCTCGCCCCGCAGGCACGTCCACAGCCACCGCGTCTCCCTCGCCTGCCTCCCCACCCGCTGGGCTCAAGACTGTGGGCTTCCCAGCGGCTCAGCTCCGGACGCCACGGTTCAGCCCACACGCACGGGCCCACTCACATTTTTCGTTTTGTTTTGGTTTTGTCTGGGATGCGTCTCGCTCTGTCGCCAGGCTGCAGTGCAGTGGCGCGATCTCGGCTCACTGCAACGTCCGCCTCCCGGGTTCAGGCAATGGATGATTTCACACCCCGTGAAGAACAGAGAGTAACAGGACGGACACAGCCGCCATCTCCTCACCGTGGGCTGTAACTAACGTCAGACCCGCCACGCCAGCCCAGGGGCTTCCCATCAAGGAAGAAAACATCATGGGCAGAAGTGGGTGCTCCTCCTGACCCCCACCCCTCTCCAGAGGCAACTATCACCCTGAATCCAGTGCCTCAAAATATTTTATAATCTTACTGCTGTCGTGAGTATCTAGCCACAGCATCCTGCTTCACATTCACAGAAGCGGAGAGCATCGGGCACGGGGTCACGGAGACCTGCGAGTCACTCTCTCTGCTCCGTGGTGGGTTTGCCACGCAGCCCCGTCAAGACAGGCAGTTCTGTCTAGGGCTGGGCCCCATCCTGGGGACGAATCTGCCGGGAGGAGCGGCCGGTTCCCGGTGGACAGGCACTCAGGCCATTGCGACCCGCCATGCTCCTGGCGGGCAGCTCCCTGGGTGCCCGGAAGCAGGACTGTGTCCTCAGCTCGGCTGCCCTGACCAACCGCTCTCGCCTGAACGTGGCAAGTGTGCCCTCTCTGGAGGCGTGGGACGGTCACCACAGACCTCCTGGGGTCCCGGCGGCCGAGCCGCTCCACTGGCTTCTCACTGCGTTTCCTCCGGGGTGACGCCCGCCTCAGCCTTGGGCCGCTTGTCTGACGGTGCCACTCGCGAGATGTCCCGGACTCCGGCCCTCGGCGCCAGAGGCACAGAAGCACCTCCTTCCACTCCATGGCTCGCATTTTTACTTTGTCGTCTTTTTCCCAACAGTTTTAAAGTGTAGCGTGGTCGAATGCTCCCTCTTTAGTGGCTTGTGACTTTCGTGACTCGGTTGAGAAGCCCTTTTCTACCCCGCGGTCACAGCTATTCGCCAGTTTTCCTTCCAAGCATTTTCGGGTCTAGCTTTCCACGTCGGAGCTGTTTAATCTCCCTGCTGTTTTGTTTGGAGCGTGACGCAGGCACCTAATGTCCCCACGTGGAGGAAAGCACCCACCCGGAGCACTCACGGCGGGACAGTCCTCCTTCCTTGCAGACGTGGAACACCCGCCCGCTTCAGAACATCACCGTGAGCGCATGGGCTGTTCCAGCCATCCACTTGCCTGTCCCTGCACCAACGCCACGCTGTCTCAGAGGCAGGAGGCCCGGAGAGACGGCCTCCCACATGATTCTTCCCTGAAACTTGCTTGGCTTTTCGGCCGTCCACGCGGACTTTTGGACCAGCCCACCAAATCCCACGAAAAGCTCAGCTGGGATTGTGAAAGGCTGTTTGCAGAGTCAACCTCCGTTTTCCCTTTCTTTTGTGGGCCTCGTTTTTCCAAACTGAAGCCTTTCCGTTGACGAACGCGACATGCCTCTCCAGTCAGTCAAGGCCTCTTGCATGCCCTTTGCAGCGTTCTCTTCGCAGCCCGGACACCTTCCATCTGCTGTGGCCTACATGGGTATCTTCGCAGGTTTCGAAGCTGTTAATGAGGTATTTTTCTGTCCCATTTCCACTTGGTTTCTACTGGGGTGAACGTACGCTATCACTGCCTTTCCCTCATCAGTCTCGTAGCCAACACAGTATTACCAAACCCTCGCATGACTTCTAAGAATAAAGTCACAATTTCTTTTGGTTTTTACACCTTCTCTTTATTTATTTATTTATTTATTATTTTTTTTCTTGAGTCAGAGTCTTACTCCGTCACCCAGGCTGGAGTGCACTGGTGCAATGTCTCGGCTCACTGCAACCTCTGCCTCCCGGGTTCAGGCAATTCTCCTGCCTCAGCCTCCCGAGTAGCTGGGATTACAGGCGCCCGCCACCATCCCTGGGTCATTTTTGTATTTGTAGTAGAGACAGGGTTTCACCATGTTGCCCAGGCTGGTCTGGAACCCCTGACCTCAGGTGATCTGCCCCCCTCGGCCTCCCACAGGGCTGGGGTTACAGGCGTGAGCCACCGCGCCGGGCCAGATAGCTTTTACATGTTGATAATCATATTCTATTAAATAAGGGCCGGTGCCGTGGCTTACGTCGGTAATCCCAGCGCTTTGAGAGGCCGAGGCAGGCAGATCACTTGAACCCAGGGGTTCAAGGCCGGTCTGGGCAACACGGCAAAACGCTGTCTTTACAAAAAAGCAGATACAAATGAAACAAATGAGCAGAGCTTTGCCTCCTCCCAGTGCTGGGTTCGTTTCTTCTTGCTCTTGTCTTGTGGCCTTGGTGAAGCCTCCAGTGCCCTGTGGAGGGAAGGCACGCCGTGGCCACCATCTCCCGTGTGCCCGGCTTCTGTGGGAGGGAGTCCCACGTCCCACCAAGGGCTCCGACGTGTGCTGTTTTCCTAAGCAGGTTGAGACTGCTCCCTTCCAGCCTGGGCTTGCTTTTCTGACAGCAGCAAGTCCAGTCCCGCTGTTGACTTCCCACAGACACCTGTCTGCCCCCTCCCCCCCACCCCCCCGCCCCCGGGTCCTTTGGTTTTTAAATCCTCCGCACGTGTCTGGCACCCTCTCCTGCTTGGTGGTGGTACTGCAGCCCCAGGGGCCTGGTGTCTGAGCAGAGCCAGAATCCCAGGGGTCTTGGACACGGGAAGACCCTCGGGCCCCTGTCTCCACGCCGTGACCACAGAGGCTATAGCTGCTCCCACAGCCTAGGCCCTGGAGTGAGTGGATGAGGAGTAGTGCACCAGCCACGCTGCCATGGACAGAGCGTGAGCCAGACAGAACCCTGCTGCTGTGAGCCACCAAGACTCGGGGTTGCGGGCACCATGGCTCCCTCCAGTAACCCCAGCACTTCGGGAGGCCGAGGCGGGCAGATCCCCTGAGGTCAGGAGTTCAAGACCAGCCTGGGCAACATGCTGAAACCCTGTCTCTACTAAAAATACAAAAATTAGCTGGGCGTGGTGGTGGGTGTCTGTAATCCCAGCTACTCCGGAGGCTGAGGCAGGAGAATCGCTTGAATCCAGGAGGCGGAGGTTGCGGTGGGCCGAGGTCGCACCACTGCACTCCAGCCTGGGTGACACAGCAAGAATCTGTCTCAAAAAAAAGAAAGAAAGAAAAAGGGTCTTTGCCGATGTGATTAATTTAATCTCATCACCTCTTGATGAGCTCACCCTGGACTATCAATCAGGTGGGCCCTAAATCCAACCACCGGCGTCCTTAGAAGAGACACAGAGGAGAAATGTCCAGGAGAAGCCCCCATGGCTGGGTGTGGGGGAAGGCGTGGGCAACGCAGCCACAAGCCAAGGAACACCCGGAGCCACCTGCAGCTGGAAGGGCCACGTGCGTCCCACGGAGCCTGAACCACGTCCTCTCCGAGGCTGAGCGGCGCCCTCCCGGAGCCTGAGCCACGAGTGGTTCCACCAGGCCTTCCCCTCAGACCCGACCCCCGAACTGCAGGAAAGGGCTTTCCTGTGGCTCCCTGCCCTGGTTTGTGGTGATTTGTACCCCGGAGCACCTGACAGCAGGTGCGTGGCTTGTTTCAGCCAAGGGGACAGCAGCAAGTCTCACCTCGAGGGAAGGGAGGGGTGCGCCCTGGGGCCTTCCATCTGCTCCCAGAAACAGCGAGGCCGCCATGGGAACAGCCAGCTTCTTCTGGGGAACGGGAGAACTTGGTCCCAATCCTTCCAGCTACTCCAAGGGGGTGGGGGCTGCCCACCTGGCTGGCTGGCTCCCCATCTCCTCTGCTGTGGGCGTAGCCCCCTGTGGTGAGCCCAGGGAAGCAGGCAGCCCCTGCCCCAAGTCACCCCTAGGGAAACCCAGGAGGACCCAGCTGGGGGCATGAGCTATGTGAGGAAGAGGAGGGCACTGGGAATAAAGGCGGGGGCTGTACAGTGACGGACAGAGTTGCGGGGAGCCCCTGCATCTCCCTGCCCCTCCATTTGCACCAACCCTGCCTCCACCTGAAGGGCAGCTCCCTCCCAACCCTCAACACCTGCGCTGGGGTTCTGGACACGAGATCCTGAGTGGGCAGAAGGGGCGGGGCCTGCTCTGGGGAAGGGGTGGGGCCTGTCCTAGGAAAGGGGTGGGGCCTGCTCTGAAAAGGGGCGGGGCCTGTCCTAGGAAAGGGGTGGGGCCTGCTCTGGGGAAGGGGTGGGGCCTGTCCTAGGAAAGGGATGGGGCCTGCTCTGAAAAGGGGGCGGGGCCTGTCCTCGGAAAGGGGTGGGGCCTGCTCTGGGGAAGGGGTGGGGCCTGTCCTAGGAAAGGGGTGGAGCCTGCTCCGGGGAAAGGGTGGGGTCTGTCCTAGGAAAGGGGTGGAGCCTGCTCTGGGAAAGGGGCGGGACCTGTCCTAGGAAAGGAGTGGTGCCTGCCCTAGGAAAGGGGTGTGGCCTGCTCTGAAAAGGGGGCAGGGCCTGTCCTCGGAAAGGGGTGGGGCCTGCTCTGGGGAAGGGGTGGGGCCTGTCCTAGGAAAGGGGTGGAGCCTGCTCCGGGGAAAGGGTGGGGTCTGTCCTAGGAAAGGGGTGGAGCCTGCTCTGGGAAAGGGGCGGGACCTGTCCTAGGAAAGGAGTGGTGCCTGCCCTAGGAAAGGGGTGTGGCCTGCTCTGAAAAGGGGGCGGGGCCTGTCCTAGGAAAGGGGTGGGGCCTGCTCGGGAAGGGGCGGGGCCTGCTCTGGGTAAGGGGCGGGTCCTGTCCTACGAAAGGGGTGGGGCGGGCTCTGGGGAAGGGGCGGGGCCTGTCCTAGGAAAGAGGTGGGGCTTGCTCTGGGGAGGGGGCGGGGCCTGTCCTAGGAAAGGGGTGGGGCCTGCTCGGGAAGGGGCGGGGCCTGTCCTAGGAAAGGGGTGGGGTCTGCTCTGGGGAGGGGGAGGGGCCTGTCCTAGGAAAGGGGTGGGGCCTGTCCTAGGAAAGGGATGGGGCTTGCTCTGGGGAAGGGGTGGGGCCTGCTCTGGGGAAGGGTTGGATATCAGGGCTCATGCTCTCCTGAGCTCCCCAGGTAGCCTCTGCTTTAAAGGACACAGCAGGGAAGAGCAGGCAGGGGCCCAGCTGTACCCGTGTCCACACTGCATCACTGGGGGAGCCCTGTCTTCACAGCTGCAAGCTGGGAGACAGATGAGGAAGCCTGACCACCTCTTCCTTACCAGGCCTCTGGCCACAGTGCCCCCACCCCGCCCTGTCCATTTCCTGGCCTGTGCTGGGGCTGCTGGGCTCCACCCAGAAGGCCAGGGGCTCAGCTCTCCCACGCACGTGGGCATGGTGCCCAGGGTGCACACCCAGTGCCCGCTGTCCAGCTGAGTCCACGGAGCCAACCAGAACTTCTGTAAATTGGTTTGGAGGTGTTGGTGGCTCTGCCCAGCAGCTCCTGGAATTCCTGGCAGAGCCACCAGGTCCTGGCTGCCTTTTGTCACATTGTAGCAGGAGCTGACAGTGACCCAAGGACTAAGACCTTCTCCCTTTTCCCATTGCGGAGACGAAGGGCGGGGTGTACTTCACACACACGACACATGCAGACACACGTGCACACAAACGCTCACACGTGTGCACACACACAAACACACACACACACACACCCTTTCCCCAGGGGCCTCCTGAGCCTTGGGGCTACAGAAAGGCCCCAGCAACCATGGAAAACCTGAGAAACGGCTGTGAAGAAACCCAGGGCTCTTTTCACAGACTCCAGGCCGGGAGGGTCCCTAGAAGGGAACTGACTCCGTCTGCATGGCCTGCCGTCCCTTCTCTGCCCACCACTGCACAGCGGCCAGGCCACACCCCTGCAGGGCAGGAGTCTGCTGAGTTTATTACTGGAAAGCAAAGACTGAACAAAGGCTCACACAATAAGTATCTGGAGTGAGGGTATTTATTGCTTAGGAGGCCTCTGGGGGAGGCAGAGCTGTGTAGACGGGGTCAGTCCCCCGAGGGCAGCGGAGCCGGGCTGTGCCCACACGGCTCACGCATTCCCCAGACGCCTGGGGGAGCGCCGGGCCCGGCGGGAGGTGCTGGCGGGGAGCCCGCAGACAGTGTCCTGGCACTGGCAGCTCTCGATGTGGGTGTAGGTGTGCGTCAGCGAGCCCCCATTGGGGCAGTTCAGGACCACCTCCCGCTGGCTGGTCTTCTCCTCTTTGCAGCAGGAGCACCTGTGGTCCAGGGCCTGGGCCTCGGCGGAGTACCTGGGGGGAGGGTGGAGTGAGGGGTGACCTCCTGGGACAGCGCTGCCCTCCCGCCCCTCTGGAGCCTGCACCGTCCCCACCAGACACACTCCCCTCTGGTGACTCACATGACGAATGTCCCGCAGGACCCGGAGCAGTGATTCATGATGACAGTCTTGGTGCAGCCGGCATGTGAAATCTCCCTGGTGACGGGGACGGTGGAGCAGGGCACCCTGGTCTCATTTCGAGGGATGCCTGGGGAGAGGGGGTAGTGGCTCGGGGCAGGGTCCCCACATCCTTGAGGGCCAGAGTGGCTCCCCCTCACCGTGGCCCCTCCCCAGGCCTGGCCTCAGCCCCCGGCCCTCACACCCACCCGGAGGCCATGGTCCAGCCACCCCTGAGCATGCAGGGCTGAGGGCTCCAGCCCTTGTGCCCACACCTCGCCCACCCCCTGGCCATGCCCTGTACTCACAAGTCTTGCAGCATCCATTGGGCATGAATGTGATGGAGCCCTGGAGGGAACAGAGAATGAGCCTGGGACACCCAGACATCCCTGGAGGTGAAAGCCCCTTCCTGCCGTGCGGTGGGCAGGGGAGCTGCTGCGGAAAGCCCTGGGCAAAGCCTCCCGCGGCCGCACAGACCAGGCTCGAGGCCACTGCCACAGTAACCCCAGGCACCCTCACTCCCAGCAGAGTGCACACAGCCAGGCCCCCGCGGCCCACTCACCGGGACACAAATGGTGGGGTCGAAGTCGGGGCAGGTGATGTTGGAGACGGACGAGATGAGCTGGTTGTGGATCTTCACGCAGCTGAAGAACGTGCAGTTGTTCTTGGGGTCGCTCTTGAAGTCCCCAGGCTGCGGGGCAGGGGGTTCCGGTGAGGGAGAGCGGCAGGCCCAGCCCCAGCCCGGCCAGGAAGACACCCTGGACACACTTGGCCGGTGAGGCTTCCCGGCGGGGCCAGGGCCACAGGACAAGTGACACGGGCGGGACCCACGTCAGGCACCAGCCTGGAGCCCACACAACCCTCAAAGGCCTGTTGCAAATCTCTGAACCTGTGAATGTGACCTGCCTCCGAAAAGGGCTCTTTGAAGGTGTGATTAAGGGAAGGATCCTAGGATGACATCATCCTGTGTGGGGGAGGGGAGGGGACGGGGCCTTGAAGGGTCCTAGGATGACATCATCCTGCATGGGGGAGGGTACTAAATCCTTAAAAGGGAGAGGAGAGACAGACACAGGGAAGGAGACCACATGGGCACAGCCAGGGGACACCAGCAGTGACCAGGGGCTGGGGAGGGTCCTTGCCTGCAGCCTCCGAGGGAGCGCAGCCCTGAGGCCCTTTGCTCTTGGATGTCTGGGCTCCAGACCCAGGAGAATCCCTTTCTGCCCTACGATGCCTGCTCATGTGTCACGGCAGCCCAGGACACCCGTCACCGCTGCACCCGGGACCGGGAGGACTCAGGCAACCCCGCGGCCTCGGGGCGGTGGCACCCACCTTCAGGATGATGTGCTGGTTGTCGGGGCGCTTGATGATGCAGTGTGTCTGCTCACACTTCTTACAGCACTCCCCGGGGGCCTCCACCAGCTCGAAGCCCTGCGGACAGACACACCGCCGCCGCTGAGCCCCCGGGCTGCGCCCCACACCACACAAACCTGCGGGGCTGCCGAGACCCCCACTCAGAGGAGGCCCCAGACTGGGCAGGTGTCAGCACGGAGAGGTGGGGACAGCGGCGGGTGAGCGTCGAGGTGCCACCATGCAGACATGGGCCCCGGGGCTTGTGTGACAGGAGGGAGGGGCGGGAGCCGGGGCTGGGGCTGCGGGGGGGCCGGGGCTGGGGCAGGGGCTGGGGCAGGGGCTGGGGTTGGGCGGCCACTTACAGGGCTGCAGGAGTTGTTGCAGGGCACGTGGGTGCAGGCGATGGTGTTGAGTAGGGTGCTGTTGTCCACCTCGTGGGTGCAGACACAGTCCTGGCACTTTGAGGAATACACTGGAGAACCAGGCTTTGGGGATAGGGAGAGACGTGAGGCAGGGGCCTCCCCAGCTGGCCGAGAACCTGCCAGGACCCCCATGACACAGCCCAACCTCCCCTCTTCGCCCCCACCCAGCCCAGGGCTCACCTGGTACTCAGCATTCTCGTGAACACACACCCCCTTGGACTCTGGGGAGAAAGAACGGAGAAGGCTGTTGGTTAGCGACTGCCCTGGAGTGGCCATCTGGCCGGACCCCCATTCCTGGTGCCCGCCCCCCCGGGGAGTGGGGCGTGCGTTCGGGGCTGGGGTGGTGCGTCAGCCAATCGTGCAGCCATGTGTGTCCCCAGAATCCGAGGCCCCCAGGAGGGTGTCCTTCCCCACACACACCATCCTGGCCATGGCCTCCTTCCTGCCCGCCCAGCAGCCCTGCTTACCACACCAGTAGAAGGGGCAGCACCTCCCCGGCACCATCTTGCTCCTCAGTTCAAATCCCAGTGGACACAGCGGGGGCTCCTCTTTGCACAGGCTGGTGTTGCACTCTGAAGACAGGGTGGGCACACCCCATGAGGGTGGCTCCTCACAGGCAAAGCCCCCAGGGCCGCTGCACCTCCAAGGGTCCCCTCCCCACCCAGGCCCGGCCCTGCAGCAGGGATGCCTGGACCCAGCCCAGCGGCCCCTCCCAAGCCCTCTCAAGGGGAACATCAGAGGCTCCCACACTGGCTGTTTCCTCACTTGCCAAGGAGGGGACAGCATGCAGCACCCCCATACGGGGATGTGCACCAGGGCCCGGGCCCGGACTTACTGCAGACGCTGATGTTACAGCAGGTGTCGTCAGGGTCGACCTCTGTGACCAGATAGGTGCCATCCTCCACACAGTGGGTAACAGGCTTCTGGCTGCACCTCTTGGGCTGGCAGATGATGCCACTTCCACCCTCCAGGCAGATACAGTCCTTGCAGTCGAACTCAAAGTGCTCCCCAAACTGCAGGGAAGAAGAAGGAGGGGTGAGGAGAGAAGAGGAGGTGCCAGGCAGGGAAGGAGGAGTGAGGAGAGAAGAGGAGGTGCCGGGTGGAGAAGGAGGGGTGAGGAGAGAAGAGGAGGTGCCAGGCAGGGAAGGAGGGGTGAGGAGAGAAGAGGAGGTGCCAGGCAGGGAAGGAGGGGTGAGGAGAGAGTAGAGGAGGTGCCGGGCAGGGAAGGAGGGGTGAGGAGAGAAGAGGAGGTGCCAGGCAGGGAAGGAGGGGTGAGGAGAGAGTAGAGGAGGTGCCGGGTGGAGAAGGAGGGGTGAGGAGAGAAGAGGAGGTGCCGGGCAGGGAAGGAGGGGTGAGGAGAGAAGAGGAGGTGCCGGGCAGGGAAGGAGGGGTGAGGAGAGACGAGGAGGTGCCGCGCAGGCCCAGGGCTGCATCTGTGGGTGGAAACAGCCGCCCTGGGCAGCTTGCTGAGGGATCCTGGGGGAAAGCCATGTTCCTCCTCACTTCTGAGCAGGTTCTGGGATAGGACAGTGAGCAGGGGCTTGGCACCGGGCGGGCACTCCACTCAGGCCTCAGGCTTGTGCAGAGTTCAGCTAAGGAATCAGCCTGTGGCTGCGACCACAGGTGGGAGGACGGGCAGCCAGAGGTGGCCGAGATGCGGTGTCAGAGCTTCTAGACGGAGCATCATGTGACCCACGGTGGTGAATGGAGCGAGGGGGAATGGAGGGATGAATGGGTAGATCGTGGGTGGGTGGGAAGACGGATGAGTGGATGGTGGGTGGGTGGTGGATGGACGGGTAGGTGGATGGACGGGTGGGTGGAAGGATTGGTGGGTGGATGGGTAGATGGGTGGGTGGGTGGTGTGTGGAAGGATGAATGGGTGGGTGGAGGGATAGGTGGGCAGGTGGATGGGCAGGTAGATGGGCGGGTGGATGGGGTGGGTGGATGGGTGGTGGATGGATGGGTGGTGGATGGGTGGGTAGATGGATGGGGTGGGTGGAAGGATGGATGGGTGGTGGATGGATGGTGTGGGTGGTTGGAAGGCCGGGTGGGTAAGTAGGTGATGTTCCAGCCAACTCAGCCATCCAGGGCTTAGATGACCTCATTCCTCAATCTTTGAGGCTCCAGGGTTTCCTGTCCATCCCCCTCACTCCCCAGAATTCAGAATTTGTGGGAGAATCCCTCAGCACCAAGTGGGGCCTACCTCTCTGGGCACGTTGTCGGGTCCCACACAGCCTAGGAAGAGGGAAGAACAAGTCCTGTTAGCAGAGTCCTGGTGCAGCAGGAGCGGGGCTGGGGGGTCAGGAGGCGGGAGGGGCAGCGTGAGCAATGGCCTACCGCAGGTCTTCACGCAGACGTCATAGCCAGGAGCGTAGTTCATGGTGCCTTCAGGACAGAAGCAGCCTTCCACTGGGACTGTGTTGTTCTGCTGGGAGGAGCTGGGGAGGGAGGGCACCATCAGACGGGTGCAGACGAGAGGCTGGGGGTAGGGCACCGTCGGACGGGTGCAAGTGGGGAACTGGGGGGAGGGCACCGTCGGGCGGGTGCAGGTGGGGAGCTGGGGGGAGGGCACTGTCGGATGGGTGCAGGTGGGGCCAGGAGCCGGCAGGTGGGACTGCTCTGCCCAGATGGTGCCACCCTCCGCACTATGGTGGCGAGCCCACAGTCCTGGCGGACCCTCAAGCAACATACCTGGACTTGCAGGTAGGCTCTTCTGCAGGGCCACAGGCCTGGTACTCCCTGTGAGATGGGCACTCCACCACTGCAGGACAGGGCCAGGGTCAGAGGGCTGCCCCACGCACGTCAGGGGAGAAGCCTGGACCCCCCGAGTGACAGAGCCGCCCAGCACGCCACACACGGCAGACGGTGGCCAGCTGCCTGGGGAGTCAGCCTCCACCCTCATGGTTGCCCTGAGCGGGGTGGTGGGTTCCCAACTGCGTCTAGTGACATTGGCAGAACCCCCAGCACCTTAGCCCCTCTAGCCTGGCCTTCTCCACTCCACGGCCCCAGCCCTGGTCTCACACCCACCATCTCTGGGAGCCTGGCCACGGCCCACCCGGGTCTAGCTTCAGGCTGGACAGAGCACGCAGCACAGCCTAGCGGGCATGTCTGGCCGGCAGGCCCCCAGATCCAGGGCAGGGGCAGACGGGCACTTACGGCAGGCCCCGTGCGTGTGGTTCCGCCAGTCGAGGCACACGCCCTCCTGGGCGCAGAGGGCTGCGTAGGCCTGCAGACTGGCGCACTCCAGGCGCGAGCCGGGCACGAAGCAGCTGTCGAACACGCAGGCTTCGTAGTAGTGCTGGGGCGGCACCAGCGCGTGGCACTTGGAAAACAGGCTGCGCAGGGAGGGGCAGGGTCACACTCAGGAGGCGCCCGCCTCTCCCCTTCCCTACCCTGGCACCTCCGCCTAGCCCGTCCTCCTGGAGTCCGGCACCCGCCAGAGAGGCACCCGTGGCTGATGGAGGCCCGAGGGACAGCCCAGCTGGGGGACAGGCTGGGGACAGAACAAGGGATGGGTGAGGGAGGCGGCTCTGGAGCCCGGTTCCCGGGACAGAAGCCACACTTCTGCGTGGCCATTAGCTCCAGCAACCCTGGCAGACAGACACCCAGCCTGTCCACAGCCCCACATTTCCAGGGACGGGGTGCTGACTCCCCATGGCTGCTCTGTCAAAGCTCAAACCTGCCTGCCCAGTGTCAGCCCTGAGCTCTGTCCTGGGTTGACTGGTCTGCTCTGGGCCTCGCACCCGGCCAGCCCTGCACCTTCCCAGGAGACCAGGGAGACCGTGGAGCTCAATAAAGGCACAGGCACGTCGGACGGGGCAGCTCAACCCCATGGACCCTGTGCTGACCTAGCGCCTGACCCTGGTTCCACGGCCTCCTGGCTCCCCAGCCCCACACAGGCGTCACGTGCTGCCTCCTCCCTCTTTGCAAGAGCTGGGGGCCGGGGCTCAGAGAGGCAGGCAGGCCGGGCAGGGTCACCTGTCCTTGATGAGCTGGCAGAGGGGAGAGGGGGTGCAGTCCTTGCGTGGGGTCGTCTTGCTGCCCCCGGGCACCGTGACGGCCGGGCGCTTGGTCGTGGAGATGCTGTGGGGACAGTGTGGCTTGGAGGGGTCATTCACCACCCACTGGTCGGCCGCGGCCTCGCAGTTGGAGACGATCTCCCCGCTGGGCAGAATGCAGTCATCAGACGTGGTGTTGGTGCAGGTGCCTGCGTTGGCGAGAGAGGCCACGGTGCAGACAGCATGAGCGCTGCCCTCTCCAGCCCAGATGCCCGGGACTGCCGGCCAGGGCCGAGGGCAGAGACCAGGCCGGGCCCCTCCTATGGGCTCCTCGCAGGGCCTGAACCAGGATGACGGCCACAGTGGCCCCGAGCAGAGGGGCAAGAGGCCCACAGCCAGGTCCGCCAGGCTCACACGCAGCCTCAGCCTCGGCCCGGCCCGGCTGCCCTCCCCAGGGCAGGTCATGGGGACACAGGGCACCGTGGGAGCCGTGGGGGCTCAAGGGCCTCGGAACTCACCGCACTGGCCCTTGGTGTTGTTGCCGAATTTGTGGTAGGGCAGCCTGATGGAGAAGGACAGGCCGTTGTAGGAGACGAGGGCGCCCAGCTCGGGCACGGCCACCACGTAGTTGATGCCGGACTGGTACACCTCCAGCCCATACTTCTTGTAGGGCAGCGCCACCACCTGGCCGTTCACCTGCACCTGCGGCCGACACACCGGGTGGGGGAGCGGCAGCTGCCCCGGAGGCCACCGCCCGCCCACCTGCTCTCCCGCCAGCCCCTGCGGAGTGTGCGCTGCCTACCTGCCTTTCCCGCTCCCTTTCTCGCTTCTGTTCCTCTGCGCCTGACCAGACCCTGGTCCCAGGGGTGAGCCAGCGAAGCTCTCCCGGGAACCCCCCAGGACTGTGGGGCCCCTCGCGGGGGGCCAGGCGCCCTGGGCCTCCTGAGCCTCAGAACCAACGATTCCCTTGCAAGTAGGGGCAGCTCAGCCAAGCGCGTGCAGAGCCCCGCCCCCGACTCTGTCCTCAGGAGGCAGCATCTGCTGCAGAGACTGTGCCCAGCACGGCAGGCGTGCCAGGGATCGGGGGCCCCTCCAGGATGCCCCTGGAGGACTGTGGGAAGAGCTGCCGCCTCCGAGAGCCAGGCGCCCAGCTTGCCCCACCCTCCAGCCTGGGTCTGGGAGAGGCTGTGCCTGGCACCCCGCAGCACAGTCCTCCAGCCCCCTGGGGAACCGGGGCGCGTCGGGGCCTCCGTGCCAGCCTCCTGCGGCCGCGCTGCGCCTACCTGCACCCGCATGGGCATCATGTGCACGGTCTTGACGAGCACCTCCTGGGTCTCGTGGCGCACGATGAGGGTGCGGGGGCAGGACACCCTGTCGTTGACGTCACAGTGGTAGTTGTCGATGTAGACGCCGAAGTTGTCTACGGTGGGGCTGATCTCCTCCACCAGCACGTAGGTGCAGTTGCCCTGGTAGCTGTAGTACAGCCCGTCGAAGGTGACGTAGTGCGGGTCCCCCCAGCCCGTGCAGTAGCCTGCGAGGGAGCCCGAGTGAGCACGCCGCCGGTGCCCCCCGGCCGGAGTCGGCTGCAAGGCCTGGGCCGGGGCACGGTCAGGAAGAGGCCGCAGGAAGCTGAGGCCTGAACACCCACTCCGGAGCGGGGGCCTGGGGACGTAAGAGCTGCAGTGGCCCCAGAACACCCACAGCGGCCAGACCGGGCTTCAAACCCCAGCTCAGCCCCGTCTTGCCTCAGAAGCACCCTTGTTCCAGGGAGGGGCCCTAACTCCACCAGGCAAGCCCTCTGCCTGCCCAGGCCCCCAACCCCTCACAAAGGGGCAAAAGCAGGACTGTGGGAAGCCCCTCAGACGGCACCCGGCCTCAGTGAACACAGCAGTGGGGTCCGTCCCCACAGAGCCGCAGCCCTTCTGTTCCCCGGAGACGGGCCCTGCAGCCCCCCCACACACACACAGAGAGGGCAGGAGACTCAGGGAGGGGAGGAGATGCAGCCTCAGAGGGCAGGAGACGGGGGGGATGGGGGGACGGGGGAATGGGGGAGGGCAGGAGAGGGGGGAGGGCCCGGGGGCCCCGGACTCACAGTCGCACTCCCAGTGCCAGCAGCAGCGGTCGTCGTCCACGACGCGCACGGGCGTGAGGCCGTTGGAGCAGGTGGGCACGGGCGGCGGCTCGCACTTCACCTCCGTGACCTCCACCGTGTTGTTGTGCTTGCACGTGGCCATGAGGCAGTCACACAGCCACCAAGTCTCATTCTCCTGCAGGCGGGAGGTCAGGGACGGTCAGCGGGATGGGCACAGGATGGAGGATCTGCGCTTGGCAGGGGCGGGCACTGAGCTGGGAGGCTGGAGACCGAGGTGGCTTCCACGGGTCTCACCGCAGCCAGCCACCTCGCCGGGCACGGTGAGAAGGTGGAGGGTGGACCCCGCTCCCAAGGGGCTGCAGGAGGCCTTGGCCCTCAGACAACCAGCAGGAAGTGGTGCCTGGGGCCTCGGATGCCCAGACCTGCTGCGCTCAGCACATGGGGACAGAGCGGCCTGCAGCCACTCACCTGCCTGGGGGGATCAAAGTCTGGGCACTCGGGGGGCTTGGTGCTGGGCGTCTGCTTGGAGGGCGTGGGCGTGGGCTTGGACGGCGTGGGCGTCGGCTTGGAGGGCATGGGCGTGGGCTTGGAGGGCGTGGGCGTTGGGGAGGGCGTGGACGGGCAGGACCAGTTATAGATCTCCAAGGTGCAGTCCAGCGAGCAGTTCACGAAATAGCAAGTGTCCCCGAGCGTGCCGTTGTACACCTCCTCACCTGCAAGGGGACAGACCCATGCTCACACATCCAGAGGCAGGGCTGGCCACTGACCATGTGGCAGGTTCCCACAGAGGCCACCCAAGGGAAGCCAGGCCCTGGACACAGCCACCGTCAACCGCGACTGCCTCCTGAGATGCCCCCACTGTGACCTCAGCCCTGGCGCCTGACCCCTCGGTACGTGCCGGGACCAAAACCAGCCTCGGCCGCCCAAGTGCAGGGTGTGAAGCCCGAGTACCTGGTGCGTAGTAGGTGTCGTTCAGGACACAGCACGGAACGAGGGTGCCGGGAACCATGGTTGTGGTCGTGATGATGCTGGATGTGGAGACCGTGGTGGGCGTGGGGGTCCTGGTGCTGGTGGTCATCCGTGCAGTGCTGGGGGTGGTGGGTGAAGGTGACCCAGTTGTGGTGGCTCGTGTGGGGGTGCCTGTGAGAGTGGGGGCCACGAGTGAGGGCTGAGGCGCTGCGCATCACAGACACCGACGCAGGGTCCCCACCGCCACTCCCCAGCTGCAAGGGACACAGACAGTCGAGCAGGTGGCGGTACCGGAGGGCCAGGGCCTCCCGCCCACCTCCCAGGCCCTCGGAGTCACTGGGGACGTGGACTGCCAAGGCCGGTGACACCACACCCGAGCGTCTTGGGAGCCCGCAGATGACCCGGCGCTCCAGCAGCACCATGGCTTTCTGGACACGCCGACTGACAGCAAGAGGCATCCAGAAGGCACTGGCTGTGGGACGCCGTCCACCGGGGAGGGGCCCCGAGGCCTGAGGAGGGCATGCAGCCAGAAGCAGGGGGACCTGCAGGCCCTCACTGGCAGCCTCTCTCCGCTCCTGCAGCTTAGTGGGCTCCCACAGTGCCACGTCACACAGCAGGGCCCCTGAAGAAGGCTGTCCCACAAGAGAGCAGGCCGGCTTTGGCTGGCTCGTGTCAGCGGCTCTTGCCACACAGTAACTGGACTTGGTGAGCAGGGAGGCACCCAGAGCCTGCCTGGAGCCTTCCTGGGACGGTCCCACCTGGCACATGGGAGGAGGAAGCGCTGCAAGCAGAAGGAACCCAGCGGCTCTACTTACCTGGAGGGACCACGGTGGTGCCGGGCGGTGGGGATGGCGTGTGGCCTCCCATCGTGGTGGCCGTGGGTGTCGTGGGTGTGGAGGGTGGGGCTGTGCTGGTCATCTTCGTGGCAGGCGGTGGGGTACTCAGAAGGGTGGTTGACCCCATGGGAGGGGAGGAGGTGGACTGAGAGGTCTGAGGAGCTGAGGACTCAGGTGGGGGTTTGGATGTGGTTGACTGAGCAATGGGGGTTGTGCTGGTGGGGATGGGGGGCACTGTGCTTAAAGTGGTGGGTGTTGGGGTTGGAGTCACTGTTGCAGTGCTGGTGGTAGGTGTTGTGGTTGTGGTCTCTGTAGTGGTTGGAGGGCTGCGAGTGGTGGTTGTGGTGGTTGATGGAGGGCTGGGGGTTGGAGGGCTGGGAGTGGTGGTTGGTAGAGCAGTGGTGGTGGTGGTTGATGGAGGGGTGGTCGTGGTGGTTGTGGTGGTTGGTGGAGTGGTGGTTGTGGTGGTTGGTGGAGTGCTGGGGGTTGGAGGGCTGGGAGTGCTGGGAGTGGTGGTTGGTGGAGTGGTGGTCGTGGTGGTTGATGGAGGGCTGGGAGTGGCGGTTGTGGTGGTTGGTGGAGTGATGGTTGTGGTGGTTGGTGGAGTGCTGGGGGTTGGAGGGCTGGGAGTGGTGGTTGGTAGAGCAGTGGTGGTGGTGGTTGATGGAGTACTGGGAGTGGTGGTTGTGGTGGTTGGTGGAGTGGTGGTCGTGGTGGTTGATGGAGTGCTGGGAGTGGTGGTTGGTGGAGTGGTGGTCATGGTGGTTGATGGAGGGCTGGGAGTGGCGGTTGTGGTGGTTGGTGGAGTGATGGTTGTGGTGGTTGGTGGAGTGCTGGAGGTTGGAGGGCTGGGAGTGGTGGTTGGTGGAGTGGTGGTCGTGGTGGTTGATGGAGGGCTGGAAGTGGCAGTTGTGGTGGTTGGTGGAGTGATGGTTGTGGTGGTTGGTGGAGTGCTGGGGGTTGGAGGGCTGGGAGTGGTGGTTGGTAGAGCAGTGGTGGTGGTAGTTGATGGAGTTCTGGGAGTGGTGGTTGGTGGAGTGCTGGGAGTAGTGGTTGTGGTGGTTGGTGGAGTGGTGGTCGTGGTGGTTGATGGAGTGCTGGGAGTGGTGGTTGGTGGAGTGGTGGTCATGGTGGTTGATGGAGGGCTGGGAGTGGCGGTTGTGGTGGTTGGTGGAGTGATGGTTGTGGTGGTTGGTGGAGTGCTAGGGGTTGGAGGGCTCAGAGTGGTGGTTGTGGTGGTTGGTGGAGTGGTGGTCGTGGTGGTTGATGGAGGGCTGGGAGTGGCAGTTGTGGTGGTTGGTGGAGTGATGGTTGTGGTGGTTGGTGGAGTGCTGGGGGTTGGAGGGCTGGGAGTGGTGGTTGGTAGAGCAGTGGTGGTGGTGGTTGATGGAGTGCTGGGAGTGGTGGTTGTGGTGGTTGGTGGAGTGGTGGTCATGGTGGTTGATGGAGTGCTGGGAGTGGTGGTTGGTGGAGTGGTGGTCGTGGTGGTTGATGGAGGGCTGGGAGTGGCAGTTGTGGTGGTTGGTGGAGTGATGGTTGTGGTGGTTGGTGGAGTGCTGGGAGTGGTGGTTGTGGTGGTTGGTGGAGTGGTGGTCGTGGTTGTTGATGGAGTGGTGGTCGTGGTGGTTGATAGAGTGCTGGGAGTGGTGGTTGGTGGAGTGGTGATCGTGGTGGTTGATGGAGGGCTGGGAGTGGCGGTTGGTGGAGTGGTGGTCGTGGTGGTTGATGGAGGGGTGGTTGTGGTGGTTGGTGAAGGGGTGGTTGTGGTGGTTGGTGGAGGGGTGGGAGTGGTGGTTGGTGGAGTGGTGGTTGTGGTGGTTGATGGAGGGCTGATAGTGGTGGTTGGTGGAGTGGTGGTCGTGGTGGTTGATGGAGGGGTGGTTGTGGTGGTTGGTGAAGGGGTGGTTGTGGTGGTAGGTGGAGGGCTGGGAGTGGTGGTTGAGGTGGTTGGTGGAGTGCTGGGAGTGGTGGTTGTGGCGGTTGGTGGAGTGCTGGGAGTGGTGGTTGTGGTGGTTGGTGGAGGGCTGGGAGTGGTGGTTGGTGGAGTGGTGGTTGTGGTGGTTGATGGAGTGCTGGGAGTGGTGGTTGGTGGAGGAGTGGTCGTGGTGGTTGGTGGAGGGCTGGGAGTGGTGGTTGGTGGAGTGGTGGTTGTGGTGGTTGGTGGAGTGCTGGGAGTGGTGGTTGGTGGAGGGGTGGTTGTGGTGGTTCGTGGAGTGGTGGTTGTGGTGGTTGGTGGAGTGCTGGGAGTGGTGGTTGGTGGAGTGGTGGTTGTGGTGGTTGATGGAGTGCTGGGAGTGGTGGTTGGTGGAGGTGTGGTTGTGGTGGTTGGTGGAGTGGTGGTTGTGGTGGTTGATGGAGTGCTGGGAGTGGTGGTTGGTGGAGTGGTGGTTGTGGTGGTTGATGGTGTGCTGGGAGTGGCGGTTGGTGGAAGGCTGGGAGTGGTGGTTGGTGGAGGGGTGGTTGTAGTGGTTGGTGGAGGGGTGGTTGTGGTGGTTGATGGAGTGATGGTTGTGGTGGTTGGTGGAGTGCTGGGAGTGGTGGTTGGTGGAGGGGTGGTTGTGGTGGTTGGTGGAGGGGTGGTTGTGGCGGTTGGTGGAGGGGTAGTTGTGGTGGTTGATGGAGTGGTGGTTGTGGTGGTTGATGGAGTGCTGGGAGTGGTGGTTGGTGGAGTGGTGGTTGTGGTGGTTGATGGAATGCTGGGAGTGGTGGTTGGTGGAGGGGTGGTTGTGGTGGTTGGTGGAGGGGTGGTTGTGGTGGTTGATGGAGTGCTGGGAGTGGTGGTTGGTGGAGTGGTGGTTGTAGTGGTTGGTGGAGGGGTGGGAGTGGCGGTTGGTGGAGGGGTGGTTGTGGTGGTTGATGGAGTGCTGGGAGTGGTGGTTGGTGGAGTGGTGGTTGTGGTGGTTGGTGTAGGGCTGGGAGTGGTGGTTGTGGTGGTTGGTGGAGTGGTGGTCATGGTGGTTGATGGAGTGCTGGGAGTGGTGGTTGGTGGAGTGGTGGTCGTGGTTGTTGATGGAGTGCTGGGAGTGGTGGTTGGTGGAGTGCTGGGAGTGGTGGTTGGTGGAGTGGTGATCGTGGTGGTTGATGGAGGGCTGGGAGTGGCGATTGTGGTGGTTGGTGGAGTGATGGTTGTGGTGGTTGGTGGAGTGCTGGGGGTTGGAGGACTGGGAGTGGTGGTTGGTAGAGCAGTGGTGGTGGTGGTTGATGGAGTGCTGGGAGTGGTGGTTGTGGTGGTTGTTGGAGTGGTGGTCGTGGTGGTTGATGGAGTGCTGGGAGTGGTGGTTGGTGGAGTGCTGGGAGTGGTGGTTGATGGAGGGCTGGGAGTGGCGGTTGGTGGAGGGCCAGTGGGGCCACACTCACAGCACTGAATGTTGATCTCGTAGTTGAGGCAGAAGGGCATAGGGATGTTCCCACCTGGCTTTTGGTCTTCATTTTTGCATACCAGCCCCACAGAGACATTACACAGCACTGTTTGTCCAAGCTGTCCAATGGGAACATCAGGATACATGACAGCTCTGCAAGAGATGTTAGCTGCCCAGCCTCCTCCACAGGTGTCTCCAATCAATTCCTTATCTCCACCTTGTATGGTAAAGTTAGGTTTTCCGGAATCCAGCCAGCCAGTCCAATGGCAGATAGGCACACACGGGGTTGTTGAGGATGACGAAGATGAAGTGCTGGGAGTGGTGGTTGTTGTGGTTGATGGAGTGGTGATCGTGGTGGTTGATGGAGGGCTGGGAGTGGCGGTTGGTGGAGTGGTGGTCGTGGTGGTTGATGGAGGGGTGGTTGTGGTGGTTGGTGAAGGGGTGGTTGTGGTGGTTGGTGGAGGGGTGGGAGTGGTGGTTGGTGGAGTGGTGGTTGTGGTGGTTGATGGAGGGCTGATAGTGGTGGTTGGTGGAGTGGTGGTCATGGTGGTTGATGGAGGGGTGGTTGTGGTGGTTGGTGAAGGGGTGGTTGTGGTGGTAGGTGGAGGGCTGGGAGTGGTGGTTGTGGTGGTTGGTGGAGTGCTGGGAGTGGTGGTTGTGGTGGTTGGTGGAGTGCTGGGAGTGGTGGTTGTGGCGGTTGGTGGAGTGCTGGGAGTGGTGGTTGTGGTGGTTGGTGGAGGGCTAGGAGTGGTGGTTGGTGGAGTGGTGGTTGTGGTGGTTGATGGAGTGCTGGGAGTGGTGGTTGGTGGAGGAGTGGTCGTGGTGGTTGGTGGAGGGCTGGGAGTGGTGGTTGGTGGAGTGGTGGTTGTGGTGGTTGGTGGAGTGCTGGGAGTGGTGGTTGGTGGAGGGGTGGTTGTGGTGGTTCGTGGAGTGGTGGTTGTGGTGGTTGGTGGAGTGCTGGGAGTGGTGGTTGGTGGAGTGGTGGTTGTGGTGGTTGATGGAGTGCTGGGAGTGGTGGTTGGTGGAGGTGTGGTTGTGGTGGTTGGTGGAGTGGTGGTTGTGGTGGTTGATGGAGTGCTGGAAGTGGTAGTTGGTGGAGTGGTGGTTGTGGTGGTTGATGGTGTGCTGGGAGTGGCGGTTGGTGGAAGGCTGGGAGTGGTGGTTGGTGGAGGGGTGGTTGTGGTGGTTGGTGGAGGGGTGGTTGTGGTGGTTGATGGAGTGCTGGGAGTGGTGGTTGGTGGAGGGGTAGTTGTGGTGGTTGGTGGCGGGGTGGTTGTGGTGGTTGATGGAGTGCTGGGAGTGGTGGTTGGTGGAGTGGTGGTTGTGGTGGTTGATGGAATGCTGGGAGTGGTGGTTGGTGGAGGGGTGGTTGTGGTGGTTGGTGGAGGGGTGGTTGTGGTGGTTGATGGAGTGCTGGGAGTGGTGGTTGGTGGAGTGGTGGTTGTGGTGGTTGGTGGAGGGGTGGGAGTGGCGGTTGGTGGAGGGGTGGTTGTGGTGGTTGATGGAGTGCTGGGAGTGGTGGTTGGTGGAGTGGTGGTTGTGGTGGTTGGTGTAGGGCTGGGAGTGGTGGTTGTGGTGGTTGGTGGAGTGGTGGTCATGGTGGTTGATGGAGTGCTGGGAGTGGTGTTTGGTGGAGTGGTGGTTGTGGTGGTTGATGGAGTGCTGGGGGTTGGAGGGCTGGAAGCTGTGGTTGGTGGCGTGGTAGGCGTGGTAGTTGATGGAGGGGTTGGAGTGATGGTCTTGGTGGTTGATGGAGGGCTGGGAGTGGCGGTTGGTGGAGGGCCAGTGGGGCCACACTCACAGCACTGAATGTTGATCTCGTAGTTGAGGCAGAAGGGCATAGGGATGTTCCCACCTGGCTTTTGGTCTTCATTTTTGCATACCAGCCCCACAGAGACATTACACAGCACTGTTTGTCCAAGCTGTCCAATGGGAACATCAGGATACATGACAGCTCTGCAAGAGATGTTAGCTGCCCAGCCTCCTCCACAGGTGTCTCCAATCAATTCCTTATCTCCACCTTGTATGGTAAAGTTAGGTTTTCCGGAATCCAGCCAGCCAGTCCAATGGCAGATAGGCACACACGGGGTTGTTGAGGATGACGAAGATGAAGTGCTGGGAGTGGTGGTTGTTGTGGTTGATGGAGTGGTGATCGTGGTGGTTGATGGAGGGCTGGGAGTGGCAGTTGGTGGAGTGGCGGTCGTGGTGGTTGATGGAGGGGTGGTTGTGGTGATTGGTGAAGGGGTGGTTGTGGTGGTTGGTGGAGGGGTGGGAGTGGTGGTTGGTGGAGTGGTGGTTGTGGTGGTTGATGGAGGGCTGATAGTGGTGGTTGGTGGAGTGGTGGTCGTGGTGGTTGATGGAGGGGTGGTTGTGGTGGTTGGTGAAGGGGTGGTTGTGGTGGTAGGTGGAGGGGTGGAAGTGGTGGTTGTGGTGGTTGGTGGAGTGCTGGGAGTGGTGGTTGTGGTGGTTGGTGGAGGGCTGGGAGTGGTGGTTGGTGGAGTGGCGGTTGTGGTGGTTGATGGAGTGCTGGGAGTGGTGGTTGGTGGAGTGGTGGTTGTGGTGGTTGGTGGAGTGCTGGGAGTGGTGGTTGGTGGAGTGGTGGTTGTGGTGGTTGGTGGAGGGGTGGGAGTGGCGGTTGGTGGAGGGGTGGTCGTGGTGGTTGGTGGAGGGGTGGTCGTGGTGGTTGGTGGAGGGGTGGTCGTGGTGGTTGGTGGAGGGGTGGTTGTGGTGGTTGGTGGAGGGGTGGGAGTGGTGGTTGGTGGAGGGGTGGTTGTGGTGGTTGGTGGAGGGGTGGTTGTGGTGGTTGGTGGAGGGGTGGTTGTGGTGGTTGGTGGAGTGCTGGGAGTGGTGGTTGGTGGAGGGGTGGTTGTGGTGGTTGGTGGAGGGGTGGTCGTGGTGGTTGGTGGAGTGCTGGGAGTGGTGGTTGGTGGAGGAGTGGTTGTGGTGGTTGGTGGAGGGGTGGTTGTGGTGGTTGGTGGAGTGCTGGGAGTGGTGGTTGGTGGAGGAGTGGTTGTGGTGGTTGGTGGAGGGGTGGTCGTGGTGGTTGGTGGAGGGGTGGTTGTGGTGGTTGGTGGAGGGGTGGGAGTGGTGGTTGGTGGAGGGGTGGTTGTGGTGGTTGGTGGAGGGGTGGTCATGGTGGTTGGTGGAGGGGTGGTTGTGGTGGTTGGTGGAGGGGTGGGAGTGGTGGTTGGTGGAGGGGTGGTTGTGGTGGTTGGTGGCGGGGTGGTTGTGGTGGTTGGTGGAGTGCTGGGAGTGGTGGTTGGTGGAGGGGTGGTTGTGGTGGTTGGTGGAGGGGTGGTCGTGGTGGTTGGTGGAGTGCTGGGAGTGGCGGTTGGTGGAGGGGTGATGCACTCAGGCCGGCAACAATTGACGCGTATCTCGTAGTCGTAACACAGTCCAAATTGTCCGTTTCCAAACTGGTCTTCATTCTTGCAAATGAACCCGACGGAGAGGTCGCACTGCACCTTCTGGCCCAGCTGCTCCAAGCTGAGGTGTGGCTCCTTGACGGACCTGCACTCGATGTCCTGAGGGGCACTGCAGACCCCATCAATCGTCTCTCGGTCACCACCATCGCTGCCGCTGCTGGGGTGGTCCTCGTTGATCCAGTCAGACCAGTGGCAGCACGGCTCTAGGGAAGCAAAACCCAGCTCTGGTGACTCACTCCAGGGAGAGGCACCTCCAGGAGGCCACCCGGATTCAGAGGACCCGGGGACCTCCATGCCCATCCCCCAGATGCAACCTCTTTTCCCTGTCATTGCCAAAAACCGGAGGGCAGGGCCAGAGAGCTCAGGGCTGGACACCACTTCCATCCTCACTTTGCAGCTGAAAACCTGTGCCCAGAGAGACGGGGCCACCCAGGGCTACACCTGGTGTGACGGACCCTTTCCTTGGCTATTTTTGATACTTTTTTCAAGGAATGAATAACAAGAGAACCACCCGTTCCAGTAAGGAAGTGTGCCTGAAAGAGCTTTGTCTCCGCTCTTAACCAGCAATATTGTCACCCACAGCCACTCAGGTCCTGCTTGAGTCCCTGGCCTCAGCAAACCATGAACCAAGTCCCCGAAATACACCATCTTGGGTTCATAAGCAGAGGGGTGCAGCCACACCGCCTCACATCTGGGCCTGAAGGAAGCACCCTGCAGGTGATTTTGCAAACTTCGCTCCTCCCAGCCTGTGTTCACCGTGAATATCGTTAGACCTGGGTTTGGGGATGTGGTCAGGATGCTACCATCTCAACTCACCAGGCGAGGGGAGCCAGGGTACGGCCTCCACCCCCCGTCCCCGTCCTGCCCAGTGCACAGGAATGTGACTGTCACCTTACTCTGCAGCTGCTGTGCACAGGCCAGGCCTGCCTCCAAAAGAGCTCTCTGTGCTGGAGGCTGGATGCAGGGGAAGGTGAAAGCCCAGGAAGCCCAGGGGCACCAGGGGGCCTCACCTGTGCTGGGGGTTGGGGTGGTGGTGGTGGTGGTGGTGGTGAAAGTGGTGGGGGTGGTGGGGAGGGTGACCGTGGTGAAGGTGGTCAGCGTGGACGGGCGTGGCGTAGTGGACACACAGATGTTGAAGTGCTTCTCCACCGTCCCATTGGGACCACAGATCTCCCAGTAGCAGAAGGCGCCATCCTGGGTCTCATTGAGAATCTTTCCTGGGGATGAGGGTGAGGCCAAGGGTCACCTCATCGGGAGCAGGGTCGGGGGAAAGCGGGTGTGTCCAAGCTCCCACAAGTGGCAGGCAAATGCCCCAGTGGGACTGCCTTCACCCCGGAGCCCCTCTCTGAATAAAGGGAATCCCATCGGAACAGAGAAGCTGGATCACGGGAGAGGGTGACAGAGATTCCCCACAGGGCGCTGGCACCCCAGAAGAAGAGACAAATGTGTCACAGAAGCCCCGCGGGGCTGACACATATCAGAGCTGGGTCTGAGCCAGTGGGGGGGACCCAAGGGGCAGAACCCGGGAGGAGACCGGCACCCCCCAACCCATCCAAGTTCCACAGGCTTCCTGGGGATGGGCCCGACCACCGCAGGGCTGGGGGCGAAGGGCAGCTCACCTGCCTCCGGCCTGCAGACAACTTGGGAGGAGTTCGTGCACACGCTGCAGAGCAAGCAGACGGCTGCAGGTCCACGCCACGGTGCCACGCCCACCCCGCTCAGCCCCGGTGTTCCCCCAGCGTCCCCCCATACTGTGCCAGCCCTGCTCAGACCTCTGGTATCCCCACGCAGCCAGTGCCGAGCCCAAAGCCCCTGGGCACTGCCCCAAAAGTCAGCTCCGGAAGAGCCCCTCATTGGGTCCTAACTGTGGGAACAGAGCAGGGACAAGGAGAGGGAGGAAAAACCAGACCCAGAGGATGGGACGAAAACAGAAGACCCCGCCCCAGTGAGGCAGGGACTGGTACCTCCGTGGCCTGGCTCCCGTGTGCCTGCGTGGCTGTGTGCCTGTGTGTGACTGTGTGTCTGTGTCCATGCATCTGTGACTGTGTGCCTGTGTGTGACTGTGACTGTGTGTCTGAGTGTGTGACTGTGTGACTGTGTGTCTAGGCACGTGTACACGTGTGACTGTGTGTGCATGTGTGACTGTGACTGTGTGTCTGAGCGGGTGCCTGGATATCTGTGTCTAGGCACGTGTACACGTGTGACTGTGTGTGCATGTGTGACTGTGACTGTGTGTGAGCGGGTGCCTGGATATCTGTGTCTAGGCATGTGTACACGTGTGACTGTGTGTGCATGTGTGACTGTGACTGTGTGTCTGAGCGGGTGCCTGGATATCTGTGTCTAGGCATGTGTACACCTGTGACTGTGTGTGCATGTGTGACTGTGTGACTGAGCAGGTGCCTGGGTATCTGTGTCTAGGCACGTGTACACATGTGACTGTGTGTGCATGTGTGACTGTGACTGTGTGTCTGAGCGGGTGCCTGGGTATCTGTGTCTAGGCATGTGTACACGTGTGACTATGTGTGCATCTGTGACTATGTGTGCATGTGTGACTGTGTGACTGAAGTGTGTGACTGTGTGTCTGAGTGCATGCCTGGGTATCTGTGTCTAGGCATGTGTACACGTGTGACTGTGTGTGTATGTGGTGCACTATATGACTGCCTGCATGTCCGTATCCATGCATGTGTGCATGGGTTCATACGTGACTGTGAGAGTGTGTGCATGTGTGACTGTGTGACTGTGTGTGCCTGCATGTTGGTATCTGTGCATGTGTTCATGTGTGACTGAGAGTGTATGCATGGTGTGACTGTGTGTGACCGTGTGGCTGTGTCTGCATGTGTGACTATGACTGTGTGCATGTGTGACTGTGTGTGCATGTGTGACTGTGTCTGCATGTGTGACTGTGTGTGCATGTGTGACTGTGACTGTGTGTGCATGTGTGACTGTGTGCATGGTGTGACTGTGTGTGCATGTGTGACTGTGTCACTGTGTGTGTCAGCGTCCATGCATGTGTGAATTGGGTGTGTGTGTGCCTGTGTGCACATGGTATGCCATGTGCATTTGTGAGCATGTGCACCCATGTGGAATGGTTGTGTGTTCACGCACTGTGTGCTCGCATGTGTGTGTGTACCCATGTGCCCATATGCGCAGCTCCCCAGACCCCCTGCCATGTGGCTTAGGTACCAGGACTTGCAGATCTCCTCAGTGGGAACCGACGCTCCAGGCGGGTAGTGCGTGTCCTCGATGTAGCAGCCACACTCATCCGCAGAGACACACTTCTTCAGGTCCTCGTCATAGATGGGCCTGTTCTTGGGGCACCGGGGGTAGCAGCCTGGTGGACACAGGGCATGGAGTTAGGACCACTGCAGTCCACCACATCCCGCCCACCGTCCCCACCCTGGCAGGCCCTTCTCTGGAGGATGCCCCTCTGGGAAGCCCAGGGATTAGAAAGGCAAGACCTGGATCTCCCCCCGCACTGTGCCCAAACGCTGCCCGCTGAGGGACCCTGCCCAGTCTCAAGAGCAGCCCTGAGTCCCAAGACCCACATTCCTCTCCCATGGCGGAATTCTCCTTCCCAAATTTCCCACCACACCCTCCTTCACGTCACTGGTTCTCAGCTCAGATGCCAGCACCCACCAGGGCCTCCGCTGACCTGTGCCTGAAATGTTCCCCAACCCGCCCTGCTCTGCATGGACCTGAGTACCTCCCACCCCGCCACTTCCGGTTTCCCTCCTGACCCTGCAGCAAGGGAGGCCTGGCTGCCCTGGGCTGAGGGTGCCCTGAGGGTCAGGCCTCCCTCCGCGTGTCCCCATAGGTCTCCAGCCAACAACAGCCAGGCCTGTCTGCCATCCCCCACCCCAGGCCCGCCCCGCTCACCCTCCAGGTAGGACACAGAGATGTTGGAGTGAATGCCGTTGATGGTCCTGCAGGTCTCGAAGCTCCGGTTCCCACACGGCTCGTAGTGCCACTCACACTCATGCGGAGGGTTGTAGTAGTCACAGAATATGGCTGGGGGGAGGCGGGGCCAGGGTCAGACGCCGGGGGTGGTGGCTCAGGCACGTGCCAGGATGAGGCGAATCTGGGGTGTGGGGCTCGGGCACAGACACATCAAGCCTGCTCTGCCATCCCAGGTCCATGGGCACCCAAAGAAGAATGCCAGGGAGGTTGGGGAAAGGGCGGTCACACACACTCATCGCCTGGATGGGCGCAGAGTGCCACCCCAGCCCACAGGGCAGCCCTCCCAGCCCCTCGCTAGCCCCAGGTCCAGTTCGGGGACTCTTACGGCACAGGTCCGGCGTCCTCCAGAACACGCAGGCCTCCGCCTTGGTACACTCCTGGGCGTAGGAGGCCACAGCGGAGCAGAAGCACTCACAGTCCCCGCCGCTGTCACAGGAGCATGAGTCGTGCACGCAGGCCTCGTAGAAGGGCGTGGGGTCCACCTGCAGAAAAGACCCTGGTGTGCCCTGGGCCTGTGCTGCCTTCATGGGGCCAGGAATTCTCAGGTGCCCTAGAGCTCAAGACACTGAAGCTGCCCCTGCTCCTGGGACAGGGCACATCACCTGGGGCCCCAGCAGGGCCAACCTCTGGGAGAGGCTCCGGAGACACCTATCCGCCGTGGCTGTGCGGACCTGTCACCCAGCGCCTCAGCGTCCTTGGCAGCAACATGGCCATCCTAGAACCCACCCTCCCCACACTCCCTGCAGCAGGGGACATGTAGGCCTAGCGTGGGGGGGGAGTGCATGTCCTTTCTCCTTCCAGGTGAGTATCTGAGCCTGGGGAGGCAGAGGGAGGCTGCGGGTCCAGCCCAGGGTCAAAGGGAAGGCTGATTACATGGTCACGTGACCTAAGGATGCGAGGCCAGAGCCAAAGCTGGAGGACAAGTAAGTGTTCCGTGGTGGTGCAGCAGGGCGACCCCTGAAGGTGCCCACTGAGCATGTGAAGTCCCCTAGCCCCAGGCGCACCTAAGACACCACCCTGCTGTGACCACGCCCTGATCAGTAATATGCTCTTCTACGCCCTAAGCACGTCCAAGGTCAGTCCACAGCGCCACTCTGCCTAGGCGGCCCCGCCCATGGCCGCACCCACAGCCACAGCCCACCTATAGTGCTGCTCTGCCTACAGTCGGCCCCGCCCACAGCCACAGCCCACCTACAGCCCTGTTCTGCCTACAGTCGGCCCCGCCCACAGCCACAGCCCACCTACAGCCCTGTTCTGCCTATAGTCGGCCCCGCCCATGTCCCCGCCCACAGCCACAGCCCACCTATGGTGCTGCTCTGCCTACAGTCGGCCCCACCCACAACCACAGCCCACCTACAGCCCTGTTCTGCCTACAGTCGGCCCCGCCCACAGCCACAGCCCACCTACAGCCCTGTTCTGCCTACAGTCGGCCCCGCCCATGGCCCCGCCCACAGCCACAGCCACCTATAGACCTGCTCTGCCTATAGTTGGCCCCACCCATGTCCCCACACTCACAGCCACAACCCACCTACCACCCTGCTCTGCCCACAGTCGGCCCTGCCCACAGCCACAGCCCACCTATGGTGCTGCTCTGCCTATACGCGGCCCTGCCCATGGCCCCGCCCACAGCCAAGGCCCACCTATAGTGCTGCTCTGCCTATAGTCGGCCCCGCCCATGGCCCTGCCCACAGCCACAGCCCACCTATGGTGCTGCTCTGCCTACAGTCGGCCCCTCCCATGGCCCCGCCCACAGCCGCAGCCCACCTATGGTGCTGCTCTGCCTACAGTCGGCCCCGCCCACAGCCACAGCCCACCTGCAGCCCTGCTCTGCCTACAATCGTCCCCTCCCATGGCCTCGCCCACAGCCGCCGCCCTTCCCTGCCCGCTCTGCCCCTCCATGGCCGGCCCCCCACCTTGCTGTGGCAGATGCTGAACACGCTGCTTTTGAGGATGCTGCACTGCTTCTCCGCCCAGGAGCGGCGGTGCGGGTTCAGGCTGCAGGGCTCGGGGTTGGCGCTCACGTCCGGGCAGGTGGGGGCCTCCTTCCAGCTGTTCCCGAAGTCTAGCTCGCTGCTCACCACCATGTGGTCCCGCGTGGTGAAGTCGTTGTTGGATCGGTCATCGAAGTTCCCACACAGGCCACACACAGTGCCCTGCAGGAGACAAGCGTCCCGGAGACTCCAAAAAGGGGCTGGAGGGAGGGCAGGGGCTCGTCCTGCAAACACTGGGGTAGGGGATGTGGGGTGGGAGGCCAGGGCAGGCAGGGAGGCAGCCCACCTTGTAGGAGGGAGCCAGCTTGATGAACACGGTGGTCCTCTTGTCCCAGATGACGATGATGCCCGTGCTGGACTCCACCACCAGGTACTGGCCCACCTCCCGCGTGGTGTAGGCCACGTGGTGACCCTCATCCCGCTGGATCACCACTCGATGCTTGTCTTCCAACTTCAGCTCCGTCCTCTGCCCGGAGGAGAGCCCCAGTCACTGGCTGGTCTGAGGGTCCCCCAGGGCTCACATGTTTCCGGGGCTGGCAGCACTCACCCCCATGAAGATTTTGATGGCCTTGGAGCAGGTGACTCCCGTGGTGCCACAGGGGACGTTCTCAGTGATGATGCTGAATGAACCCAGTGAGGAGTTCTGGCCGCAGTAGTCCTGGGGGCCACAAGGGGGAGGTCAGCCAGGACGGCTGGGCCCCAGGTACCCCCCAGGGCACACCCACCCTAGCTGGTGGGGCCACAGCCACTGAGCACACAAACCTGGCCCTGCTCCTGCCCATCCAGGGACCTGACCCAACCGCAGGCCCATCCCCTGTCCCCAGGGATCATGGTGCCTCAAAGGGCTGTGGGATTTGTATCTGGAGAGCCTCGTGGGCGGGGGCCTAGCCCTGGCCCTTACTCAGCTCCCTATATAGGTACCCTCAGTCCCCATGGCTGGGCAATCAACCCCACCCACCTCGTGCACCCACAGGAGGGCCACAGAACCGGATGGTGCAGAGGGGATTTTACCATCCCCACCCACCCCTGGCTAGAAGGCCAAATCTCCCTGCAGGTGTGGGTCTGGGGCTGAGGAAAAGCCAGCCCTCCCAAGTCTCAGGACTTCTCAGGGAGCTGAGAGCCTTGCTCAGGGCAGGCAGAGGGTCCCTGACCACAAGCAGCCGGCTAGGCCGTGGCCGTGACCGCACCTGAACAGCCACGTAGGAGCAGTGTCCGTCAAAGTCATAGTACTTCCCATCAAAGGTGATGTAGTGGCCGCTCCCATAAATGGAACAGGTGCCGTGGCACACAGCCTGGGAGCACGCCCAGCGTCCTTTCTGGCAGGTGCTGAGGAGGACAGGAGAGGAGCCTGAAGGGACCCAGGGGCCGAGGCCACCCCACCCACTCATGGGTGCCTGGAGGAGACCCTGGGCACCGGGCACCACACAGGACACCTGCAGGCCCATGCTGGCCCCAAAAGTGGCTCCAAATGCCCCTCCCCCCATGGCTTCAAGACCAGCAGCTGACATGAGAGACCTCCCCCCAGCCGTGGGACAGGGGCCACCACAGGACCTCGCCAGACCCAGGCGGACCCCCCAAGAGAGGCGCCTGGCCCTCGGCCCGTGCTCGTGGCCACCCCTGTGGAGCACATGGGGCCTGGGAGGCAGCCAAGACGGGCCGGGCCGGCTCACCAGGTGTTGCAGTCCACCTTGATCTTGTCCCCGGGGGAGTACAGGTCCTTGTTGTGGACGCAGGGGCACTTCTCCTCCGCCACGCAGCCGCCCCGGCCGTCGTCCATCAGCCCATCGGGGCACACGCAGCCACTGACACACTCTGTGTGGTACTGGAGACAGCCAGAGGGTGGGGTTCGGGGGTGGACCGGTGAGGCTGCAGCCCTCCCTGGGGTCAGGATTGGATGCCCGGCCAGGATTGCCATGCAGTCTCCGTCATGTTCTGGACCTCCCACCTCTCTCTCTGGCCGGGGCTCAGGCCTCCCCGCTCAGGCCCACTACTGGGCAGGGAGACTGGTGAGGGCTGCCCGCCGAGGGCCCTACACTGGCCCCTGTGCCCCAGTGGCCCACAGGCTGCCGCTTCCCTCCCAGGGACAGGGACAGCATCAACAGGGCCTGCATCCTCAGGACTCAGCACACAGACCCTGGCCGGGGGCACAGTTCAGGAGCCGGGCTCAGCCAGCCAGCCAGCCAGGCACCCCCGCCAACCCACAGCAGTCCCCCCAGCACGCACATAGCCGGCGGCCAGCGTCTGACAGCTGAGGGCTCGGGGCTTCAAGGTGGCCAGTGCGGTCAGGTTATTGCAGTCCATGTGGATCTTCGGGGCCACACAGCCTGTGGGACGGAGGGGTCACCTCAGCTCCAGCTGAAGCTGGGGGTCTCAGGCAGGCTGGGGAGGTGTGGCCGGGGAGGGTGACTGGGGCGGATCGCTGGGGTGGGCAGGTGGGCGGCCGGAGAGGGGTGGCCAGGCTGGGGAGGGGTGGTGGGGAGGGGTGGGGGGGAGGGGTGGTTGGGGAGGGGTGGTGGGGAGGGGTGGTTGGGGAGGGGTGGGGGGAGGGGTGGCGGGCAGGGGTGGCAGGGAGGGGCGGCGGGCAGGGGCGGCGGGGAGGGGTGGTGGGGAGGGGTGGCGGGCAGGGGTGGCGGGGGCAGCGTCACTTACTCTGGCCGAGCAGCCGAATCTGCATACAGTGCAGCTTCCCGTTCCGGCAGACACTGTGGGAGAGGTCAGAGATGAGCAGGGCCCACGCAGGACGACCACAGACAGCAACAGCTTCCGCGGGACACGTGTGAGCCTAGCAACTCTCAGAGCCCCCACCCAGGACCCCTCCGCCTTGGGCATCTCAGCCTCCGCAGGCAGAGCCTCCCAGGTCTCCGGGGCCCAGCACCCACCATCGTTCCTCCTGCCTGACGACCACGTCCCCTGCCTCCAGGTACAGGCCGCGGTGGTAGCAGGAGCACTTGGCCAGGGGCACGCAGTGGCCCTTCTCGTCCAGGAAGGTGTGGTCGGGGCAGCCACAGCCGTCCACAGGCGCGAAGCCCTCGAGACAGTGGCTGTCGGCCTCGGAGAGGGAGCGGCAGGTCTGCTGGCAGGTGGTCAGGTTGTACAGGAAGACCTGTGAGCTGGGGCAGGAGCCCACGTCCTTGTCTGCCGAGGACCACGGGTGGCGTGAGGGGCGTGAGGAGCCAGACGCGTGTCTCCCATCCCCAGGGCGGCCCGGGGGCCAGGGAGTGCACACTCTGGGACCCACTCCCACACTCGGCCGCCACAGTGCCAGGCCCGTCCCTGGTTCCATCCCTGCTGTGTGGCCGCCCCTTGCTGTGGGAGGGGCTGGTTTCCCACTACCACCGGCCTGTGAAGCTGAAGCCTGGTCCACAGCTGCCTGGGAGCCGACCCCTCTCCCAGGACCACCGGTGCTCAGGGCCCCAGCCCCGTCCCAAGAGCTCGAAGCCCAGCCCCATCCCCAGGACACGGCCCACGCCACCCGCCCGTGCTCAGGGCCCCAGCCCCGTCCCAGGAGCCTGAAGCCCAGCCCCGTCCCCAGGACGCAGCACGCAGGGTCACACTCACTGCAGACGCGCTCCCGCCAGCCCCACAGCATGACGCCCTTGGCGGCGCAGGCGCGGGCGTAGGAGGACAGGGCGGCACACAGGCAGTCCTCGTTGTTCTGACAGTTGCATGTGTCATATTTGCACCTCTGGGTGACAGAGCAGGGTGGGCGGTGAGGCCGGGAGGCAGAGTGGCTGGCACTCACACATACAAGCTCCCATACCTCACACACACAACCAGCGGGCCGGGTGCACCAAGTCCACCTCACGTGTGACGTGGGGGTCTGGGGTACCCTGAGTCCACCTCGATGGCGTCGGAGGCTGGGGGTGCGGGTCCCACCCACCTTGTAATACTCAGCGGGGTCCACAGCCGAGTGGCACCTGCCGAAGGGGGTCTCTGTCTTCTTGAGGAGGGAGCACCAGTGCTCAGCGTAGGTGGCTGGGGAGTGGGTATCAGAACCTCAGCAGGACCTGGGACCCCCATGAGATCCCCTGGACCCCAGACATGGTTCCCCCTGTGTACCCATGCCCAGTCTGCTTCCTCCCCCGGAATCAGATTTCCAGGCAGCCCGAGGCTGGGTAGAGCCCCCTGCAGGGCACCCACCACCTCCCATCTCTCACCCAGGGCCCAGCATCCCAGTAGGATCCAGCCCAGGCTCTCTTCCGGGTCACCTGGCAGGCTGCCGCCATGGCCACCATAAACCAGCCCCAGCAGGAAGTCGAAGGTGCCATGCTGCCCCGTGGGGAGAGCCGCCTAACTGCCCTCCCCACCCACGCATCCGGCTGGAGCCCCGTCTACCCGTGGAGGCCACGGGCGGGTCCCCCAGGTGGGCTGGGCGGGTGCCCGCGTTGCCAAGCCTCACCACTCTCGATGTTCAGGGAGCAGGGGTCGTCCAGCCAGTCCACCTTGTCACGGCAGCTGGACTGTGCCTTCCAGGTGTTGGCGAAGCCAGCTCCCGTGGCCTCCACCAGCCCGCTGGCCGTCTTGAAATCGTCGCCTTCCAGGCCGTTGAAATTACCGCAGAGCCCTGAGGGGCCAAGGCAGGTTGGGAAGGGTCAGGGACTGGCAGGGCAGGGCCCCCTACGGGCCTTCGTGGGGGCGAGCTTGGCGGGGCCACTCACCCTGCACCTGCCCCTGGGCGGCCGGGTCCAGCGTCACGAACAGTTGCATGACCGGGGCCAGCTGCACCTGCAGCCGGAGGCCGGCGGCCACGCTCACGACGATGTGGTAGGAAGATGGGCGGAAGATGGAGAAGCTCGCTGTGGGCAGGGGCACAGTGAGGGGCACAGTGAGGGGCAGGGTGAGGGGCAGGGTGAGGGGCAGGGTGAGGGGCAGGGAGATGGGCAGGGCAAGGGGTGGGGCAAGGAGCGGGGTCCCGGGACCTGCCAGGCTCAGGTGGGCAGCCGGAAGGTGGCACCCTCCCACCGCCCCCTCCAGCAGAGAACCCAGGACGGAGCCTTCGGGGCACCACAGGACCCTCCCACTGTGGGATCTTCCCACCCAGCTTCCTGGGTCGGAGGTGGCGGCTGGACCGTCCACATCACAGCAGGCCCCGTGGAGCTCGAAGGGCCCAGGCTCCTCACCAGTCACGTGGGGCAGGTTCACCTGCAGCTCATTGAGCAACACGCTGCCGTCGGACTTGAAGACCACCACCTGGGGAAGGGCCGAGGGTGGTCAGGGCAGAGAAGGGCCCCCTCGGAAGGCCCGGGGCCCCAGAAGGAGAGGGCGCGGCCGCTCACATTCTTCTTCCCGTCGGCCAGCAGCACCACCGTCTTCAGGCAGGTCTGCTTGTCCGTGGAGCCGCAGGGGGCCAGCTCACCCAGGAGGGCGTAGGAGTCATTGTCGCCCTGTGACAGGGCGGGAGGCAGAGTCGGCGCTGAGGGCCGGGGCGGGCAGCACCCTGCACCCTGAGACCCGGCGGTGGCTTAGAAGGGAAGGCCCACTTCTCATCCTCCAGCCAGAGAGCAGAAGCCCCGTCACCTGCCCTGGGACAGCCCACGGGCACCCTGTGCTTCAGGGACAGCCAGCCCACCACCCCTGGACAGCCAAGGACCTGGATGCCAGCCCAGCTCTGCCCCCACGCCCCCGCCCCTGGGTGGCCTCTACCTTGGCCAGGACGTAGTAGCAGTCCCCGTGGAAGGTGAACTTCTTCCCATCGAAGGTGGTGATGTGGGACCCGCCTTCCAGGGCGCAGGTGCCAGGGCAGGGCAGGTCTTTGCACACCCAGCGGCCAGCATTGCAGACGCTGTTGAGCCAGGGGCACAGGGTCAGGGCTCTGCCGCCCCTGCCCCTGCCGTGCCAGCCCTGGCCCGGGACTCACCACTGCTCGCAGTCACTGGTGATCTCCTGGCCCGGTGTGTACAGGTGTCCGTGCAGCCTGCAGTGGCACTGGCTCACGGGAACGCAGCCGCCGCCCGCGATGTCATCATACACGGTGCCTGGGATGGCCAGGAAGGCAGCGTCACCCGGGCTAGCTCAGAAAGAGCCAGAATCCCCACTGGGGGGCCGCCAGCCAGGCCTCCCACCCGCAGGCACCGCCGGTCCCCTGCGCTGATGCCTGCGGTCCCCACCCGGTCCCTGGGTCAGGGCCTAGCCGTGGGGCCCCAGCCTCCAGGCTACCTGCCTGCCTCTGACAGCCGAGCTCCTCCCAAAGGCCTCCAGGCTCCGGCCAGGGGCCGGGCAGGAGGAGGTCTGTTCCCAGGGCGATGACCAGAAGGCAGTCCCCTTCCCGGCCTCCCCGAAGCCAGCCTTGGGGAAGAGCCTCACACCGAGGCCCCTTCTCCCTGGACCCGCCCGGGTATTGGGTGGAGGGAGAGGCACTTCTGTGCCGCCGCTGCCCCCACCACCCAGCGGAGCCGTCCCCTCAGTGCAGGCGAGAACCTGAGGCCAGGGCTGCAGGCGTCTTGCCCGGTGGGCAGTGCCAGGGCGGGGCCGCCTCCACACGCACCTTCCGGGCAGAAACAGCCATCCATGCGGTGCTCCTCGCACAGGCTGCTCACTTGCAGGTGCGAGCAGGTGTCCATGCAGGGCGAGCCGCTCTCCAGGTACACCAGGTTCCCGGGGCAGGTCTTGGCTGCAACCGCAGAGGCCCGAGGTGAGGGTGAGGCTGGGGCCCAGCAGCTGCTGCACCCCCAGGTGCAGCGAGAAGGGCTCCCAGCCTGTGGGGAGCGTCCCCTGCTCCCGGTCCCCTGCGTAGACACGGCTCTCACCCCCACCCCCAGGCTTGGGGGGACAGCACAGGTCCCCCCTGGAGTCCCCTGCCCGCAGGGCACCAGCACGTACGGCAGAGCGAGGCGGTCCTCCAGTTCCCGGGCCGGCCGCCGGCATGGGAGCACTGGCGGGAGAACTCGGCCACCGTGCTGCAGACGCAGGCGTCCCCGTCCCCGCCGGAGCAGTGGCAGCGGTCCTGCTGGCAGGCTCGCAGGTACGGCTCCAGCGGCACCCGGTCCTGGCAGTCGGCGAAGGCCTCGGCGGTCAGCAGCCGCTCGCACTCGGCGCGCTGGGAACGGACGTGGGTGAACGCGCTGCTCAGGGGCCGGCCCCACCGGGACCCCCACCGGGACCCCCACCGGGACCCCCACCGGGACCCCCACCGGGACCCCCACCGGGACCCCCACCGGGACTCACGTGCTCGGCGCAGGACGCCGGGGCCGGCTCCTCCTCGGGGTCCTCGCACTCCACGTCAGGCTGGTTGATCTTCTGCATGTTCCCGAACTCCAGGGCACTGAAGAGCACGCCTGGGGACGCGCGGCCTTCAGCGGGGCTCCCGGCAGCCCCCAGCCCACCGCGCCCCTGCCAAGTCCCCCGGGTCTCACCGTCAGAGAGGAATTCCGAATAGCTCTGCAGGCCGTTGTAGTCCCCGCAGAGGCCACAGGTGTGGTTCCGGAACTTACTGTCCAGCTCCAGCTGTCGGGGAGGGAGCGGGTGAGCTGGCCTCCAGGACGGTGGCCAGGAACCCACTCGCTGCTCGTTTGAGCCAGAGCAAGGTGGGACGGGGGGAGGGCAGGTGCCCGAGAAGCCGAGGATCAGGGGATCAGGGCCAGGCCGGCTTCTGCTGCTGCCCCCCAAGTCCAGCGCCGACACCCTGCCCTCCCTTGGGGTCCACCCGGAGGCCTGACGGAGCCCCCACCAGCCCCACGAGCCCGGGGCCCCTGAGCACCATGACGGCGTCCTCACGGTTCCACAGCAGGGCGAGGCCGGCGCGGGAGTACACCTTGGTGTAGGCGTCGCTCTTCTCGATGAGCAGCCCGGGGCTGTAGTGCGGGGCGCTGACCCTGGCCGGAGCACGTCGGGGTCACTCTTGGGTCCGCCGCCCAGACCCCCCGACCCTGGCTTGTCCTCCCGGGACCCTGCCGCCCAGAGGGGACTGAAGCTGTGCGTGAGTGGTGAGGGCGGCTCTGCCCGGGTCAGGGAACTTGGCCGGCCTCTGCGTGGGAGGACGTGGCCAAAAAGCCCCTGTCCCTCTCTGCCGGCCGGGCTTCCCCGCAGAGCCACCTCCGGCCTGGACGGCCCTCTCCACTCCCTCCTGGGGGCTCAGTCCTGGGCAGGGTCCCCTCTCAGGGCCTTGAGGACGCCAGGTTGGGAGAGTAGGGAGGGCCAGGCTGCCCAGCCCCCCTCCAGGCCCCGTGCTCAGTGGAACAACCCCCTACGGGGCCCCCCAGGGTCCCCCTGAGGGTGTCAGGGCCCTACCCCACCTTCTGCTGGTGCCCGTGCTGGCCCAGGTAGAGGCATTCACCCCAGCCTCTGCGCCTCGGTGCCCAAGGGCCTCCAGCTGTCCCACCCACCGTGGCCACACCTGAGGGCCTCTGCCCTCCACCCCACCCACACCTGAGGGCCTCTGCCCTCCCCCCCACCCACACCTGAGGGCCTCTGCCCTCCCACCCGCGCCCACACTGGAGCCCCTTGCAGAGAACTGAATCTCCGGGGCTGAAGAAGGGCAAGTCCTGCCGGCGGGGAACATGCTGGACAGGAACGCATCCACAGGGCCTCATTGTTCTGGGGGTGGCGAGGGGCCCCCACAGCCCCCCACAGCCCCCTGCACCCGCTTGTGTCACTCTAGCCTGGGGATGGAGCACACGGCCACTGCATGCACAGGACCAGAGACAGGAGCCTTCAGGGGTGCCAAGGCCGCCCCGAGCCTGGCGGGCTCCCCCGAGGGGAGGAGCTGTCCGGGACACACAGGAAAGGGGTAACTAAAACCCTTTGTCTGTGGGGGAAATTGTGGGGGCTCATCAGTGTTTGTTTGTTGAATGAATTAGTGACCTGAACCCAAACCACAACGCCGTCCTCCTCAGTTGTGTGCTGGGGCAGAAGGGCACCCCTGCGGGAGCCGTCAACCCCCTTTGCTGGACGTGGGAGAGGCACCGCCCACCACACTCACACGGCCCCGTTCAGCACGGCCAGGTGGCGGGTGAGGTAGATGGTGTCGTCCTTGATGGTCAGCAGGATGGACTCCACCCGGGGGGGCGCCCCGGCCTGGCCCGGGCCCCGCTTCAGATGCACGGCGAATTCCTTGTAGGAGCCTTTGCAGTCGGAGGCAAAGTTATAGTCGCAGAGGCCGGGGAAGCGGAAGACGTCGCCGTCGAAGGTCTTGTAGTGGAAGTCGCCCCACGCGCTGCAGACGCTGTGGCCGTGGTCTCGGGCTCTGCCCTCTGAGGGAGCAGCGGGGGACGAGGGGTGAGCGGGGGAAGCTGCCCATGCTGCCCTCGGGAGGAGGGCCCCACGGGAGACCCGGAAGCAGCTTCGAGCCCAGCGCAGGCCCGGGCCGAGAAAGGTTCCCTCCCACCCCAGGGGTCTCAGGCCTTCTACCCCCGCCTCACCCAGCGAGGAGTGAGGCCGGGTGCCGAGCAGGGCGTAGGGGAGGGGGTCTGGGCACCGCAGCAAGGGCTATGCAGCCTCCACCCTTCCGGGGTCTCTGCCACCTGGGAAGGGGGCCTCCTGGTGGGGTCCTGGCCACCCTTCCCTCCCCGACAGACAATGACCCAGCTGAATGGGGCCTGGGCTGCTCTTTCCACCCGGTGCTGGCCCGGGGACCCACATGTTGTCGGGCAGTCAACCCCAAAGCAATGGCAGGGGAACCCCGTCCTTCCAGCCCCTTGAAAGTCAGCAGAGCTGGAGGCTGCAGAGGGCCAACCAGGCCCGGAGCCTCAGCTGAGCCGCCCAGACTGCTAGGGGGCACTCAGGGACCAGCTCCGCCTCCCAGGGGCGACTAGCCTGCCCCGCAGCCCCGGCCCCAGGACACTCTGCCCTCTCACCTGTCTGGAGCTCCGAGCCCCCGGCCAAAGACAGGGCCAGGCAGATGGCTGCCAGGCAGGCTAATGGCAGCCCCATGGTGGCTGGGAGGGGCGGTGTGGGTTGCGCCCGGGCACAGGGGTCCCGGCCTTATATGCCCCAGCAGGAGTGGGAGGGCGGGAAGGTAGAGGAGGGCCAAGGGGTGGGTGTGGCGTTTGCCAGATGAGCAAGAAGACAGCTGTGGGGGCCCGAGCCGTGGGGAAATACTGGTTCAGGTTATCGGAGGTCATCTCTTTATGGCTTCCTGGGTAAACGCAGCCTTCTTCAGGATGCGGCAGCCTGCAGCCCGAATGCCAACACACACCCAGGGAACACGTCCAGCTGCTACCGGGATGAGCCCAGCGGGGCTGGGGGAGGGGTGTCCTGCCAGAAGAACGTCTGGTCAGGCTCCGTAGGCCCCCATAGGCCCCCAGGCCCCGCTGAGCTGGTCCCAGGTCTGATCAGGCTCACGTTACCCTGGGAAGACCAAGCCCTTTCTGGGGCTCAAGCCCTGGGGCAGCTTCCACACCTGACCCAGGAAGGGGCCTCCCCGAGGGCAGGGAGGATATGGGATCCTTCGGGGTCCGGGGGGGTCCCACCGACTTGCGTGGGACGCTTGGCCGGGCTCACGGAGCTGTGTCAGAGGCCCCAGCACCCCCCACCCTCTAAGCCCATCCTTTTCCCAGGCTGAGCCAGTCTCTGGAATTACATGTAGTTGGAACTTGCGGGGTACCCACCCAGCCAGGGGAAAGGTTACAGAATCTGGCACGTGGGGAGCCAGCGGGTGGCCGGACGTGGCCATCTGTCTCTTCTCCTGGGGACCTCAGGGCTGAGGGCTGAGAAGGGAATGGCCTGCCCGTGCTCCCCAGAGCCACCTCTCACTCGGGGTGGGGGTCAGGGCCCTGAGGCCTCTGCTGAGTGCAGTCTCACCCACCGAGCCCAGCAGGTGTGTGGAAAAGCCTGGAGAGCTGGAGCTCACAGCCACACAAACCGTGAGACCTCTGGGTACACCATGCTCGCCCCAGCCCGGGAGGACGCAGGCAGGTGTCGCCAGTGGGTAAACTGAGGTCTGGGGGCCCTCCCCCCTCTCTACATTTTTCTCCTCCTGAAAATAGAGCCCGGCCCTGAGTGGGGCTTATGGCTTTGGCCCAAGGCGAGGGGGACGTGCTGGCAGGATGCTGGCCGTGGGGAGGGCTAACCCCAACAGTTATGGAGACTCAGGGCCCGAGGCACCAAGCCTCTTTCCCTGGCTGACCTGCTTCTCGGACCAGGCTCCCGCAAAGAGGCGGTGACCCCCCGGAGCTGGAGCCCGCACCTGGACTGAGCCGGGTCGGGGAGCCCTGCCAGCCTTCCCTAGCCTGGCCCTCCAGCTGCACCTCCCACTCAGGACCCACAGGGTTCCCCGCCCTGCAGAGACGTCAGGGATGAGGGTGGCCAGGAGCCGGGCCTGGGATGAAGCCCCTCCCGGCCCCCTGTGGTGCCCACCAGCACCAGCACCAGGCCCCAAGTCTGCGCTCCATGCCAGGACCTGGGCACGTGGGGAAAACTGAGTGTGTGGCCCCAGCCGGCAGGACCAGGGATTAGGAAACTGGAGCCCACGGGGCCAGGCCAGAGGGGACCGTTGTCCACCTCCCTGTGTGGCCTCCGCACACCGGCACTGAGCCCTGGGAAAACCCAAGGACGGCCCCAACTTCGGCCCCCACCCCCAAGGGGCCTCGGGGCAGATTTTCCAGGCCAGGCCCCCGGCTGGGGGGAGCACAGGCTGCCTGGCACAGCCCTCCTGCCCTGAGGCGTGAGGTGCCCTGAACCTGTGTCCCCTCTGGGCGGGCAGTGGTGGTGCCCAGACTCAGGGGTCTGACCCTAACACCCCTCTAGGCCCGCGGCCAGGTCCCAGGTGGGAGCCCTGTCTGAGCTCACGGGCAGCCCTGCGTGGGGCGGGGTGCGAAGAGCTGAGACCCATTCCTAACATGGAAACGGAGCTGGGGAAGACAGCAGCGAGGGGTCCATCGGGCCGGGGTGACTGGAGTCACTGGCACCCCACAGCGAGAGTGTCCCCAACGTCGACTCCCAGCCTCGGCTGGTCCCCAGCATCTCCCGGGGTCTTGGAGGCAATGGGGGCTGGGCAGGCCGGCAGGGTGGGAGAGTGGACAGCCGCACCGCCCGGGGACCCCGTCACCACCCTGTGGCTTTCCCATGGGACGGGAGGGGTCCCGGTGGCGGGAGAGAGTGGGGGCTTTGCCCGCTCCAAGAAAGCTGCCTGTCGGTTCTGCCTTCTGTGTCAAGGACGTGCCGGCCACCCAGCGGCGAGCCGGATGCTGTGGAGCCAGGAGCTGACAGCGCCGGCCCCACGCCAGGCTGCCCCAGCCTCAGGCCCTCCTGGGACTCAGAGCCAGGGCCACGTGGAGCTCAGACCCCCACACAGACAGCATCCTGGCCTCCCGACCTCTCCCCGCCCCACCCACACCCGGCGTGTTTACCCTGACGAGATGCTGTCGCCAAGGCCAGCACGGAATTCAGTCGTGACCACAGGGAGGAGGCAGCACGGACGTCACGGGGCGCCTGGAGTGACGCCCCCTCGCCACTGTGTTTCCACAAACCTGACTCACCAGGAAGCCCAGGTGAGGGGAAGCCATTCAGGGGTCAGAGCCACCCAAGGAGGAGGGACAAGGGAAAGGACAGGGAGGAGGAGGAAGTGGAGGCTGGGGAGGGAGGGGAGCAGAGGGAACCCCTGCGCTGCTGGGGGAGCCGAAGACAGCAGGCGCGTCCCCCGCCCCGTCCAGTGGCTCACCCGTGGCTCGGGCAGTGGCTGAGTCTGCCTGGCGGGCCACGGCTCCCGTCTGCGGCTGGGGCTGGGCTGGATGCCGCTGTGAAGGGATTTCTCAAATGTGACCCTGGACAGGCGGGCGGGCCTCACACCATCCGCAGAGGCCTTGAGGAAGAGACGGATGTCCTCCATGGGACACGGCGAGCGGCCTCCTGCTGGCCTCCGGGGTCTCCAGCCGGCGGCCCCGCCCTGCATGAGCCAGCTCCCTAGAGTAACCCCGCGGCCCGCTGGCTGTTTCCCTGCAGAACACCAGTGCTCCCCGCTCGGCCAAAGCCTCCGCCAGGGGTGGGAGACCGGCACAGAGCCTGGCTTCCCGGAGAGCACCCACGCACACCGCAGCTCCCTGCACCCCCCACGGCAGCCCCTCCCCCCAGGCCTGTGGGGTCCAAAGGTGGCCCCCATCGCTGGTCACTGAAATGTCGGCCTTCAGCAAGCGCAGGCCACCCACTCCTCAGCCACATGTCATCTGGGGCCATTTTTCCATGATCCCCCGCATGTGGAAGATCTGATTATCAGCCCACATTACAGAAGGGGAAACTGAGTCAGTGGACATCTTGTGCCTCCATCATAAGACCAGCGACTCAGGGCACAGGAAGCCAGGCTGGCCCACACCCATTCTTCGGGCCTGAGCCACCCTGTCGCTGCCCACCCTGCCAGCACCGGGCTGCCCAGGCCCAGCCAACTGGGCTTAACCAGAGTGGTGGGGGCTGGCACGCACCCCCAGCACCATGGCTCTGGACTGCCTCGGTGGGCAGATGGAGAGCACACCCAGAGAAGCCACGGTTCTCGGCCCTCTGGGCACCAAGGGGGACCCCGCCCCAGCCACAGCCCCACACAGGGACAGAGCGGTAGGGCCCAGGCCTGCACCCTGGCAGGCAGCATCTGAGGATTCAAGGGAGGGCAAATCAAACACCAGCCATGCCCACCTCCCAGGGCAGACTCAGACCCCAAGCATGCCCACTTTCTGGACCCCCAAAGGTTCTGAGACCCCTGGAGGGAGGTGTGCACATCACCTCCCAAGGCTGCGAGGGTGAAAGGCGGGATGTTGGGGCCACGCTGTGTGAGGGGTGAGCAAGTGAGCACACAGAGTGATTGTTCTCAGGTGAGGGGTTGAGAGAGGCCAAAACCAGGCCAGGCCTCCGCTGGGCAGGCAGACACTGGGAGGCTCCGCTGCGGAAAGGGCAGCCCGGGGCCAGGGTCGTCAGGGGAGAGCTGTGCTTCTGGAGTCCAGACACCTGGGGTAATTGCTCTTCAAGATTTGGTCCAGGTGCCACATCCCTTCACTGAACACTGTCCTCACCACCTTGGCCATACTGTGTGACCCCTCCTGCTCGGAATGCTCAAAGGCAGCAGCCCATGTGGGTCCCCCATGGCCGCCCTCACAGCAGATGCACTCAATAACTTTGCTTTCGGTGGGTGAGTGGATGGATGGTTGGGATGAATGGATGGATGGGTGGGTGGATGGATGGAGGGAGGGAAGGATGGATGAATGGGTCAGTGGGTGGGTGGATGGATGGACAGATGGTTGGATGGATGAATGGATGGATGGAGGGAGGGAGGGAAGGAGGGAGGGAAGGAGGGATGGGTGAATGGAGGGAGGGAGAACTGGATGGGAGGGAAGGAGGGGTGGAGGAAGGGAGGGAGGGATGGGTGAATGGAGGGATGAATGTAGGAATGAATGGAGAGAGGAAGGGATGGAGGGAGGGAGGGAGGGAGGAGGGATGAATGGCTCAGTGGCTGGGTGGATGGATTAGAGAATGGACAGCTGGATGGATGAGTGGATGGGTGGACGGATGGGTGGCTGAAGGGATGGCTGGATAAACGGACAGGGGGAGGGAGAAATGAGTGAGTGGATGGGTAGGTGGGTGGGTGGATGGATGATTGGGTAGATGGATGGATGGATTAGTGGGTGGGTGGATGGACAAATGAAATCCCCCTGGTACCAGAGCTCACCTTCCATGGCAGCTCCACACGACCTCACCATGTGCAGGTTCAGCCCAAGGGCTCTATAACCCCGCCTCACTGGAGCCCTCAAGCCTGGGAGGAAGGCACTCGCCTCACTCCATCCTACAGACAAGGAAACCGAGACTCAGAGAGGGTGAAAGCTCTCCCAGCCTCACCCAGCCCAAGCATGTCAGTGCTGCAACGTGGTCCAGAGAATCTCCACAGCCCCAAACGCACACTGTCTAGCGCTTGATAATGGCGTGGCCACTTTTTGCAAAGGAGACTTTTGCTTTTCGGAGAAAACACAATCACAAGTAACGGAAAACTCAGGGGTTCCTAGGTGGTGTCATGGCCCAGGGCAGGAACCTCAGTGCCCCCTCGCTCCTTGCCGAGGTGCCCAAAGGGTGGGCCCTTCAATACCCCCCACCCTCGCCCCCTCAGTGAGTTTATTTCGTGCCTTTGCAATACAGTCAGATTGTTTCACCACATGCTGCATTTCACCTGCGGCACCCGTCAGCCTCCTGAATGTTTACATTTGCATACATGAAGGCTCACTTTTTGTGCTGTTAAGTTTTCTGGGTGTTGCAAATATAGAGTGTCGAATATCCACCAGGACGGCCGGAGGGTCGCAGCTCCCTCACACGTGCCCTGTCTGAGCCCTGCCACCCTCCCCCAAACCCTGGCAACCACTGATCCTTTTGTTCTGTCACTATAGTTTAGGCTCTCATATATTTTTCTGATTATGTTTAAATCTCTAAGAGCCAAAAAGAACTCTAGAATAACATGCAGCCACTATAAATTATGACTAGGATTTTTTATTGCAACAAGGAAAACACTTAGGATTTACTGGTCGGAAAGTGCATAGCAGCATCTAAAACAGCTCAACTGAGGTGGAATTTGCACACAACAAACTCCACGTGTGCGTGTCTGATGTGGTCAGTTTTGACATAAATAGTTTGAGCCTGTGAAACCACCACTCCAGTCAGCATGGTGACTATGTCCACACCCATCACCCACAAAGGGTTCCTCACGCCCCTTGGAACCTCTCCCTCCCACCCTTCCGCAGTCAGGAGCTACCCTGGGTTTCTCTTCCGTGGCTGCAGACTGTTCGCATTTTCTAGGATTCCGTGTAAGTGGAACCATGCCGTGGGCACTCCTTGGCCCCTTTCCCCAGCATAATTATGTGGAGATGCCTCCGGCGTGGCATGCTGTGGCAGCACCTCACTCCTTCCTGCGTGCATTCTCTCCTTGCTGAGGGACACTAGGCTCATTTTCCATTTGAGGCCACTACAAACCAACCTGCTTGGAAGCTTTGTTTTTGAACACACACTTTCTTTTCTGCCAGGTAAATCCCGAGGAGCAGACCATCTAGGTCAGACAGGGAGGTCCATGTTCAACTTTTGAGAAATCGCTAAACTGCTTTCCAAAGTGGTTGTGCCATTCTACATTCCCACCGGCAGTGCACAGACATTTGTTACCCCACAGCCTTGCCAACACTTAGGATGGTCGGTCTTTTTCATTTTAGCCATTCTAAAAGAAAAAAGAAAAAAATTTTAGCCATTCTAGTAAGTGTGTTGTCTCATTATGACTTGAAATTGTATTTCCTTAATGACTAACGGTGTTAAGAATATTTTTATACACTTCTCTGCCAACCATATGGTTTTTTTTTCCACTTGTTAAAACACTTTATTTTAGACCAGGCACGGTGCTTCATGCCTCTCACTTCGAGAGGCCAAGGCAGGCAGATCACTTGAGGTCAGGAGTTGGAGACCATCCTGGCCAACATGGTGAATCCCTGTCTGTACTAAAAATACAAAAATTAGCCGGACATGGTGGCACAAGCCTGTAGTCCCAGCTACTCAGGAGGCTGAGGCAGGAGGATCGGTGGAACCCGGGAGGCAGAGGCTGCAGAGAGCCAAGATCATGCTACTGCACTCCAGCCTGGGTGACAGAGTGAGGCTCTGTCTCAAAGAAAAAAAAAAATTATTTCAAAAACCTCTATTACATACTTTTGCTTGCTTTTTCTTTTTTTTTTAGACCAAGCCTCACTCTGTCACTGAGGCTGGAGTGCAGTGGTGCGATCTCGGCTCACTGCAGCCTCTGCCTCCTGGGTTCCACCGATCCTCCTGCCTCAGCCTCCTGAGTAGCTGGGACTACAGGCATGTGCCACTGCACCTGGCTAATTTTTTTTTTTTTTTTTTTTTTGTATTTTTAGTAGAGGTGGGGTTTCACCATGTTAACCAGAATGGTCTTGATCTTCTGACATCATGATCTGCCCTCCTCAGCCTCCCAAAGTGCTGGGATTACAGGCGTGAGCCACTGCACCCGGCCTCATTTTGCTTTTTCAACAAATACTGGGTGTTTTTAAATATTAAATTCATTATAGAGAAATCTTTAGTAATATACTCATGACTAGTATAGCAATTTCTGTCAAAACACTTCCTCCTCATACCCTGGTGTGACTGTTTAACTTATGATATCTGATTTCCTTTTTTAAAAAAATCAGTTTACTCCTGGACTTATAAGCCCCATACGTCTTCTTTAGTGAAATGCCTACTCAAATCTCTTGCACATTATTTATTGGGTTATTGGGGTGGGTTTCTTTTTAAAGACCTAAACGTTATTTATTTAAGATCTAAATGTTATTCTAGATACCAGTCCTTATCAGAGGTACCCTTTGAGGTGGTTTTCTCCAAATCTGTGGCTTGTCTTTTCATTCAGTAGCGTTTTTAAGAGTGGGAATTTCTAAATTTTGATAAAGTCCAATTGATCATTTACTTTTTTATAGATTTTGTCCTTGGTAGTAAATGTAAGAAATCCTTGCCTAACCCCAAAGTCACACAACTATTTTCTCCTATGTTTTCTTCAAGAAATTTTATACTTTGGGGTTTTACATGACACATTTTGAGTTAACTTTTTATATATGGCGTGAGGTATGGCTTGAAGTTTATCTTACTGTGTATGGATAGCCTATTGTTCTAGCACCATTTGCGGACAAGGCTGGTTTTCTTCATTGCAATACTTCTGCTCCTTTGTTGAAAATTCAATTAGCCATGTGGGGTGTCACGTGCCTGTAGTCCCAGCTACTGGGGAGGCTGAGGTGAGAGGATCGCTTGAGCCCAGGATGTGGAGGTTGCAGTGAGCTGAGATTGTGCTGCTGTACTCCAGCCTGGGTGACAGAGGCAGACCCTATCTCAAAAAAAAATTTTTTTTAAGAAAAAATAGGGCTGGGCGTGGTGGCTCATGCCTGTAATCCCAGCACTTTGGGAGGCCGAGGCGGGTGGATCACGAGGTCAAGAGATCGAGACCATCCTGGTTAACACGGTGAAACCTCGTCTCTACTAAAAATACAAAAATTAGCCGGGTGTGGTGGCATGTGCCTGTGGTCCCAGCTACTTGGGAGGCTGAGGCGGAAGAATCGCTTGAACCCGGGAGGCGAAGGTTGCAGTGAGCCGAGATTGCACCACTGCACTCCAGCCTGGCGACAGAGCAAGACTCCGTCTCAAAAAAAAGAAGGAAAGAAAAAATAATGATTATTTATATAGACATAAATTTGTTTCTGGACTCTACTCTGTTCATTGATCTGTTTATCTGTCTTTATGCTAATGCCACACTGTTCTGATGATCATAGCTTTGTAACAGTTCTGGATCTCAGCCAATGTTTCACTCTCTTTCAACTTTGCCCCTTTTTGGGGACTGCTTTGGCTCTTCTATGGCCTCTGCATTTCCCTCTAAATTTAGTCTCAATTTGTCAATTTCTACCAAGAAAAAAAAAAAAAAGCCTGCAGGGATTTTGACCGAGATTGCATTAAATATGTTTATCAGTTTAGAAAGAACTTACATCTTAGCAATATGGGGTTTTCCAGCCATGAGCAAGGTGTGCGTCGCTGTTTCTGCAGGGCTTCCGCCTCCGTCCCGGTGGTTCACAGTTTTCAGTGTACTCATCTTTCACATCTTTTGTCAGATTTTTCCCTAAGTATTTTATATTTTTGTGCTATTGTAAATGATATTTTTGTTCCCATTTCCAATTATTTATTGCTAATATGGAGAGATGCCACTGATTTTTCTCAGGACTTTGACTGCAGAAAGGTCCACAACAGAACTTCTCGTCCTGCCCAGTCTTAAGCGCATGGTTCAGTGGTGTTGACGGCGGCGTCATGCTGTGTAGTCGTCACCAGCATTCATCGCCAGAATGTCTCCATTTTCTAAAAACTGAAACTCTGTTCCCGTTAAACACACACTCCCCTCCCCCTCCCATCCCGGGCAGCCACATTCTGCTTTCTGTCTCCATGAATCTGACAACTTGAACACCTCAAATCAGTGGAAGGACACAGGGTTTGTCTTTTGTGTCTGGCTTATCTCGCTCAGCATCCTGTCGCCTGTCTGTGTTGTAGCCAGTGTCAGAATGTTCTTCCTTCCTTCCTTTTCAAGGCTGAGTAATATTCCACTGTAAGGATGGACCACATTCTGTTTATCCATTCACCTGTCAATGGGCACTTGGGGGTTTTTTTAGCTCTTATGAATTTGTGAATAATACTGCTGTGCACGTGGGTGTGCAAATATCTTTTCACAGGCCAGGCAGGGTGGCTCATGCCTATAATCCCAGCACTTTGGGAGCCCAAGGCGGGTGGATTACCTGAGAGTTCGAGACCAGTCTGACCAACATGGTGAAATCCCATCTCAAAAAATATATATATATCTTTTCACGACCTGCTTTCAATTTTTTTTTTTTTTTTTTTTTTTTTGAGATGGAGTCACTCTGTCACCCAGGCTGATGTGCAGTGGTACAATCTTGGCTCACTGCAACCTCCACCTCCCAAGTTCAAGTGATTCTCCTGCCTCAGCCTCCCGAGTAGCTGGGATTACAGGCGCCCATCACCACACCTGGCTAATTTTTGTGTTTTTAGTACAGGCAGGGCTTCACTAAGTTGGCCAGGCTGGTCTCCAACTCCTGACCTCAGATGATCTGCCTGCCTCGGCCTCCCAAAGTGCTGGGATTACAGGCGTGAGCGCCTGGCCTCAGTTATTTTGGGTCTGTACCCAAAAATTGAATTGCTGAAGCGTATGGTAATTACACGTTTAAATTTCTGAGAAACGGCCATATTCCACAGCAGTTTCACCACTTCACACTCTCACCAGCCGTGGATAAAGGTCCCAACTTCTCCCTATCCGTAACAACACTGCTCTTTTCTGTTTTGACATGTGGGGTGGAGCCTCCTGGGCTCTCGATTTCCAGTTCCCTAAGGCTTACTGACGTGAGCACCTTTTCACATGCTCACTGGCCACTCGTGTAACTTCTTTGCAGAAATGTCGGTTTGAGTCCTTTGCCCTTTTTTGAACAATTGCTTTTTGCATATTGATATTCTGGTGCCTCTAACCTTGATAAACTCACCCATTGATTACACAGTGGGCCCTCTCTGTCCCAGGGTTCTGGGTCCTCAAATTCAACCTCAGTTGGAAAATCCTTGAGGAAGAAAAGTTAAAAATACAATAATTAAAAATAATACAAATAAGAATACAGGATAACAACGATTCCCATAGCGTTGACATCATATTAGGTATTATAAGTAATCACATACATGGTAAACTTATGCCTAATTCTATTTTGTTTATTTATTTATTGAGACTCAGTCTCACTCTGTCACCCAGGCTGGAGAGCATTGGTACAATCTCAGCTCACTGCAACCTCCGCCTCCCGGGTTCAAGTGATTCTCCTGCCTCAGCCACAAGAGTAGCTGGGATTACAGGCACACACCACCATGCCTGGCTAAATTGCTTTTATATTTTTAATAGAAACGGGGGCTTGCTATGTTGGCCAAGCTGGTCTCGAACTCCCGACCTCAAGTGATCTACCCGCCTTGGTCTCCCAAAGTGCTGGGATTACAGGCGTGAGCCACTGAGCCTGGCCCCTAATAGAAATTTTAAAATGATTGAAAGTATATGGGAGGATGTGGGCAGGTGTGGTGTTGGAGGCTAGGAGTTTGAGATCAGTGTGGCCAACATGGTGAAACCCTGTCTCTACTAAAAACACAAAAATTAGCTAGGCGTGCTCGTGGCACATGCCTGTAATTCCAACTACTGAGGAGGCTGAGGCAGGAAAGCTGCTTGAGCCCAGGAGGCGGAGGTTGGAATGAGCCGAGATCATGTCACTGCACTCCAGCCTGCGTGATAGAGACTCTGTCAAGAAAGAAAAAGAGAAAGAGAGAGAGAGAGAGAGAGAGAGAGAGAGAAGGAAAGAAAAAAGAAAAAGAAAGAAAGAAAGGAAGGAAGGAAGGAAGGAAGGAAGAAAACAGGAAGGTGCACGTAGATTGCAGGCAAAGACCAGGCCATTTTATACAGAGAATTAGAGCGTGCACACATCCTGTGTCCTGGGTGCTGGAACAATCCTCGTGGATGGACAATCTCAGTTGCCTTTGGTCGATTCTCGATTATGCACAGACTATCAATCATCTGTCAGTTTCACTCCCCCTTCCCACCTAGATCTTTTAAATTTCTCCATCTTCCCGGTTGCCCAGCTGTGGTTTCCAGCACCGTGTTGATCGGAAGTGGTGAAAGCAGGTGCCTCCGTCCCCTTCCTGATTTCAGGGAAAGCGCTGGTGCTTAAGCAGATGTCATCTGCAGGCTTTTTGTGAAGGCCGTGATGAGGATGAGGAAGTTCTCTTCCATTTTTGGGAGAGTTTTTATAGGGCGTGGGTGTTGAATTTTGTTCAGTGCAAGCTTCTGCACTGGCCGAGGTGATGGTATGGTCTGTCGTCTTTAGTCTGTTCAGAGAATGAATGTTAGACCGACTCCGGGTTTCTGGAATCGAGCCCTTTGGTGATCATTTTAATACACTGTGGGACTGGATTTGCAACAGTGTTGTTTAGAGTGAGAACACATGGATACAGGCAGGGGAACAGAGAGAGCCACAGGACACATAGCTAATGCACGTGAGGCTTAATACCCAGGTGACGGGTTTCACCTGTATAATAAACCTGCACGTTCTGCACATGGATCCCAGGACTTAAAGTAAAACAAAATTTTTTTTAAAGACTGTTTAGAATTTTTACATCATCTGTGGGCCAGGCACAGTGGCTCACACCTGTAATCCCAGCACTTTGGGAGGCCAAGGCAGGTGGATCACTTGACGTCGGGAGTTCAAGACCAGCGTGACCAACATAACAAACCCCCGTCTCTACTGAAAAAAAAAAAAAAAATACAAAAATTAGCTGGACGTGGTGATGAGCACCTGTAATCCCCGCTACTCAGGTGGCTGAGGCAAAAGAATCGCTCGAACCGGGAGGCGGAGGCTGCAGTGAGCTGAGATCGCACCACCGCACTCCAGCCGGGGCAACAAGAGTGAAACTCCATCTCGAAAAAGAATTTTTACATCTGTGTTTATGAGGGATGTGGGTTCATAGACTCCTTATAATGTTTTTGTGTGGTTTTGAAATCGGGGTAGTACTGGCCTCAGAGGAGAAGTTGAAAATATTCTTTTCTTTTCAATTATTGTTGGGAGGGTTTGTGCAGAGTTGATAGACTTCCTTCTTGCCTCTGGTAGAATTCACCAGTGAAATCGTTTGACTCTGGGGTTTTCTTTGTGGGAAGGTTTTGTTTGTTTTATTTACAATTCAATTCCTTTAACCTATGGGGCCATTCAAGTGATTTCTGCTTGGCCGGATGTTGGATGAGCTGTGTCTCCAAGGCAGCTGTCCGTTTTGTCCTGGCTGCCGAATGTACCCACGGAAGTTCTCGCAAAGTCCCCCAGTCATCTCCGTCAGATCTGCAGCATCTGCAGTGGCGTCGCCTCTCTTGTTTGTAATCTTGGTGATTTGTGTGTTTTCTCTTTTTTCCTGCCAGCTCGGCTAGGGAATCATCCATCTTACTGATCTCCTCAAAGAACCAGCCTTTGGTTTTGTTGACCTTTTCTAGCGTTTCCCTTGGTCATCTCATCAATGATTTTGCTTTTTTCTGTTCACTTTGGGCTTAATTTGCTCCTCTCTCTTTCCTTCCTAATTTCTTTTTTTTTTTTTTTTTTTTTTTTTTTTTTTTTTTTTTTTTTTTTTGAGACGGAGTTTCGCTCTTGTTACCCAGGCTGGAGTGCAATGGCGCGATCTCGGCTCACCGCAACCTCCGCCTCCTGGGTTCAGGCAATTCTCCTGCCTCAGCCTCCTGAGTAGCTGGGATTACAGGCACGTGCCACCACGCCCAGCTAATTTTTTTTGTATTTTTTAGTAGAGACGGGGTTTCACCATGTTGGCCAGGATGGTCTCGATCTTTTGACCTCGGGATCCACCCGCCTCGGCCTCCCAAAGTGCTGGGATGACAGGCGTGAGCCACCGCGCCCGGCCATCCTTCCTAATTTCTTAAGGTAGAGAGACGGTTGGTTCGAGGCTCTTGCTCTTTTCGGGAGTAGGAGTGGACGGTCGTGAGTTTTCCCCAGATGCTGCTTTCCCCTCCTCCCTGAGGCTGTCTCCTCACCCCCGCCGGTGCGTCTCCAGCTTCGGTACCTCGGACTGACCTTGAAAGTCTCCCTGGCATCCATCACTGTGCAGTCAGCCAGGAAAAGGAAGCCACGCTCGCGTTTCAAACGGAAGGAAGTCAGGGCAGAGAACCGGGTACCCAGGTGCTGGAGGCTGGGGAAGGCGGGTACCGAGGCACCCGCCGCTGGGAACACCAGGAAGCAGCTCCCACTCCCGGGGCTGCGGGAGCAGAGGAAAGAGGTTGGGCTGCCAGAACCCGGGAGCACAGAGAAAGGAGGGGTTGGCAGGTATCAGGGTGCCAAAAGAAGTGGTGGGCTGGAGCAGCTATGGAGGGATGCTAAAGTCAGTAGGCTGGAAGCCCCCCTCAGTGGCTGGAGGGCCCTGAAAAAAGCTGGTGAAGGAACAGAAATCTCCTCTCCTCACCTCCCACCAGTGCCCTCCAGGAAGCCATCTGGCCAAGGAGCCTGAGTGTGCACAATCTCAGCTGCATGTAGCAGTCAGCTAGTGCTGCATAACAAAGCACCCAAAAACCAAGGGCTTAAAACAGTAAGTGTTGGATGGATGATAGATGGATAGAGAGAGAGATGAGATAGAGATGTGTGTGTGTGTGTGTGTGTGTCTGTGTGTGTCTGTGTGTCTGTGTGTGTGTGCAGGGGTTAGGGTATATACATATGTTTTCCATTATTTTCCCCTGAAAGGTCTACAAAAAATGACACCCCAGTAGTAATTACCACACCCAATGCCCAGAATGGTTGCTAAATACCATTCTCCAATGAAAAGAACCAAGACTCCTTAGAGAAGTTGCCGGGTGTCTGGGGAAGGAAATTACAAGATACACCTGGAGCATTGTGTGGCGCCAGGAAATGAGGATGTGCTCAGAAAACGGGGGCGCAGCAGGAGAGCCACCGGAGCCAGTGAGAAGGAGCTGCCGTGGCCACCACTGGAACGATGTGAGGAACAAAATAAAGGTAACATTGGATTATAACCCAAAGAATCAGGTACATATCTACCAACCCAGAGTGAAGTAAATAATTGCATAGACAAAGAGGAATCGGCTTATTTTTATAGAATTCCAATGAATTGATGCAGAAGAAGTGAAGTAAATAGAAAATCACCATCCGACACCGCAGGATGAGCAGCCGTCCACAGCTGCAGCCGGTAGGCCTGCCGCTAAAAAAGAAACAAGTTATTCACATAAATTCAAAGTATCTTCCCTAGGATGTGTATTAATTACGAAGTAGCGAAATAGCAGCTTTGCAGAGTACAGGCCTGGCAGACACCACCTGAGCCGAGGCACCAAGGCTGGCAGCCACAGCAACGGCACGGGTGGCATCAGACACTCTGATAAGCTACACTGGGAAGAGCAGGCGGCCCCCCCAAATGCTGGCCCACACCTACAATCCCAGCATTTGGGGGGCCTAAGGTGAGAGGACCGCTTGAGGCCAGGAGATCGAGTCCAGCCTGGGCAACCTGGGGAGACCTTCTCTCTGCAGAAAATGTTAAACACTAGCTGGGCACCGTGGCGCGTACACTCCGGGGTTCCCAGGGACCTGGGGCTCCACCCGTGGGGCTGGACCCTGGGTGTGACCTGTGCCGGATGTCCCTGGCTGACATTTGCTTTCTTTATGACTCCCTTCCTTTATTGCACTGTTTAATTTAATTAAATGGTGCCCGAGGTGTAAGGGGCAGGATTTTATGGCCTCGGGGTGACCCCGCAGCAAGGCTTGGCCCTTTCCATCTTTACTTTGTGGGCCCGGGGCTGCCCCGCCCTCAGCAGTGACGCTGGGGGAGCCCTTGACTCCTGTGCCAGGAACCGGGAGGGGCCCCGAAGGCTGCGCAGAGCTGTGGTGCCCATGATGGAAATCAGAAAGCACAGGCGGGTCCGTGGGGCGAGGAAAAGTGTCCCTCTCCCCCCAGCAGCTCTTCGTCATTCGGCCTCTTCCCTTCTCTTCTGTTCTGCGAGATTCCTGGTGTCGTCCTAAGCATTCCTGTGGACGGCTCTGCAGACCGACCCTCTGGTTAAATGACACTTGACGCCCCACGCACACGCCTCAGTCCTCCTGGCTGTCTGTCCCTGTGGATTGTTTTACAGTCTCTTTTCCCACACAGAATATACTGGGGAAATTAAATATGTGCTGAGAACGTGATTGTTTATTTATTTCTTTTGAGACAGGGTCTCACTCTGCTGCCCAGGCAGGAGTGCAGTGGTGCAATCTTGGCTCACGGCTGCCTTGAACTCCTGGGCTCAAGCGATGTTCCTGCCTCAGCCTCCTGAGAACCTGGGGCCGCAGGTGTGCACCACCATGCCAAGATAATTTTTTTAGTTTTTAGAGGCGGGGGTCTCGCTATATTGCCCAGGCTGGTCTTGAACTCCTGGTCTCAGGTGGCGCCCCCACCTCAGCCTCCCGCAGATCCAGAAACTTATCCCATGCTCTCCATTCTCCTCCTCCTAGAATTGTGGTTAAGGGTCAGCCCGGCCCGACTGTCCGTCTGCCTCCGCTGCTCCTCGTGGAACCCGCATCCCCCTCGCCTCCGACAGCTGAGAGCCACCGCTGGGTCCCGGGGTCCATTCTTCCTGCCTGTGCCTCCCACTCAGGGGTCTTGAGCCCTGAGAGAAGGGCCGTCCAGGGTCTGCTCCTCTTTCTGTCTCCCTCCCTCCTCCGTTTCCCGGGGTGGGGAAGGTCTGTCCTCCGGACCTTCTGTGTGGGTGAGGAGGTCTGAAGCCACAAGCCCGCCGTGGCCTCCCAGTCTCCCGAGGCCTTTTCTTCCCCTTCTTCCCAGTGACCCAGGCAGGTCTGGGATTCTGAGTTTAACACGGGCTCCTTCTGTCTCTGTCGCAGCCAACGGGGCAGCCTGATGGTCAGTGCCCTCCCTGAACCGCACCCCGAAAGGCAAACTCTGCTTGGTGGGTACCTGCGGCACCCACGTGACCCCCTGGTGGTCCTCCTACGCCCAGTCCTGCATTTCTGTCTGAGCGGGACGGACACACCCCGCTGTGTGGCTTCTGCGGTGGACTCACCCACGTGGCTCACACTCAGCTCCGCCTCTGGGGCCTGCCGGACTTGAGTCGCCTGCCTGGGCCCCGTCAGTGGGGATCAAACCCTTGTTCTTACCCCTGTCCCCAGAAGCTTCACGGTTTTTAGGGAGGTGACAAATGCATCACTTGTTTCTTTATCATTTCTTCCTTTATTTGTCTGCTTAGAGAAGTGCTCTTCCCCTAGGGATCAAACAGTTGACTCGGTTTTCTTCTCACTATTAAATGATCCTACTTTTTCCTTATTTTTACCGTATAAGCATTTCTTATGTTAAAACCTTATTTTTTGTTAAACATTATTTTACTAAACATTATTTTTAAATTCTAAATTTTTTGTGTGTGGGGTTTTAGTTTTTTGTTTTATTTTTTTTGCGACGGAGTCTCACTCTGTCGCCCAGGCTGGAGCGCAGTGGCTCAGTCTCAGCTCGCTGCAACCTCCACCTCCCGGGTTCAAGTGATTCTCCAGCCTCCGCCTCCTGAGTCGCTGGGACTACAGGCATGGGCCACGACACTGGGCTAATTTTTGTATTTTTAGGAAAGATAGGGTTTCACCATGTTGGCAGGGCTAGTCTCAAACTCCTGACCTCAAGTGATCCACCCGGCTCCGCCTTTATTTTAATTGTTTTTGAACAGGCAAAGAATAGATCATGAAAGCAAACCTCCGCGCTGCCCGGCTGTCCCAGCTTCCTGTCCCTGCCCGGAGACGACCACATGAGCAGGGACAGGGGTGTTGGCGGGGTTGGCTAAAGCGTCATTATCTGAGTCACTGGGGAAATCAGGCAAAAATAGCACTAGAGTTATTAGAAGGAGGAGGAGAAAGATTAGCCCTAAAATGCCTTTGGCCGTAAGCAGGTGGAAGGTCATTTGTTGGGGTGTGGTGAAGCCCCTGAGGGGTCGTCACACCCTGTGTCACATAGGAATAAGAGGTGAACAGCTGCTAGGACTGAGGACGAAGGGCGAGAGGAAAGGGACGTGGAAGAAGCGTGTGTAAGGGTGGCTTCGCCAGTGGAGCCTCCGCCCCGGCTTCGGGGCACCAGGTCACTTCCCATCTGAGAGTCGATCTGTGATTCCCGCAGCACCTCCAGACGCTCTCCGCCTCGGGGCAGCACGTGGCCTAGGAAGGCTGTTGCCGTACTTGTGAGTAGGAGGATAATGCCGATATTTCAGGTCTCTAGAAACGTAAATTATCCACAGAATAAACCTCGGCCAGCGGGTAAGAGGCAGATAAAAAATACCGAGGCCCCATTAGCATGAAAACAGCAGACCAAAGCCGGGCGCAGTAGCTCACGCCTGTAATCCCAGCCCTTTGGGGGGCCGAGGCGGGTGGAGCACGAGGTCAAGAGATCGCGACCATCCTGGTCAACATGGTGAAACCCCGTCTCTACTAAAAATACAAAAAATTAGCTGGGCATGGTGGCGCGTGCCTGTAATCCCAGCTACTCAGGAGGCTGAGGCAGGAGAATTGCCTGAACCCAGGAGGCGGAGGTTGCGGTGAGCCGAGATCGCGCCATTGCACTCCAGCCTGGGTAACAAGAGCGAAACTCCGTCTCAAAAAAAAAAAAAACAGCAGACCATTCGGCGTGGTTCACATCTCTACCGATCCGAGCCACGGAAGAGAAGGCAGTTGATGTGTCCCATGTGTGGCACGTGGCCGAAAGCAGTGCCTCCTGTAATGACCTGGAGGGTGAGGCTGGCACCCAGAAGCACGCCACGGCGTCATCATGTGAAGCGTTAGGTGGTGTGAGCAGATGGCTAGATGAGCGATGAACCATCTTCGTCAGCGGGTGTGTGTTGCGGGGTGTGTGTTGGTGCTCTTCCAGCTGAAACGCCACGGTGGTTCTGCGTGTCAGTCGTCCTGGTTATATAATCCACGTGGGACGAATGGCATGGGCAAGGTTTTTATCAGTGTCTTTCTGGGTCTAGGAGGTCCGGGGCTGATTATTAGTGGTGCTGAGGGCTGTGGTGTGTTGAATCTTGCTGGGGCTTCCGTGGGGTCACTGGTCTTTTTTATTTACTTGGGTGATTTGACGGTTGTTTTTGGCCCTGCCATGGCCGTGGCTGCGGAGGAGGGTCCACCACGTGCTGACGTCCGAGGCCCTTCCAAGGACTATGAATGGAGTGGGTGCTGGTTTGGTGAATAACAGCGTGATGGAGCGGGGATCGCAACTGATTTTAACGTGCAGAGAGTTGGGTGATTTTCGAGGTGAGGGCAGGTTGTTGCGTGAAGATTCCGTGGGCGTGGCTGCCCGTACAGTCCTGCCTGTCGATCAGTGGTGGTTGCTGGTTGATTATTATTTGTCAGTATTTATGTCTCGGTTGAAATTACTCGGGGTGATCGATTCGATGATTAGAAGTAGAGTTAGAAGGGATGGAGTGAAAAGGAGAAAACAGAGTTTAACTGGGCCTTTCTGAGCAGGCACGGTCATGGAGGCCAAAGCCTGGGTTTGCGAAACGGTCTTCGGTATAGACTTTTCTGGTCAAATTAGGTCTAGGAGAGGTGAAGCCAGATTTTGGCTTCTGAATAGACCTGAGTGGGGGTTGTGCGGTGGACTGTGGCTGAATGAAATCCTAGTACACTGGAGAAGCTGAGAGTCTGTCACGGGTGTTTTGGTTTAAGGTTGTTAGTTATGAGGCTAAGCTCCGTGGCTAGTGAGAAGCCTAAGGTGGTCACACCAGGGCCGTGAGCATCAGGTGAGAGGTGAGGCTGTCGGGAGTGAAGACACTGCAGATGGTTTGGGGCTTAATTGAGTTAATTAGGAAGGGGTTGTTTTCAAAGTTAATAGTAACCAGAGTGTGAGTGACTTGCGTAAGGAAATATTTGGTGGCTGCTTCTGTAGAGGGGGTTTTGTTTGTTTGTTTGTTTGTTTGTTTGTTTGTTTTTGAGACGGAGTCTCGCTCTGTCGCCCACACTGGAGTGCAAGGGCGCGATCTCAGCTCACTACAATCTCTGCCTCTGGATTGAATCTATTCTCCTGCCTCAGCCTCCCAAGTAGCTGGGATTACAGGCGCCTACCACGCCTGGCTAATTGTATCTTTAGTAGAGACAGGGTTTCACCATGTTGGCCACGATGGTCTCGAACTCCTGACCTCAGGTGATCTGCCCACCTCGGCCTTCCAAAGTGCTGGGACTATAGGCATAAGCCTCTGCGCCCGGCCTATTTTTTAAATTAAGATTGGGATAAGGGCTAGTATATTTATTCCTGGGCCTGTTCAGATGAGAAATCAGAGTGAGCCTAGCATGGTCATAAGCGTTCCTGTGAAACGCTGAGGGAAATAGTAAGTTGAGCTAAGGAGTTAATTAGTACAGGAAGGTTGTGGCCAGCATATCAGGGTATGGGCCTGAGAGCTTATTTAGCTGACCTTCTAGGATGCAGTGTAATAGGTAGCCCGGAGAATTTCGGCTTCTCAGGGGTAGGTTCAACTCCTATAGTTCTAGAAATAAGAGGATTTTAACCTCTGTTGTTGACTCTATGAAAGTAATTCTCTTGTCAGGCATATTTCCGACATCTGGGGTGGGATGCTGTGAGTTAGGACAGGTGCTGAGGCACATCATACATAGGACGCGCCAGCGGCCGGGGGAGGAAGTGTGTTTGTAAGAGACGCGTGAGTTGGTCGTAGTGAATCGAGGGTGTGCCGTTCCAATTCACGGGGATAGAGTGGTGAAAAGAGGGGTCTTGGTAATGAGGTTTGCTGTATAGTCCTGGCGAGTATCGTGTGTAGTGTGCCTAGGAAAACAGTAGTGGTTAGGGTGTTTATTATAATATTCATGTATTCTGCTATAAAGAAGAGGGCAAGGCCCAGGCGCAGTGGCTCACTCCTGTAATCACAGCACTTTGGGAGGCTGAGGTGGATGGATCACCTGAGGTCGGGAGTTCGAGACCAGCCTGGCCAACATGGTGAAACCTCGTCTCTACTAAAAATACAAAAACTTCACCGGACATGCTCGTGTGCACCTGTAATCCCAGCTACTCAGGAGGCTGAGGCAGGAGAATCACTTGAACCCGGGAGGAGGAGGTTGCGGTGAGCTGAGATCACGCCATTGCACCCCAGCCTGGGTGATAGAGCGAGACTCCATCGCAAAAAAGAAGAAGGGGGCAGATGAGCCGGTGGCGTATTCGACGTTGAAGCCTGAGACTAACTCTGACTCCCCTTCACCTAGATCAAGAGGGGCTCAGTTAGCTTCTGCTAGTGTGGACATAAATCACGTTCCCACTAGGGGCCATGGGGGCGGGAGCAGTCAGAGGAGTTCTTGCGTTGTGATGAGTGTGTATGAGTTAAATGAGCCGCTGATCAGTAGAAATGATAGCAGGATGGTGGCTGGGTGACCTCATATGAAACTCTCAGGGCCACAGCTCGTCCTGCGTCATTTGAATTGGATGCTCATCCTGATCACAGAATAGACGGCTGCACTTGACGTGGCTAGTGTAAATAGGAGGCCTATATTAAAATGGATTAGAGGTTCTGGTATAGGGCGGGGAGCTCCTAAGAGGAGAGTGATGGACAGGGCCGGGGCTGGAGCAGTCGGAGAAAGAGTCATCGTGGAGGTTGAGGCCCGCAGGGGTTCTTTGGTGAAAAGTTTTACTGCATCAGCGGATGATCGAAGCCACCCGTAGGGACCTGCAATGTTGGGTCCTCTGTGTCGTTGTTTACAGACTAAGATATTTCGCTCAGTGAGTGTAAGGAACGCTATCGCGGTAACAGTGGGAGGATGAGGGTCAATTAAGCACGTGTTGTTAAGAAGAGGCGCTGAACCACCAGGCGCGGTGGCTCAAGCCTGTAATCTCAGCACTTTGGGAGGCCGAGGCGGGTGGATCACGCGGTCAAGAGACCGAGACCATCCTGGTCAACATGGTGAAACCCCGTCTCTACTAAAAATACAAAAAATCAGCTGGGCATGGTGGCGCGTGCCTGTAATCCCAGCTACTCAGGAGGCTGAGGCGGGAGAATTGCCTGAACCCAGGAGGCGGAGGTTGCGGTGAGCCGAGATCGCGCCATTGCACTCCAGCCTGGGTAACAAGAGCGAAACTCCGTCTAAAAAAAAGGAGCTAAACTTCTGATGATAAAGTTTGAAGTTTTATGCAATTGCCAGACTCCGCCATCTTAGCAAGCCCTGCTCTTGGGTCGGGTGAGTGATGGTTTGTTAGAAGAAACTAGCGTCGTCTGTGGAGTGAGGGCGCTTTGGGAAGCGGGCCCGTTTCTCTCGTCCTTCTGTACTGGGAGAAATGTTCGGTAGAGAGAAACCGACCTGGATTTCCCCAGTCTGAACTCAGATCACATAGGACTTTAATGACGGAGCAAACGAACCCTGAGTAGCAGCTGCGCCGTGAGGATATCCTGATCCAGTGTCAAGGTAAACCCCGTTGCCGCTGTGGACTCCAGAACGGGCCGCGCTGTTAACGCCCACGGTGACTTATGCCACTGATGAAAGTATCGGGTCAGTGCCTGTTAACTCGCTGAGACGTGTGAGTCCAGGTTGTTCAGAGGTCAGATCACGCTCCAAGGTCACCCCCGCCAGAACTTTTAACACAGCGATGGTAGGCGAGGGCCTGTAGGGCTGATTGAGTTTGTATTTGCAATTTCCTTTAATGAATTAACAGGCCACAGGGTCTTCTCTCACTTGTTTATTTCGGCCTCTTCACCGATAGGTCAATTTCACTGATTAGAAGCAAGAGACAGCTGAGCCCTCGTGTGGCCGTCCACGCGAGTCCCGTGCAGGTCGGCGTTCTCCGTACGATTTTTACGACGATTCTACAAGTCTAACGTTATTTCACGATAAGAAGTCTGTCACGATGGCCACCGCGGGGAAACAGCAGGGAGGCTCCCCCGAAACTAAAAACAACCACCGTGTGATCCGGCCGTCCCACGCCAGGCGCGGCTCGTGGAGGCTGCATCAGCACGTGGAAGGGACACCGGATCGCCGTGTTTACCACAGCGCTGTCCACACGGCCGGACACGGAACCAGCCTCAGCGTCCCGCAGCAGGGAACGGCGCGTCCTCATCAGAGAACAGCTCCTCCGCAGAAGAGGGGACCATGTCACTGCTGCCGACGTGGATGAACTGCAGGGTTTTACAATGAACGAAGGCAGCCAGGCCCGGAAAGACAGGTGCTGCGTGATCTCACTCATGTGTTTAGCCTAGAAAAGTTGAACTCACAGAAGCAGAGAGGGGACCCGGGGCTGTGGGGGGTGGGAACTGGGGAGGGGTTGGTCCAAGGTTTCTGTTAGAGACCGGGCCTGGTGGCTCACGCCTGTCATCCCAGCGATTTGAGAGGCCGAGGCAGGTGGATCACCTGAGGTTGGGAGTTTGAGACCAGCCTGACCAACATGGTGAAACCCCGTCTCTACTAAAAATACAAAAATCGGCTGGGTGTGGCGGCACATGCCTGTCATCCCAGCTACTCAGGAGGCTGAGGCACGAGAATTGCCTGAACCCAGGAGGCGGAGGTTGCAGTGAGCCGAGATCGCGCCACTGCACTCCAGCCTGGGTGACAAGAGCGAGACTCCATCTCAAAAAAAAATCCATGCGGACAAGAGGAGTAAGTTCGAGAGACGTTCTGCACAGCACAGTGGCTGCAGCTGACACCACCACATTCTGTCCTTGAAAATCATTAAGAGGAAAAAAAAGACAACCATTGAGAGTAGATTGTGAGCGTTCTGACCACAAAAAAACGGTACGTATGGGAAGTGATCTGTGGTTTGACCCAGTCATTCGGCAGCGTAGACACATTCCCCAACGCCACGCTGGACGTGATAGATACATACAGTGAAAGAACAAACACGTTTGTAAAGCTAAGCGTTGTTACCGTGTGCGCTCTGCTGGTCGCCTGCTGTCAGCTCTGGTCCTGGCTGGACTCTGGGTCCAGCCGTCTCTCCACGGTGATCGGCGTCCCCTTGGCTGCCGGGACCCCCGGCCCCGCCCGCCGGTCAGCGCGCTCACATTCTCTGCCGATTCTGCGGGAAGAGGCCCCTGGAACAGTCCCGACGCCGAACTCTGGGGGGAGGCTCCTCCCGGAGGAAGCAGGAGGACCTCAAGGCTGGCAGGAGCGGCTGCTGTGTGAGCAGGCGGCTGGCACCTCAGGGACGGCGGCGTGACTCCCACCCGTGATTCCTGGGTACCATCGCCACGGAGACGCGGCACCTGACCTGGATGGTGAGCACCCAGTCCGCTCTGCAGGGCGGCACGCATCCTTTCCGGAGGTCCCCCGGTTGGCGCCACAGCTGGTCATCGGGGGCTGTCCCACGCTCCGTCGGACCCGCTGTCCCGGGAGCCCGGCCCGAAGCGTGGGATCAGTCCTGCGGCGGGAAGCGTGTTGGTGGGGGCGTGACGGAGAGCGGGGGGCTGTTGAGTCTGTGGGTGAAGCCACGGGCAGGAATGGCACGTCCACGTTCAGAAGACCACGAGGGCCTCCATGACGGGTGATGCCTGTCCCTGTCCTGTCTGTGGAGGGCGCCCGAGGCAGATGAGGACCTGTCCCCGGGGAATGGCACCAGGAGGGGCTGGGGTGGGGTGTCGTCCCCGGGGTCAGCAGGGCACTAGTGCTGCGGGGCCGGGCAGAGCCCCCATCCCGCACACCCCGGCTTCCTCTGCACACCGAGGGTCCTGCCTGGCCCGGCCACTGAGGGACCACGGGCGCTGACCCTGTTACCGTGTGAACACACCGTGGGTGCACGGCTCCTTGCTGCCCTCTTCATCTCTCCACGTCCTTCATGGCCTTGATGCTTCTGAGGCGCGCCGGGCAGGGGTGTGTGGAACGTCCCCTCGGGAGGCTTTGTTGGACGTTTTCCTAGGTTTGAGATGGGGTTGCACATTTTTGACCAGGATACTGCAGAAGTCACATGCTCCTCTTGACTTTTATTTTGATTTTTATTTTATAGAGACAGGGTTTCACTCTGTGACCCAGGTTGGAGCGTGGTGGTGCCGTCACGGCTCACAGCAGCCTCACCCTCCCAGGCTCATGCAATCCTCCCACCTTAGCCTCCAGCCTCAGCCTGGAGTGGGGACAGGATGACGAGAGCTCACCCTGCGTCCCAGCAGATCTCTGGGCCACACTCTGGCCGTGGCTCGGACACAGACACCCTGGGTCCCAGGGGAAGCCTCAGCTGCATTCTGGGTTCCCTTCTAGGGACAGAGTCAGAGGACACCAAGACCATTCTGCAGGTCCCCTCGAGCAGGTGTGGCTCAGACCCCTTTGGCCTCTAACCAGACGGGAGCCAGGGCCTGGGGGTCCCCACAGGAAGGTGAGGGGTGACTAGTGAGGCCCAGGAGCCTGGGGTGGGGGCATCTAAAGGGGATGCAAGTGGGGCCTGGTTTGGGGGCATTTGCTGATCCACCTGGGGCACCCCAGATTGACCCTGGCCCTTCTTTCCCCGGGAGCAGCATCAGGAAGGAAAGGAGCTGCCCGGTCGGGCCACACGGAATCCAAGCACGCAGGATCCGAGCACACGCGGGATCCGAGTACACGCGGGATCCAAGCACACGCGGGATCCGAGCACACGCGGGATCCGAGTACACGCGGGATCCGAGCACCGAGCACACACAGGATCTGAGCACACACGGGATCCGAGCACACGCGGGATCTGAGCACACGGAGCACAGTGAAGAAGCCAGGCCACGTCTCAAGCTTGTTATGAAGATCATTTAGGGCGATGGTCTCCCCCGAAAGGATCCAGGGAAGCTCCGGGACCCATGGGCCATGCGTGAGAGCGGCTGAGACAATCCATCGTGGGAGAGGATGATTAGTGTCAGCAGGTGAAGGTCAGTGCCTGGGTGGGGACTTCACGCTGGAGCAGCCAGGTGGGAGCTGGAGGGAACTAGGTCAGCACTGCCACCCTCAGCCCCTTCGGAGCTGAAACGGATGCAAGAGGGCACTCCAGCCCTTCCTGTCAACGTCCTCAGCCCAAGATGGGGCTGGCCCTGGAGGGGACTCGCCTGTCCCAGTCCCAGGCGGGAGTCGCCGTCCGACAGGTCCCTGCACCTGTTCCCTCCCTTTCTGGGGCCTCAGTGTCCCTGCCTGGTCCCTGGCGGCCTCTCCAGGCCTGCAGCCAGCTGCTGGGTGGAGCTGGTGTGGAGAGGGGGTGGGGGGACAGCAGGTGCAGCCCCCGGGCCTGCCGAGGAGCTCATGGGCGACGCGGCAGCTCCTTCAAGGAACAAACAAAGGCCACAGTTCCTCAGAAGGGCTGACAGCTGCGGTCCAGAGCAGGGGAAAGTCCACCGGGAGCCTCGGCCGCCCACCCCGCAGCCTCGCCCTGACCGTGTTTATGGCCAGATCCTGTTGCGGGCGCAAGTCCAGCTCCATCGCCCTACCTCCTGCTGGCATCTCCCAGGAACCTGGGAATCCGGGAGCCGGGAAACGACCGGGAACGGCATTGGTTCCCAGAGCTGAAGAAAATGGGCAGCTGTCCCACTGTCCAGGTCGTAGGACTGCGGGGGCGCCATCGAGAGTTGTAGGTGACGTCCCCCCGCTCCCCGGACTGAGTCCAGGGCTCCCAGGCTGCCCTCTGGCCCCTGCGGATGTGCCTGGGGAGGACCAATGGGGCTGGAGGGGGCTGGGCCCGCTGCCCACACGTCCATCCGTCCGTTCTGCAGGGGGCAGCCTCCCAGGGCCCCCACTGCCTCCCCGAGCCTCAGGGGAGCGTGGGTGTGAGTAGGGCCAGGAGGATGCTTGCCAGGAGGTGTTCGGGTAGGAAGGTTAGGGTAAGGCTGGCAGGTAGGGATTAGGGCTTGGGGTGCAGGGCTGGTCTAGGGTTAAAGTGTCGGGGCCAAGGGCTTGGGTGGGGGCTTGGGGTGAATTTAGCATGGGGCAGGCTGGGGTGAGGATAATTTGGAGTGAGATGTTAGGGTCAGGACCCTGGGACCACGCTGGGTCTGATGCATTCAAGGGCGATTTGTCAGCCATCAAATGGGGCGAGACACACCACCTGGGCAAGACACACCACCTCGCAGCCCTGCACCTGCACCGGGGCTCCACCTGTGCCCACGGGGCCTCCCCTGCTCAGCTGGGAGGGCTCTGCAGGCTGCCTCCTGTCCCTAAGTGGACGCAGTCCCTGGATCCTTCTTCCAGGGCTGGCCACACCCAGCTGACCGCTCCCCTCTGGGCCCAGGCAGCTACCAAGGAGGCCAGCTGCCCTCAGGCCACTCAGCCACACAGGCCTGGGCCTCAGTGGGGCTGTAGGACCGCTCCTCTACAGCTGGGCAGTCCACAGTGTCCAGGTAGCCTGCCCTGGGCCTGCCCAGGTGGTGCCTGGTGTGCAGAGGATGGGAGGGTGGCTAGACCAGCCCCCCACCAGCAAGCCCCCTCTCCGGCCCAGGTAAGGTCCTGGGGAAGTCATTTCCACCAGGCCCAGCTTCAGGAGGGGCTGAAGCGTCCACACCCATCTCCCCCTGCAGCTCAAGCAGGCACGAGGGGAGACCCCCAAACAGCTGTGGGAGCTGCAGGAAAGAGGGGAGGAGAGGTCAGGGCGTGGAGGAGGGGGTGCTGGCCAGGCGGCCCCCTGCCAAGGTTGCAGGTTCCTGGGGACCCTGGGGACCCCGGGTCCTTCCTGGCCCTTCCCAGCTGGCCCGCCCTTGCTCTGCATACAGCTGGCGCTCAGCAATTTTGCCGCTGCTGATGGATGATTCCATAGCTCACTCCAGCACCTCCGTGCCCCTGGAGACAGTGCCCTCCTGGCCCCAGCCTGTGCCCTCTGTGGCCATCCAGAGCCCCACCAGGCCTGCGGTCACAGGCAGGGCCAGGGCAGGGAGGGGGCCCTGAACACAGCAAGGGGGTCCGCAGCAGGGGAGGCGCCAGCGTCCAGGCACCTGTGTGCAGGCAGGTACCACCTCTGACATGGACAGGGCATCAGGCCTGGGGCACAGGTGCCAGGGGGTGGCAGGGACAGGGAGGAGGGGTGAAAACCCTGCAGCAGGGCAGTCTGTGACCACACAGCCCCATGGGGACAGTGGCTTGCAGGGACCACAGCCCAGGGCGGCCTCACCCCCAGCCCATCCCAGCAGCAGCAGCGGCAACTGCCGTGGCCACCAACATGCTCATCGAGACCGCCACCCGCACGAGGCCCTCCGTGGCCAGCCCTCCCATCACCCACAGCCCCATCCTGCTGATGAGTGTACAGAAGGAAGCAGAAAAGCCAGGGCCGGGGCCGGAGCCGGGACAGGTCCCCCAGGTGGGAAAGGCCTGGTCTCACCCCCACAGTAGCCCACCCTGTCCCACAGCCAGCTCGATGCCAGTCTCCCAAGGAATGAGCACAGAGGAGAGGACTCTCCAGGGGGCCAGGGCTGGAGGTGTCTGGACCCCCCGTTATGGGGAGGGAACTCTCCATAGGGGCCAGGGCCTGGGGAGCCTCAGGGGTCACAAGAAGCTGGTAGAGCTGTGGCCATGGTGTGGGGGCAGGTGCCCCAGCACAGGGAGGGGAGGGCGTGGCTGTGGGTACTGGCAGCCCCCCACTGGCACTTGGGCTGTGTGAGGGCACATTTTGGGCCTGGGGCCTGTGCCATCGTGGCCAGGAGCACCTTGAGAAGCCAAGAGGGCCGTCCAGCGGGGGCAGAGCAGGGCAGGGCAGGGACATCAGCCCAGACGCCATTCCGCCCCTCAGACACCCCCAGACTCACCTGGGGCCGTGTAACTATGCAGAGTCCTCAGCCCGAGGCCCTGAATTAGGCACCAGGGGACCTGCCTATCTGGCTGGGACCCCTGCCTCTCTGTGCAGAATACTGATGCCCCGTGGCAGGCCCCGGGCTCCAACAGAAGCTGGTGGCAGCCCCCGAACCTCTCTCCTGGGGCCACACAGAAGCTGGGCCAAGCGCCACGGATGCGGGGCCTGTGGATACAGCGGCTGCATCGCTGCCCCAGGACCAGGGTCGGGGCTGGGAGCGGAGGACCCAAGGGCAGTGACAGGGGACGCAGACAGGCCTGCGCTGAGACGGTGTCTGGGTGGGAGTCCAGGGCGGGGGGCCCGACTTCCCAGGTGCTGAGGGAGCCCCCGGCCCTGAGTCTCTAGTGAGCTGAGTCTCCAGGCTGTGGAGCTCCCAGCGTCCTGGCCAGGCCTTGTGGCTGCAAAGGGACAGACATCAGGCCTGGCTTCCCGCTGGGGCCACCTCTCCACGGGGGCCAGGGCAGGAAAGGGGGGCTCAGTGCAGCCTCAGGGCCTTGGGGACCCTCGGGATCCTTGGGTCTCACAGGCTCCCAAAATGCAGCAGGAGAGCCGGGCCGTGGGGCCAGGGTTCCTCCACGCCTCCTCAGCCTCCACCTGACGCCCCCAGCCCCCGGCGCTCAGCAACGTCTGCCTCCCGAGGCTCCCTGGCAGCCGTCGCTTCCTTGCCCAGCCCGAGCCGGCCGCAGCCAGACCTATGGCCGGTGTGGTGCTGTGGAAGGTTCCAGAGGGCCGTGATGCCCATCTGTCAGCAGGTGGCGCCCGGCGCCCACACGGCGGCCCAGAGGAGGGCTGGGCGAGGCGTGGCTCAGAGCGTGCGGCCCAGGCGTGTTCCCGTGTGTGCCTGCGTGTGGGCGAGTCCAGGTCCCCGGGGGCTCTCAGCCATCGTGGGGAGCACAGGCGGCCGGGCCGATGCACCGCGGCCCCATGGATGGGAGGCTCGGGACAGACAGCCCTGAGTGGGACAGAAGCCGGGCGGGTGGGGCCGGGGCAGGTGGGAGGGTGACCCCGCTGAGTGGCGCAGAGACGGTCTGAGTCCCGCAGGGCCCAGCGGCGCCTGAGTAATGGGAGAAGCCGCGTGAGCCGTGCAGGGGCGCGACAGCGGGGCGGGCAGGCTGGGGCCCTGTCCACACGGCTGTGGGCGTGGCTGAGCCACCACCCGCCCCTCTCTCTCACGCACCCTGCAGTGGGCGTGGGACCACCGGCCCCTCATTTCTTGGTCCCGCTGGGCCCACCTCCTGCCTGGCCCTCCCGGAGACTGACCTGTGGCCTCCACCGCCTCGAACCACAGGGGTTTCCTGTCCCCACCTTTGTCCCTGTACGTGGGGCCTTGGGTGGCACCTGTGGGCTCAGGCACCACGTGAGGCCTGGGACACCGGAGGCCGAGGCATGTCGGGGCAGGGAGGCTCCAGTCGGCCCAAGGGCCTCGGGCCTCTCCACTCCCTCCCTGGTGACCTTGGGCAGGCCTCAGTCTCCTCATCCACGTGGGCACAGGCGCCGTCTCACCTGCGGTAAATCCAGTGACCGCAGAAGCACATGCTAGGACCCGCCAGCTGCAAGGATCGCACAGGGGGACGCACTGTCCCCAGCCGGCCCAGCTCTGTTATGGCCTGGACCCTCCCTGCCTGGGCAGCTCTGACCCAGAGAGAAGGAAGGTGGCCAGGGCCACCCTAGGGGCCTGTTCAGCTGCTGCTCCCTGTCTCAGAGCCGGGGTCTCCTGAGATTCGCCCTGACAGGCATCAGGAAGGCAGGGTGCCTGGTGGCCTCCTTCCCGCGAGGGCCTGGGGAGAGTCCGGGCCGGCTTCTTTGACAGCCTGCCTGGGTCCCACCTCAGGCCTGGAGGAAGGTGGAGGAGTCCGCACCTGTGGCTGAACCCGGGGACTGGGGACACGTGGGCACCAGGACATGTGAGGCCCGTGGGGGCCGGGGGAGTCTGCAGAATCCCAACTCACCGGGACCTGCATGTTCCCTGCATGGGGCCAGCCTGTGGACACGCATCTCCTGCTGTCCAGAGAGAGCCCCAGACGTCCCCATTCTCCTGCAGAAGGGGACGTCCGTGCTGGGGAGCGCGTGGCTGCAGCCAGTCATGGTGGCTCCCAGAAGATTCCAGGCCCCGCCCAGCCAGACCCCAGAGCTGGGCCTGGGGCCACAGGGCATGGCACAGCTCTACCCACGTGGGGACGGACAGCTGCCCACGGCCACGGGCCCGGCTTTGAGGAAGTGACAGAGCTCTTGCGCCAGCAGATTCAAACGCTGCCAAGCGGAAGAGTCAGCACAATCTCTCAAGGAGCAGCTGGCTCAGGACCAGCCAGCGCTGGGGTGGTGTGGGGGCCCCTTGGGAGCTGTGACGGGTGCCCGTCCCTGGCCCTCAGCCCGGGACCCCAGCAGTGTCTTGCACAGCCGCCCAGACGTGCGAAGTGGCAGAGCCCAGCTCGTGGCAGCGTCAGCGGTCACGACTGTCACTGCCATCATCATCCTCATCACTGTGATTACTGTATCCTCACCAGGAAACTCACCTGCGTTCTGCAGGCTGTGGGTAATGCCAGGGAGCAGAGGGCTGGGGGCTGATGAGGGCCAGCAAGGCCCAGGCTTGGGGGGGGCACCACAATCACCCCAGGGAGGCCAAGACCCAGCAGCAGAAGGTGAGCAGGGGCGGCGGGGAGAGACCCTTACCCCAGGGTGACCCCACGGCAGAGGCTGCACGTGGGCATCCACTGGAGGCCCGAGGGAGGCAGGTCTGGCTCAGAGGCTCTTTGCCAAAGTGGGGGCTGGGGCTCCCTTAAGAGGTCCGCCTTAAGAGGTCCTCCAGAGTGACCCAGGGGGAACCCTTCTCCGCCAGACCCTCTCCTGGATCTCAGGCTCCCAGCCCAGGACGGGGAGACTCTGTCTGGTGTTGAGCGGTTGCCGGGCCTGTGCTGGGGTCGTGGCAGCCCCGGGAAAGCCATGTGGGTGGGGCCGTGCTGCCCAGCCCCTCGGCCAGGGAGACAGGGCCGGGAGGAGGCACCAGGGCTGCGGGTGGGCCAGGCAGCAGGGCCCCCAGGGCTGCGGGGTGCTCTCTTCCCGCTACCCTTCCACATTTTTCCAGGTTTTATTTAGTGACTATGTGCCCCTCTGACTTTTTCAAAGTATCAAGATTCTAGCTCATCAAGGACTAGCATTTTTAGCAAAGAGAGTAACAAAGGCCGGATTTAGCAGCTAAAAGGCTCCAGGAACTGTGGGAAACAGCAGCTGTGGAGACGCTGGACGTCAGGCCAGGAAGAGAGTCCCAGGCACAGCAGGTCGGTCCGTCGCTGCTGCCCGGAGCGCCACGGGCCGGGTGTGTGACAGCGGCAGACGCAGCTCGGGCACGGGAACTCCGGCTTCAAGGCTCTGGCCATTCAGCGTCTGGTGGGGCCCTCCCTGTGGCATCTTCTCGCTGGGTCACCTCCCTCTTTGGTAGAAGGGGTGGGAGAGCTCTCGGAGGCCTCTTTTTTTTTTTTTTTTTTTTTTTTTTGAGATGGAGTCTTGGTCTGTTGCCCAGGCTGGAGTGCAGTGACACAATCTCGGCTCACTGCAACGTCCGCCTCCTGGGTTCAAGCAATTCTCCTGCCTCAGCCTCCTGAGTAGCTGGGACTACAGGTGCTCACCCCCACACCCAGCTAATTTTTGTATTTTTAGTAGAGACGGGGTTTCACCATGTTGGACAGGCTGGTCTCGAACTCCGGACCTCAAGTGACCACCTCAGCCTCCCGAAAGGCTGGGATTACAGGCATGAGCCACCATGCCCAGCCTCTGGGGTGTCTTTGGTCAGGACACTAGCCCGGTTCGTGAGGGCTCTGCCACTTCTACCACCTCCCAAAGTTTCCACCTCCTAATACCGTCACCTTGGGCACCAGGATTTCAACATAGGAATGGAGGTGGGGGAAGACAGACGTTCAGTCCATGGCAGGCAGGAAACACGCAAGGGGAGCCCTAAAACTGCCCAGGTCACCACCGGGGAGCCCTAAAACTGCCCAGGTTACCACCTAGGAGCCCCAAAACGGCCCAGGTCACCACCCGGGAGCCCTAAAACTGCCCAGGTTACCACCTAGGAGCCCCAAAACGGCCCAGGTCACCACCCGGGAGCCCTAAAACTACCCGGGTCACCACCTGGGAGCCCCAAAACTGCCCAGGTCACCACCCGGGAGCCCCAAAACTGCCCAGGTCACCGCTGCAAGGATTTCCAGGACAAGGGGCCGGGAAGGGGAACTCAGGAAGAGCTCAGCTGAGAGGCAGGGAAACCAGGGCAGCTGGAGTACCCAGGAACCTGGCAGGGAGGGAGCTGCCCAGAGCAGAGCCTGGGGACCTGCAGAAGGTCCGTCTTGAGCAGCAGAGAACCCGCTCAGCACGTGCCTGGGAGGAGACCACCAAAGGCTTCGAGGAACCCCCTGAGGGGTCTGAAAGAAGAGCAGGTGGAGCCCACACAGCTGGGAAAAGAACTGCCCCCGCCCGCGATGCCGAGAAACCTCGCCACTCAGAGTTCACGGGCAGCAGGCAGAGCGCCCCTCGGGGTCTCGCCTCTGTGGTGAGGACACTCAGCAGTGCTCCGATCCCACCCTCAAGTCACACAAGGCCCAGGAGGCCCAGACAGTCTCCAATCCCTTAATTTTGCCCCAGAACAAAGCTCCAGGGCACAAAAATATCCAGCAGCCCATGAGGTAAAATTCACAAAGTCCAGCATCCAGCCAGGGAGTGCCAGGCAGGTAAAGGGCATCATTCCACCCATGTCGGGAGAAAAAGCAGCTCATCAAAACCATAAAATCAACACCGATGTTGGAACCAGCAAAGGCTTTAAAACAGGTTCTCTGATAGTATTTCATGTCATCAAAATGCTACGCTAAAAATCGAACACATTTAGTAAAAGACATGAAACAAAAAAGCTCCAAGTCAGACATCCGAAGATGAAAACGACTGACTGTCATGAAAACGCGCTGGGCATGACTGAGACAGACAAGGAGACAGTGAACCCGAAGGCGGCGTCACAGAAACACAGGAAGACAAGGAGCCCAGGAAATAAACAGCTCAGTAGTGAGCGGCAGGTGGGAAACTTGGAGCAGCCTGACAGGGCGGGAAACGGAGTCCATGAAGGAAGCTAGAAGGACAGGAAGGATCGAAGAAATCGTGGCCCAAATGTGTTCAGATCTGATGAAAACGTGGCCGGGCGCAGTGGCTCACACCTGTAATCCCAGCACTTTGGGAGGCTGAGGTGGGCGGATCACCTGAGGTCAGAAGTTCCAGACCCACCTGGCCAACATGATGAAACCCCATTTCTACAAAAAATAGAAACATGAGCCTGGCGCGATGGCCCACACCTGTGATCCCAGCTACTCAGGAGGCTGAGGTGGAAGGACCGCTTGAGCCCCAGAGTTGGAGGCCGCAGTAAGCCGAGATCACACCACTGCACTCCAGCCTGGGTGACAAAGTGAGACTCCATCTCGAAAGAGAGAAGGAAGGAAGGAAGGAAGGAAGGAGGGAGGGAGGGAGGGAGGGAGGAAAGAGAGAAGGATCTGCACAATGGAGTCATGCGTTTGAACAGTAATTGTCTGGGTAAATATGGAAGTATTTTACTATTTAAACCTCTTTAAAAATAATTAAACAAAAAAAGAAAAACATAATAACAATGTAGTGTGTTGTGAATTGTGTGTAGAAGTAAAATGTATGACATGACAAGAATTGCACAATATACTGGGAGGAGGGAATTGTAAGCAGGTGCTTTTTTGTTTGTTTGTTTGTTTTGTTTTGTTTTGAGATGAAGTCTCCCTCTGTCGCCCAGGCTGGAGTGCGGGGGTGCAATCTCGGCTCACTGCAACCTCCACCTCCCAGGTTCAAGTGATTCTCCTGCCTCAGCCTCCAGAGTAGCTGGGATTTCAGGTGCCCACCACCACACCTAGCTAATTTTTATATCTTTTGTAGAGTCAGGGTTTCACCCTGTTGGTCAGGCTGGTTTTGAACTCCTGATCTCAGGTGATCACTTTGCTTCAGACTCTCAAAGTGCTGGGATTACAGGCATGAGCCACTGTGCCAGCCTAGAAGGTTCTTATTCTATATGTGGGGTGTGATAATATCTTTGGAAAGTAGACCACTGTAAGTTGAAGACGTACTATCAACTCTAAAGCAACTACTAAAATAATTTTAAATTATGGCAAATAAGCAAACAAAGGGATAAAATTGAACCAAGGAAAAATAGTCAATCCAAAAGAAGGCAGAAAAGAAAGACAAAGAACAAATGGAAGAAACAGAAAACAGGTAGCAAGACGGTAGATTTTAACCTGGCCACATCAATATTACACTAAATGTAATAGTCTAAACACCCCCATTAAAAAGATGTGGATTGTCAGACTAGAATAAAAAGCAAGGTCACTCTATAAGCTGCCCAAAGAAACTCACTGTACGCGGAATGCACAAATCGGTTATTGAGAGTAAAAGAATAGAAAAAAACAAACCATGCTAACACAGAAAGAAAGATCAGGTGGCAATATTCATACCGAGGTGGGTTTCAGAGCAAGGAACATGACTGGCAATAAAGAAGGTCATTTCATAGTGAAAAAATGTTCATGGCCTTGGATTAAGCAAAGGTTTCTCACCTACAACACTAAAAGCATGACGCATAAAATAAAAATTAACAGATTGGCCTTTGTCAAAATTAAGAATTTTGGCCGGTCAAGGTGGCTCATGCCTGTAATCCCAGTAATTTGGGAGGCCAAAGTGGATGGATCACCTAACGTCAGGAGTTTGAAACCAGCCTGACCATCATGGTGAAATACCATCTCTACTAAAAATACAAAAGTTAGCTAGGCGTGGTGGTGTGTGCCTATACTCCCAGCTACTCAGGAAGCTAAGGCAGGAGAATCGCTTGAACCCGGAAGGTGGAGATTGCAGTGAGCCGAGATGGTGTCTCAAAAAATAAAGAACAAAAGAACGAACCTTGGCTCTTTTGAACAGTTTTGACACTTAACAGCATCTTCTGACAGACTTAAGAGAATAAAAAGATAAGCCACAGGCTGAGAGAAAAGTCTTTGCCAAGTATGCGTTTACTAAAGGACTCCAATGTAGAATATATAAAGAACTTTCAAGACTGAAGCAACCGGTGTGAAAGGGGACGGACGTAACACTGGAAGACACTTCCCCAGAGAAGACAGGCGGATGGCGAATAAGCACGTGAAAAGATGCTCAACGTCATCAGTCATTAGGAAAATTCAAATTAAAGCCTCGGTAAGATGTACTGCACGCCTGTTACTGGCTGAAGGGGGCCACGCCGAGCACAGAGGAGGACCAGGAGGGAGGCGGAATGCCGCGGTCATGCTCGAAAACAGCCTGGCAGTTTCTGAAAGATTCAGATGCCAACCGTATGCTCCAGCCACTCCACACCTGAGAAGTGGCAGCGCACGCTTCTCCGAGATGTGGACACACGTGGTCTAATGACTTTGTAGTCGCCCAAACTGGACGCTCGAATGAACGGACCACGGAATTTTCGCCACTGATGGACACGTGGGTCGTTTCCGTTTGGGGTTGTTAGAAACAACTCCTGGGAGCGTGTGCGTGCACACGGCGGCCTCGGGCCCTGGCCATGCCTCCGGGAGTTGGCGGCGTCAGGACTGGAGGCCGCTGCCCACCACAGCCAGGCTGCACCTTGGCTGCCGGTCATGAGCCAGGCTTCGTGGGTAAGTCGGGGGTGCTCCTTGGCCACCCTGCTGTGCTCCCATCTGGGGGAGGGCTGGGGCCTGGGGGAACCCCGGGGAGCTGCAGGCACAGTGGATGGTGGACGTGGGCTGCTCTGATGACCAGTCTCAGCCGCAATCAGCCCCGACACCGGCTGGGAGGGCCCGAGCCTCTGGCTCCCCAAGGCCACCTTCTGTACCACCCGGGCTTCTGCCAGGCCTGCGTGCTCTGGGCCCCCCAACTCCTGATGCTGCAGCCCACGTGCACAGGGCCTCCCCCGGGCCACACAGCACTCACAGCTGCAGGCAGCGGAGCAGGCCAAGGCCCCTGTGCCGGCAGCTGTTGTGAGTGGGCGGGAAACCCACCACGACCCTGGGCCTCCACTGCACTCCCCTGGGCAGCCCAAAGAGCCAGCCGTCGAGAGCCTGGGCACTCTTCGGCTCTCCGCAGGCTATGCCAGCCATGCCACTGTCCCCTGGGACCCCCAGACAGGACCCTCCCCGTCACCCCCCGGCCTGTGCCTCCGTGGCTGCCCCCTCTGCACCTCCACGGCCTGGGACGGCCCTGCACATGATTCTTGAGAGAGACTCGGGTCTGGCTGTTTACAGCTGGAGCTTTTCTGGGAAAAAAAACAAATTCTCCAAATTCTCCACAGGATCTGTGGCGGCACTGCCATTGCCGACAGAGGCATCTCTGCCAGGACACCTGCAGACTCAGCCAGCACGCCGCACCACCGGCCCCAGGCTGGCTCAGGGTCCCTTCTCCGCCCCCAGCTCTTCGTCCTCAGTTTAACCTCTGAGCTCACTCTGGACACCTCCTGGTGACCCAGCCCCACCCGACCCGGTCCTGCTCCTCACCTGGGGGTCCCGACAGCCCTTCATCTTGCCATGCTTTGAGCTGCACCTGCCCTCAGGTCATTTGGCTTGTGCTTCTGGGGCCCCGCCCGGCTCCCCAAAGGGACCCCCTCAAACATCACCCCTGTGATAGGGATGCGAATTCCAGGAGAGAGATGGTCTCGCAAGCCTCAGCTCCAGCTTGACCTCCACCCCCACGTCACCAGCAGCCTCCAGCCCCCCACCCTCCTCAAAGCTCCTCACCAGCCACCCCAGGAGGAAGCCCTCGCTAACTCCCCATCCAGCTGCACTCACTGAAGGCAAAAGGCACCGATAACCCCCGGCCCCGGCAGTGTGGGGCCTCACAGCTGCCAGCTCGGGGCAGCCAGGGGGCCGGGGCCGGGCAGCCTTATCTGTTTGCACTTCAGTCCACATCCGCCGGTTACCGGCTCCAGCACCCGGGCGGGGCAGGCGGCTGGACACCGGCCGTCCCTGCAGCCTCTCCCTGTGGGTGCTCAGACGAGGGCGCCCTGGGTTCAGGCCCAGAGTTGGCAATGCGCGGACATCTCCCCCCGGACACGGGAGGTGCGGCCCGGCCCTCGGGACCCCGGTCTCCCCTCGGGGCTTGGGGGACACAGCCACCTGGTCTGATGGCCTGCAGGGCCCCATGGCGGGGGTGCACCTCGGAGTGGATCTGATGGCCCCGCTCCTCCCGGGGAGCAGCCCCACCTCCCATGGGTGGGAACGGGGTGAGGAGGAGGCATTTGAGGTGCCCCGTGGGAAGGTGGCTCTGCTGCCTACCATGGGGCTCAGAGGTACCAGAGTCAGGCGTGAGCCTCTCCTGGGTACCTGCCCAAGGCTACCGGCCGCCAATACACCCCCCGGGAGGTGGGGTTCTCACCCCAGCTAAGCTCCCACCTGGAGGGAGGGGTGGCCGGGCCAGGACCACTCCTGTGGGGCTGCCCCCAATGGCCCCGGCACCCCGTACCCCGCCTTGCCCCAGGCTGAAAAGCGCCTGCTCCTGAGCTTCCGGCACGGGGCATGAGTGGACTAAAAGGACCCGGGGCCCTCGGGTGGAGGCAGGTGCGAGTTCCCCTCCGGGAACGTGCGGCTGCCGGCCTCAGGCAGTGCTCCCCACTGGCCACTGCTCAACCCGCCCTGGATGGGGCCAGCCCGGCATCCCAGCCACCCCCAGCCCAGCAGCTACCGGCTCCTCCCACAGCCAGAAGAGACCATCTGTCCACTGGAGGCCGCACTGTGCTGCGGGCAGCGGGCAACACAGGACCGGGGTGGGGCTATGTGCACCTGAGTGTCCCAGGGAGATGGGGGGACAATGACCCCAAATCCCAGCCCAGTCCCCAACCAGTCAAGGCTGAAAGTGCAGGCCCGTGGGTGCCTGGGGTGCCTGGCCCTCTGGGCATCACTGGACAGGGGCTGGGGGGTCTCAGTGAGGGGGCGGGCTGGGGCTGCGGGGTCTGAGGGGGGCGGGCTGGAGCTGCGGGGTCTGAGGGGGGCGGGCTGGGGCTGCGGGGTCTGAGGGGGGCGGGCTGGAGCTGCGGGGTCTGAGGGGGGCGGGCTGGGGCTGCGGGGTCTGAGGGGGGCGGGCTGGAGCTGCGGGGTCTGAGGGGGGCGGGCTGGGGCTGTGGGGTCTCAGTGAGGGGTGGGCTGCTGGTCACCCGGGTGAGCTGTACGCCCATCCCTTACAGCCGCCCTCCTGGGCTCGAACTGCCCTCCCCGGGCCCTGGGAAGACCCTCACCTGTGACAGGCAGCTGGTTCCGTTTCTACCTCTGGCAGGGTGGACCTGGCAGCTGGGGTGGGAGGTCTGCAAGGCTGGTGGAGAAACAGGAGTTGGCGGGGTGGGAGACAGAGGCCAGAGGTCAGGGAGTATCGCAGCCAGGCAGGGCCTCCCCTGGGTGCTGGGGAGAATGAGGGACACTCTCCTCACACACACGGCTGCAGGGTGGGGGCCCCAGGGCCAGACTCAGTGGGGGTGGTTGCAGGCAGGAGCTGGACTGGGAGCGACACCTTTTCAACATGCTGTGGGGGGTGGGGGGCAAAACCACAGGGGACCTACGAGCTGGCCATGGCGGGGTCACCAGTGATGCTCAGGGGCCGGGGAGCAGGGAGGAGACCCAGGGCCGGCCCTGCCACAGCCACACAGGGCCTTGGAGGGAGGGTGGGGCAGGTGACCTCCTGCAGGCCTAACACCCCTTCCCTGCCGGCCCCTGCCCCCGCCCCTTGGGGGACCTCCCATCCAGCCACCCTGTCTCCAGGCTCTCAGGGTTCCCACCCTCTCCCCAAGCAGTGGGCTCTGGGACCTGGCCCAGGGGCAGCGCCTCCCAAGACACCAGGCGTCCGGATCAACAGGAAGCCATGACTCGCCCCCTCACCCTCACACCTGGGCACTGGCTGCCACACCAAGCTCTCCCGGCCGGCACTGGGCCTGCGCCTCGGATGGGAGGTGGCAGCTCTCCAACTCGGGGGCATTCTCACTCCCGGTGTTGAAACCTTTCCCAAACACTCCCCAGAGCCACCGTTTTTTCAGTCCTTTGATCTGATGGGGACCAGCTGCCAAGCCTCAGGGGGTGACGCCCGACCTATTCTCCTCCCGGGGACGTCAACCTGACCACAGTGCCAGCGGGGCAGGGGCAGGGGCAGGGGAGGTGCCAGCTGAGGGGCAGTGGGGGGGGCTGGCCGAGGGGCAGTGTGGGGGCCGGCTGAGGGGCAGTGGGGGGGCTGGCAGAGGGGCAGTGGGGGGCTGGCAGAGGGGCAGTGGGGGGCCGGCCGAGGGGCAGTGGGGGGGGGCTGGCCGAGGGGCAGTGTGGGGGCCGGCTGAGGGGCAGTGGGGGGGCTGGCAGAGGGGCAGTGGGGGGCCGGCCGAGGGGCAGTGGGGGGACCGGCCGAGGGGCAGTGGGGGGGCTGGCAGAGGGGCAGTGGGGGGCCGGCCAAGGGGCAGTGGGGGGACCGGCCGAGGGGCAGTGGGGGAGCTGGCAGAGGGGCAGTGGGGGAGCTGGCAGAGGGGCAGTGGGGGGCTGGCAGAGGGGAAGTGGGGGGCTGGCAGAGGGGCAGTGGGGGGCCACCCACAGGTCATCCCAGTTCCTCTGTGAACGGGAGTCCCAGCAGACCCAGGGCCTTGGCCCCCCGTGAGGCGAGCCAGGCCCCGAACCCCTTCTAGAGCCTCTGGAGACACGTGCGGGGGCAAAGGCCTCAAGCCCAAGGTACCGTCTGCTCACGCCTGCCCAGGGAGCCCCGGGGCCTAGGAGACAGCGCCCACCCTCACGGCTCAGCCAGGAAGCTGGTCCGGGGCCCACCCTGCCTCCTGCTTCACAGCCAGGCCAGGCCTAGCAGACGGACGTGGGGGCGGGGCCTGCACCAGGCATTTAGAGGGGTCAGTTGTGCACGTGTCCGGTCCTCAGGCCCCGCTCTCCGGCCAGGCCGGTGGACACGGCTCCTGTCTCCAGTCGCTGCAGGAACAAGGCCCTGCACGCTCACCTCCCCGAATGCTCGGCCAGCTGCAGCACTCCCCGGCGGGGGACTGAAACGCCGCCCAGCCATTTCCCACCAAGCCAGTGCACTGGGAGAGAGGAACCCCCAGGCTCCAGAGGCCCCTTTGTGCCAGATGCCCCCCGCCAGGGCTCAGGGCAGGGCCTTCTACACACCCAGAGCCGCCCTGAGATCATGGGGACAATAAATTCTGGGATGCACAGCTTTTACCAGAAATTTCAGCACACAGACACACAGACACACAGACACATGCACATACATATACCAGCACACACACGTGCACGCACACATGAACACATGCACATACATGTATACACACGTGTACACACATGCACATAGGTGTGCACACATGCAGGCACACGCACACACGTGTGCACACACATACACGCCTGCAAGCGGGCATCTACCACAGGCCCACTGCAGGCTGGTGGCACCCGCCCCCCACTCACCCCACACCTGTGCAAGCTACAGGAATTCCCCAATTCTAGGGGACACAGGATTTTCGTGCTGAATGTCACGGCCATAACTGCCCCTCAAGGTCAGCGGTCTCTGCCATTTTACAGCTGGGACATGGAAGCCTCGGTGGCCAGGACCCCAAGGCCCTGCAGGCCTGACCGGGGAAGCAAAGGGTCCACCGGCTCCCACCCCAGCCCATCCCTGCCCCTGCATTCAAAGCCTCATAGGATCCCTCAAGAGAACCTGAGTTTGGCTCTCACGAGCCCGGACAGGCGGCCAGACAAGCACAGCTGCTGGGCTGATGCGGCCACGGGGCTCCCAGCCACACCATCTGCCCACGAGGTCCCTGTCCGCACCGGCTGCCCTGGTGCGGTGACCCCACCCAGGGAAGGGGGCCCTCAGACCTCTGCGCTCATCGTCCCCACCTCGAGCCTGGGCTGAGGCCCCACTCATAACGAGGGCCAGCTGTGAGCCCTGCGTCCGTCCAGCCTCTCAGCATGAGTGGGCAAGGGCTTCACTCCTGTGCCTCAGTTTCTCACCTGAACAACGAGGACCCTGAGAGTGTCAAGAAGGCCAGACGCAGCGGCTCATGCGTGTCATTCCAGCATTCTAGGAGGCCAAGGCAGGAGGATCTCTGAAGCCCAGGAGTTCAAGACCAGCCTGGACAACACAGTGAGACCCCATCTCCACGAAAAAATAAAGAGGAAGAGCAGATGAGAGCAGGAGCCCCCAGAACGTGCTGGTGCGGAGCGCCTGGCAGGCAGCACACCTGTGGCAGTTTCCTGCGAAAGCAATTTGCTGTAATTTCAAGTAACGTTCTGCAAAACTGAAGCTGATTTACGTGAAACACACAACACCTACTACGTGAGGCACGCGTGGGGCCTCTTCTGCGGTGGGGGGCGGGGGGTGGCCCCGGGCATGTAGGCGCAGGTGGGATGGAGGTGGCAGGCCCGGGTCCAGCCCGGGGAGACCAGGCAGCCTCGGGGTCCCAGCTGAGAGCGCGGTATTGGCGTGTAGTGGAGGCAGCCCCAGGCCGGCGAGGGTTCCTGTGGGGGCGGGGGGACAAACTCCCCTTTGGGAGGGGCCCCTGGACTCCCAAACGAGGCTGGGCAATCCTGGTGACTGGCCAGACACCCCTCCCTCCCCCACTGCAGGCCACTGGCACCACCACCCCCGACGCCACCAGACCTCTCCCTGGCCCTCAGGCATGGCACATTACCCCTCAGGCGAGGCCCCCTGTCGTCCCAGTCCCTGCCCCTCTGCCTGGAGGGGTCAGGAGTGCGCCCCCCCGAACCCCCACCGAGCTCCTATGCCCAAGACAGCGGCTGACAGCCCTCGGGGCTGTGGGGAAAGAAACCGTGGCAAGGGGGGGGTGGCTTCCCAGGGGGAAGGTCAGGCTGAGGAGGGGTCTTCAAGAGCGAGCCTGGGACCTGGCAGGCTGTAGAGACACACACAGCTCCCCAGGCCTCCAGGGCGGCCCGTCTGAGCCCCAGGGCTGCTGCCTGTCCGCTGTGGCGGAGCCCCTGCTCCCAACACCCCCTGGCAGGGCTGGTCCCCCACTGGGTGATCTTTCCTGTTGGGCAGGGAACTCAGGGTGAGGGGTGGGGCCCAGCGCCCTCCAGGGGGTCCTCGGGTCCAGGCGCTCCCCAGAAGGGGCAGGGCAGGTGCCCCGGGGCCCCCCAGCTCCCCTAGCAGGCTGGTCCCAGCCACCAAGCCTGTGGCTGACGGTGCCCACCCTGAGCTGGCAGCGGGGAGGCCCGGCCGGAATGGCCCCGACAGACGCGGGAGGTGTTTGCAGGACTCTGGGGGCGAGTGCGTGTCAGCCCCCCCGCTGGGAGTGGGCGATAACGGGGCGCTGCCTGCAGGATTTTCCGAAGAAAGTGAGGCCTGATAAAGCAGGCCCAGATCCTGTTTGGCCACCGCTGTGCCCGCCGGCAGTGGTGATTAAGGGGCTGGACCGTGGGGTGCAGGCAGGCACGGCGGGGGAGGGCCCGCCACCCTATATAAGGCGCCCAGGACCGGCCGTTCAAGCCGCACGGGTGGCAGCTGCAGGCCTGCCCGGCCAGAGCCGACTGCCCCTACGCCATGCTCCGACGCTGGCTGCTGTGCTTCTGCGGGGCCCTGCTGGGCGCTGGTGAGTGTGGCGGGGGCGCCGGGTACCCCAGGGCCCTCGGCCGGCCCACACGGACGCTGATGGACCGAGGCCCACCGTCAGCTCGGTGACCTGCCCCCGCTGCCAGGCCAGGGTTCCCCCAGCAGCCTCGGCGCTGGGCTCTGCCATTTAGGGTCAGGGACCCCATGGGTCCTGGACAGGGACGCCCTCCTGCGAGCTGGCACAGTGGCCAGTGGGGGGACGCTCGGATGGAGTGGGTCCAAAGGTCCCGCAGGCAGAGGGGGCAGATGTGTGGGTGCCCAGGCCTGGCACACTCCCTCCCCTCGGCGTGGTCCTGAGTCTTCAGAGGTCTCTGGAGTGTGGGTGCAGAGGCACAGTCCCTGCTGCCCTGGGCCTCAGTTTCCTCATCTACAGAAGTGGGGGGATGCTGCCTCTCCTGGTGTGGCCGCTGTGGGTAAAGGGAGGAGAAGGTGTATGGCCTTCTGGGCTCAGGACCTCAGCAGGCAGGCTGCCCTCTCCCCCGCGCTCCCACCCAGCTCAGGCAGGACCCAGGAGAGACCATCATCCTGGATTCTCTGCCACCCACCTGCCCTGTGGCTGCTGCAGGCGGCCTCCAGGCCTGCCCCTGGCCCCCAGAAAGAGCCAGCCCTGAGGGTTCCCTCTGTGGCCACAGCCGAAGGCCTGGGAAGACCCTCTTGGCAACCAAGGCTTCCCCTTCCTCTCTGAGCTGGCCCGGACCCTCTTCCATAGCCAGGAGCCTCTGGGGGTGGACACTGGCGAGATGGAGCCCCCCTCGGAGCTGCTGCCAGCCTGGGGCCTCAGGCTCAGAGCGCAGTGGGACCCCCAGGGGCACCCCACTGCTCCCCAAGTCCCCCCCACCACTTCTCTCCCCTGAAGCCCCTTCCCCACCACGCCGGGTACCACTCTTCAACCCTGGGGGATGGGGAGGTCTCTGAGCCAGCCCAGCAGTGCCCTCTGCTTGGGACCCCGGCCCCACCTGCATACCTAGGACAGCTTGGGGATAGGTGCCAGGAGTGGGGCCAACCTTGCAGCAGAGCATGGCCCCAGATCCAGGAAGGGGGGTGTGGTGGGACCCAGGGAGCCCGGAGGTCTGAGCTGTGGGCACTGCTGAGAGTGGAGGGCCACGTCGGGGTGTCCACCCATCACCCCGGCAAACGCTCTCTGAGCGCTGTCCCTGCCGGTACGGGAGGGGCCTGGGCCGGCAGAGTGTGGGGCCGGGCAGCCGGGCAGCGGGCCTGGGCCTCGGTGGGCCGGGAGGCAGCGGTGGGCGGCCGCCCAGCACGCACAAGGAACAGCGTGCACCTGCCGCTCGTGCAGAGGCTGAGACCGGGGGTGGCGGACCAGCCGGCCCCGAGGCCCCTGGCCGGCAAGGGACCAGCCGATGGGAAGCGCAGCCGGGGCAGGAATGACGCCTCCCGCTGTGCTCAGACAGAGCTGGGGCGGCGGACTTGGAGCCCGTGGACTGGGGGAGCCTCCCGAGGTGGGGCAGGGCAAGGGCAGTGTGGGTTGCAGGGGACACAGCCGTGAGGCACCTGCCTGGGGCAGTGGAGACGGCCTGGCACGGCCAGGGCCACAGAGACATGGCCTGAGGTGTCTGTGCCGAAGTTGGATGCCCCCCAGTGCCACCCTCACCTGAAAGGTGGAGGAACTGAGCTGAGGTGTCTGTGCATACAGGGGATCCCCTTCCGAGTGCCACCCCCATGTGAAAGGTGGAGGAACTGAGCTGCAGGGGGCCTTGCCCAGGGGAGCCGGGTCAAGCTCTGCAGGCTCCAGAGATGCTGACCGAGGGGCGGGCGGCCGATTCCTCCTCCCGCCTGGCGCTCTCCCACCCCTGCCCCACCAGACCCAGCGTGGCCTGTCCCAGGAACCACAGGGTTCCATGGCTGAAGGTTCAATGTGACACATACTCCCACAGCAGATGCTTCTGGACCATCCCTGGAAGGAATGGCAAGGGGCTGGGGACCATGTCACCTGCTGGGACCCCCATGAGGGGGATGGGGGATGGGTGGGTGCTCACCAGGCTCAGGGCCCAGCATAAGCCACCTCTACCCCAGTCTGAGGTAAAGTCAGTTCACACTGGGGATAAGCCAGGAACGGTCCATCAGAAGAGGATCTCAAGGTCAAAGGGGACCACAGCCAAATGCGTGTCCCACATAGCCAAGGCCAGCTCTCTCCTTAAATCCAGTCACTCAGATAACCGCGGGCTCCTGCCTGTGCCAGAGAGGACTCACCCAGGCAGCCACAGGGCAGGCAGCCTGGCTCCTCCCTGGACCATGGGCAACACCATCCTCCAGCTGACAGACCCCTGTCCCTGCATCACCAGAGACACAGGTGGCCAGCGGTAACGTGGGCAGCACTGAGTCCCAGAAAGTGGGCAGAGCCCGGGGTGGGGCACAGGTGGGGCGGGTCAGGAACAGGACCTCTGAGCTGCACCTGGAGGCAGGCAGTGGGTGCCCTGCTAACCGACGTGCAAGGAGGGTCCTGGCCTCTGAGAAGGGTCTGGAGAGGTCATGGGTCCTGCTCACGTCCCCCACCAGCACTCGGGCATCGGGGACCCACAGGAGCCACAGATAAGGCCACAGTCCCGGAGTCAGAGGCCAGGGAGTTACCCAGAGGTGGGAGAAGCCTCCCTCTGGGCAAAGGGGGTGGGACCTGGGGGGTGTCAGCCCCGCTCCAGCGTCCAGGGTCAGGGTGGGGCATCTCCCTCGGCCCTGCCCTGGGGTCACCGTGACCCGGCTGTCTGAACATTCCTGTGGCAACCATGGCCTCCGTGCCAGAACTGACACCAAGGCTGACGTGCAAGAAAGTGCCCGCGTCTAGAGCCCCGGAGCCACTGGGAGCAGCGAAAACCGGCTGTGGGGCCCGGCGTGGACCCCACTGGGAGCAGGGAAAACCGGCTGTGGGGCCTGGCATGGACCCCACTGGGAACAGTGAAAACCGGCTGTGGGGCCCGGCGTGGACCCCACTGGGAGCAGGGAAAACCGGCTGTGGGGCCCGGTGTGGACCCCACTGGGAGCAGGGAAAACCGGCTGTGGGGCCCGGCGTGGACCCCACTGGGAACAGCGAAAACCGGCTGTGGGGCCCGGCGTGGACCCCACTGGGAGCAGCGAAAACCGGCTGTGGGGCCCGGCGTGGACCCCACTGGGAACAGCAAAAACCGGCTGTGGGGCCCGGCGTGGACCCCACTGGGAGCAGGAAAAACCAGCTGTGGGGCCTGGCGTGGACCCCACTGGGAACAGCAAAAACCAGCTGTGGGGCCCGGCGTGGACCCCACTGGGAGCAGGGAAAACCGGCTGTGGGGCCCGGCGTGGACCCCGTGGGAAGCAGACCCCTCAGGGAAAGCAGGCTGCCAGGCTGGGGAGGTGGGCACAGCCCACTGTCAGCTCAGCTCTCAAGCCCCTGCCACGCACACCAGCCCCTCCTTGCCCTGCCCAGGAGGCCCCAGCCGTGACTGCCCTGTACACGGGGTGCCCGTCATCTGCCGAACCCCGAGGGTCTGACGGCACAGGCTGAACTGGGGATCTGCGGATGAACGAGGAAGTGAAGGGCAGGAAGCTGGGGCTCGTGAAGGACACGGGGTGGGCGAGCGCGTGGCCTGCTGTTGGGGCCTCGAGCCCCACACCGACTGCGGGTCCCATCCTCACAGGTCTGCCCGATGCCTACGCCAGCCCAGGCCCCCAGAGGCCGAAGGACTCTCCACAGACAGGTAAGAGCGCAGCGGCCACAGACCCTGAGCCCAGACCACCCAGCACCCAGGCCCGATGTGCAGGAGAGAGGGACCCGGAGTCCAGGCCACCCCCGAGACACACCCACACACACACACACACACACACACACACACACACACACACACACACACATGCTGCCCAAACAATCCAGGCCCAGTATACAGGAGAGAGGGACCCAGAGTCCAGGCCACCCCCAAGACACTCAGAACCCAACACGCACACACACATGCACACACCCAACACATAGGACCACACACACACGACATACACATGCACACACACCCAACACAGCCCAATACACACTGTACACACACCCAACACCCAGGCACACACATCTAGCACACACATTCCAGATATGTAAAGACACACACACAACATGCCTGATGTACACATGCCCAGCACACTCTACACACACATACACCCCATATACACACCCTACACATACCTGAGATACACAAATCCATCACACTCACACAAGTCACACACACCCAACACACACATACACATTGTACACATCTACACAGCACCACACACACACCGCCAAAGCCCAGACACGCCTCACACACACGTATGCACACCCATGCAACACACATACACACAACACATGCGTACACACTGCACAGGTGCACGTGTTCACACATACATCCACACACATGTACACACATGTGTGTACCTGTGCCCACGGTGGTGCTGACTCCTGCCCAGGCATATGCCACACCACTTGGGTTCACTTGGATGCCCATGTCTGGGGTTCCCACAGCCTGGCCCCAACTCAAAGCCCTGGCCAGGGAGACGCGTGAGCTCTGCCCTACCCCAGCCGGGTCCTGCCCTGTCCTAGCACTGCCCGGCCAGGTTGGTGGGGACCCCGGGCTTAAGTCGGCCCCGCTCTCTCCACAGCCCCCGACAAAGGCCACTGCTCCACGTGGGGGGTCGGGCACTTCTCCACCTTTGACCACCATGTGTACGACTTCTCGGGGACGTGCAACTACGTGTTTGCGGCCACCTGCAAGGACGCCTTCCCCACCTTCAGCGTCCAGCTGCGGCGAGGCCCAGACGGAGGCATCGCGCGGATCATCGTGGAGCTGGGGGCCTCCGTCGTCACCGTGAGCGACGGCACCATCTCGGTCAAGGACGTCGGGTAGGCCAGGCGGGCTGGAGCCCAGGTCCCAGGGGTCGGGGGCCGGAGGACAGGGATGACCACCGACGGCCCTGGCCCCACAGGATCGTCAGCCCACCCTACACCAGCAACGGGCTCCAGATCACACCCTTTGGCCAGAGCGTGCGGCTGGTGGCCAAGCAGCTGGAGCTGGAGCTAGAGGTCACGTGGGGCCCCGACGCCCACCTCACGGTGAGGATGAGGGGCCGGGGTGAGCCTGGGGCCCGCAACACTGGGGGGCAGGTGGGACTCAGGAGGGGCTGCCCTCCCTGGGAGTCCCGGCCAGCCCTGGGCAGTCAGGCACCGTGTGCCAAGCCGTGGGGACCCCCGGCCAGCAACCAGAGCCAGGACTGGGTTTTGTGGGTGACTCAGCTTCTCCACTGGAAAGTTAGGCTCCCACGAGAAGAGGTCTAACTCCAGTAACTCCACCCCAGTTATTGGAGAGGTCCTGAGCGACCTGCGTGCACCTGCAGACGAGCAGGGTGGGGGCTTGGGGGCTCTTCGTCCAGGAGCAGGAGTTGAGAGCCCCCCGCAGAGGATGAGCTCCCCTGGCCCCGGCACCCAGCAGAGCTGTCTCCCGCAGGTCCTGGTGGAGCAGAAATACATGGGCCAGATGTGTGGGCTCTGTGGGAACTTTGACGGGAAGGCCACCAACGAGTTCATCAGTGAGGAGGGTAGGTAGGGGCAGGGCTGGGGGCCTCTAAGTGGGGGCCAGGGCTGGGGGCCTCTAGGTGGGGGCCAGGGCTTGGGGGGGCCTCTAGGTGGGGGCCAGGGCTGGGGGGCCTCTAGGTGGGGGCCAGGGCTGGGGGCCTCTAGGTGGGGGCCAGGGCTGGGGGGCCTCTAGGTGGGGGCCAGGGCTGGGGGCCTCTAGGTGGGGGCCAGGGCTGGGGGGCCTCTAGGTGGGGGCCAGGGCTGGGGGGGCCTCTAGGTGGGGGCCAGGGCTGGGGGGCCTCTAGGTGGGGGCCAGGGCTGGGGGGGCCTCTAGGTGGGGGCCAGGGCTGGGGGGCCTCTAGGTGGGGGCCAGGGCTGGGGGCCTCTAGGTGGGGGCCAGGGCTGGGGGGACTTCTGTTCTAAGCAAAGAATGTAGATGGGGGGCAGGGCGGGGGACTTCTAGATGGAGCCAGGGCTGGAGGGGGCTTCTGGGTGAGGGGCAGGGCTGGGGGTGCCTCTGTTCTGAGCAAGGAGGGTAGGTGGGGTATGGGGCTGGGGAGCCTTTGCCCACAGTGCTGACCCCTGTCCTGCACCCCCAGGCAAGCTCCTGGAACCCCACAAGTTCGCTGCCCTCCAGAAGCTGGACGACCCCAGTGAGATCTGTGCCTTCGAGACCATCCCCAGCCCCCCGGTCCGGCAGGCCCAGCACGTAAGCGAGGGGGGTCCAGGGGGCTCACCCCGGGTCTGACAAGCTCTCCGAGGCCACCAAGGCCCCGACGAACAGCCCCATCACAGACGCCGGGTCCCAACCTCCCTGGCACGGTGGCGTGGGGTGTGGTCTTTGCCCCCGTGACCCCGAGTGCCCCCCAGGCCCAGATCTGCACCCAGCTTGTGACCTTGGTGGCCCCCGAGTGCAGCGTGCCCAAGGAGCCCTTCGTGCTGAGCTGCCAGGCAGACATGGCAGCGGCCACCCCGCCGGGCCTGGGCAACGGCAGCTGCGCCACGCTCTCCGAATACTCCGCCAGTGCAGCGTGGCGCGGCAGCCCGTCCGCCGCTGGCGGGGCCCCAGCCTCTGCCGTGAGTTCCAGGAAGGGCTTGGGGCTCAGACCCGGCTCTCCTGGCCCCAGAACCCCTGACGCGGCGCCCGCATCCCCCCCCCCCCCCCCCCCCCCCCCCCCCGGTCTGAGAGGCGGGAGATCCCGCGGCAGCTTCTGGGTGGAGGAGGGGCTGGGCTAAGTCCTCTCCCAAGCCGGGGTGGGCGGGGAGGGGCAGGGCGGGTGGGACCCTCTCACCGGAGCCGCCCGTGCCCGCAGCCGTGGGTCAGTGCCCGGCCAACCAGGTGTACCAGGAGTGTGGCTCGGCCTGCCTGAAGACCTGCTCCAACCCCCAGCACAGCTGCTCCAGCACCTGCACCTTCGGCTGCTTCTGCCCGGAAGGTGAGGGCGGTCGGGAGCACTCACTCCCCCCAGGACCCCTGGGGAGATCCTGGGGACAACGGGCTGTCTGACCCCACCCACCTCGACCCGCCTCACCCCACATTCTGCCGTCTGAGTCCCAGCTCCAGGGGCCCTCTTGCCTTGGGTGAGCCCCTCCCCTCCCACTCCCCCTCCCCCCCACTCCCCCTCCCCTCCCACTCCCTTCCCTCCACTCCCCCTCCCCCCACACTCCCCCTCCCCCGCCATGCTTCCAGCTGGCAGCTCTCCCAGCCACGGCCACCCTGCAAACCACATGCAAGGGTGTCTCGCCCACTGGGATCTCAGAGCCCCTGAGAGAAGGTGGGGTTTGAGCTGGGCCCCAGGGACAGGTACGTGTCTCTGCCTGCTGGGGGCTGCCACTCACTGGGAACCCAGGCTGGGCACACAGTGTCTGGCACAGAGACGTAAAGGCAAGTGCAGCTGGAGTGAGACGCCACAGACAGGCGGGGGGCGTCTCCCGGAGCCAGGGAGAGTGGGAGGCCGTCAGTCCCACCAAGCCCCAAGAAGCCCCTCTCCTGCAGGGACGGTCCTGAACGACCTCTCCAATAACCACACCTGCGTGCCTGTCACCCAGTGCCCCTGTGTGCTCAATGGCGCCACATACGCCCCTGGGGCGGTCACAACAGCTGCCTGCCGAACCTGGTGAGGTGGTGGGGGGAGGCAGTGAAGAGGGGAGGCGGCGGAGGGGGAGGCAGCTGAGGGGGCAGGCGGCGGAGGGGGCTCTGGAGCCTGGCAGGAGTTCCACTGGCCCAGGGTAGGGGAGGGGTGCTGTCTGGCTCCCGTGGCTGGCCCTGCCCACCACGTGGTCCCCCCAACGCCCGCCCACAGCCAGTGCACCCTGGGCCGCTGGGTGTGCACGGAGCGGCCGTGCCCCGGCCACTGCTCCCTGGAAGGCAGCTCCTTCGTCACCACGTTCGACGCCAGGCCCTACCGCTTCCACGGCACCTGCACCTACATCCTCCTCCAGGTAGCCCTGTGGCCCGTGGGGAGGGGAACCCCCAGTGACCCCACCCATGGCTGAGCCCCCGCCTGCCCACACAGAGCCCCCAGCTTCCCGAAGACGGCACCCTCATGGCCGTGTATGACAAGTCCGGCTTCTCACACTCCGAGACCTCCCTGGTGGCTGTCGTCTACCTCTCCAGGCAGGTGAGGCCTCTCCCGCACCCGTCCCTGCCAGCAGGGCTCTGCTCCCTGGTGCCCAAGCCTGACCCAGGCCACCTTCCCTCCAGGACAAAATTGTGATCTCCCAGGACGAGGTGGTCAGCAACAACGGAGCCGCCAAGTGGCTGCCGTACAGGACTCGTAAGTCCCGGCCCGGTCCCAGCCCCTGAGCCGAGCCTCCAGGGTGGGCCACCGCGGGCAGGGAGGGCCAGGCGGCCGCTGAGCACCGCGTTCCGCAGGCAACATCACGGTCTTCAGGCAGACGTCCACCCACCTCCAAATGGTCACCAGCTTCGGGCTGGAGCTCATGGTGCAGCTGCGCCCCGTCTTCCAGGCTTACATCACTGTCGGGCCCCAGTTCAGAGGCCAGACCAGAGGTGAGTCCCTGCCCCTTTGGGTGGCCCCGGTGCCTTGTCCCTAGGGGGCCGGCCAGAGAGGCTCATGTGGCATCTGTGTCCGGGGAGCCCCGGGGGTAACAGACCCGTGTGGCCCACGCCGGCGCTCACCCAGGGCGAGGTTAGAGGAGGGTTGGGAGCTCTGGGCATGGGGCCGGAATGGGTGCAGGAGGGACAGCTCATGGCGTGCCGGCTCAGGACTCTGCGGCAACTTCAACGGGGACACGACGGACGACTTCACCACCAGCCTGGGCATCGCCGAGGGCACCGCCTCGCTGTTTGTGGACTCCTGGCGGGCAGGGAACTGTCCGGCCGCTCTGGAGCGTGAGACTGACCCCTGCTCCATGAGCCAGCTCAACAGTGAGTGTCTGGCCTCCCACTCCCCCAGCTGCCCTCCCAGCCCCCATGGCTCTGACAGACCCAGCCGCAAGGGTGGGGGGGTCCCTGGGAGGACCCGTGGCTGGATGGGGAGGGACAGGGACCCATGCCCCGGCCGGTCATCCCCAGAGGTGTGTGCGGAGACCCACTGCTCCGTCCTGCTGAGGACAGGCACGGTGTTCGAGAGGTGCCACGCCACGGTGAACCCCACGCCCTTCTACAAGGTGAGGGCCTGAGGGCGTCTGGGAGGGCACAGGGGAGGCCGAAGCAGAGGGTGCAGTGGCTAACACAGTCAGGCACCTGGGGGCATCCTGGCGCTGGCGGGAGGTTTGGGGCCCCAGCATTCCCAGGGGAGAGTGCCCGCTGCCAGCCCATGCCGGCTTTCTGCCCGCAGAGGTGTGTCTATCAGGCCTGCAACTATGAGGAGACCTTCCCCCACATCTGCGCCGCCCTGGGCGACTATGTACACGCCTGCTCCTCGCGGGGCGTCCTGCTCTGGGGCTGGAGAAGCAGCGTGGAGAACTGCAGTGAGCACCCGGGGGGGCTGGAGCGGGGTCACGGCGGGCAGGGGTCACGGTGGGCCGTCCCGGGGCCCCACGCAGGTGGCAGAACCCAAGCGCGGCCTCCCCGGCCACCTCCTCCCCGGGGGTCTGATGAGGGCGTCCCCCGCAGCCGTCCCCTGCACGGGCAACAGCACCTTCAGCTACGACAGCCGAGCCTGTGAGCGCACCTGCCTGTCGCTGTCGGACCGCGCAGCTGAGTGCCACACCAGCGCAGTGCCCGTGGACGGCTGCAACTGTCCCGACGGCACCTATCTGAACCACAAGGGCGAGTGTGTGCACAAGGCCCAGTGCCCCTGCACGCTGGAGGGCTACAAGTTCATCCTGGCCCAGCAGGCCACCATGATCAATGGTGCCACCTGGTGAGGGGCGAGTAGGGGCCAGGGGCATGAGGGGGGCCGGGCGGGGCTGGGCGGGGGTCCCCGCCGGGCCGCGGGATCACGCAGCCTCTCTCTTACAGCTACTGCACCAATGGGCGGCTGAGTTGCCCACAGCGGCCACAAATGTTTCTGGGTACGTAAGGCAGCGTGGGCTGCAGGCTGGGACCATGAGGGCCCCACTTTCTCTGAGCGTCCTGACCGGCCCCTCTCCCCGCAGCCTCCTGTCCAACCCCCAAGACCTTCGAGTCCTGCAGCCAGTCCTCCGAGAATGAGTTTGGGGCGGCCTGTGCCCCCACGTGCCAGATGCTGGCCACCGGGGTTGCCTGCGTAAGGGTCACGTAGGATGGGGCCCAACGCCCGGACCAGCTGGGCCGTGAGAGGGTTTCCACAAAACCCCGGAGACCTGGCCTCACCCTGCCCCTGCGGCAGGTGCCTGAGGCCAGGGGGGAGGCGGGAGCGGCCCCGTGGCCAGGCAGCTGGAGGCTGGAGGACAGTGGGCCAGTGCCAGCTTGGGGAGGGTGGGCTGCCACTATGGAGGTGGGTACAGCAGCCCAGCCGTGTGCACAGGGGCCTGGGACCTTCCTCAAGGTGGGGGAAGCTTTGCGAAGGGAGGAAGCCCAGCTGCCCACAAACGCTGCAGAGCAAGGGTGTATTCGAGGAGAGCGCCTGGGAGGCACGCCGGGCGGTCTTGGAGGGGCCCAGGGGCCGCTGACCTGCCTCCCTGCAGGTGCCCACCAAGTGTGAGCCTGGCTGTGTCTGCGCCAAGGGCCTCTACGAGAATGCTGACGGGCAGTGTGTGCCCCCTGAGGAGTGCCCGTGTGAGTTCTCGGGGGTCTCCTACCCTGGGGGAGCTGAGCTCCACACCGACTGCAGGACCTGGTGAGACACAGCCTTGCTCCGGACGCTCTGGGCTCCTGGGGCCGTGTGGGGCAGGCGGGGCCGTCCGAGGTGGGGCTGGCTGTCCCGTAGGCGGGGGCGTCCAGAGGTGCAGCCTGGCCTCTCCAGGGACCACACCCAGTACGGCAGGAGGGCCTCGGGCCCACCACCCACACCTGCCGCCTCCACAGCACCTGCTCGAGGGGAAGGTGGGCCTGCCAGCAGGCCACCCACTGTCCAGCCACCTGCACCCTCTACGGGGAGGGCCACATCGTCACCTTCGATGGCCAGCGCTTTGTCTTTGACGGCAGCTGCGAGTACATCCTGGCCACGGTAACCACCCGGCTCGGGCTGGGGGCGGGGGGGCGCGGGGACCCAGCGGCACAGCACAGCCCCAGGGCTCCGCCTTAGCGCCCTCTCCCTGCAGGATGGCTGTGGTGCCAACGACTCCCAGCCCACCTTCAAGATCCTGACGGAGAACGTGGTCTGTGGGAAGGCTGGGGTCACCTGCTCTCGGGCCATCAAGCTCTTCCTGGGGGTGAGCGGCCGGCAGACTCCGGCAGGGCAAGAGGGGCGGTGGGGGCCCTGCCATGAAGCTGGACCCTGCCCACGGGAGCCCCCAGTCCGGCCCCCAAGGGCAGCCCCCTACCTGCCTCTCCTTGAGGGGTGCCTGCCTCCGCTCCGTGGCCAGACTCAGGACCAGGGGTCTTGTCTCCCACCAGGTTTCAGGGGCTGCAGAGTGTCTCCCAGGCAGAGGGGAGGGAGGGATTCTCCAGGAAGCCCGAGCTTCAGCCCTCAGCCCTGCCTCCCTTCTGCCCCGAGCTGGCTCTCAGCAGGCGCCCTTATGCGTGGCCATAACAGACCCGGGCAGCTCTGCCTCCGTGCTTGGTCCAGCACGGCTGTGCCGGGGGGCAGGGCAGACACAGGCAGCCCCATGACGTGTCCCCCACAGGGCCTGTCCGTTGTGCTGGCCGACAGAAACTACACAATCTCCGGGGAGGAGCCCCACGTGCAGCTCCGGGTGAGGCCGGACGCGCTGAGCCTTGCCGTGGACGTCGGCGTCCCCGGCAGGTACAACCTGACGCTCGTCTGGAACAGGCACATGAGCATCCTCATCAGGATCGCCCGAGCCTCTCAGGTACCGCGGGGCTCGGCGCCCGCCCAGGCCCCACCCCTCCGCCCCGACACTGGGGTGGAGACGGTGCCGCAGGCCTGGGGCCCAGCCTGACGCCACTGCCTGCAGGACGCCATCTGCGGCCTGTGCGGCAACTTCAACGGGAACATGAAAGACGACTTCGAGACGCGCAGCCGGTACGTGGCGTCCAGCGAGCTGGAGTTTGTGAACTCGTGGAAGGAGAGCCCGCTGTGCGGGGACGTGAGCTTCGTGGCGGACCCCTGCAGCCTCAACGCCTTCCGGCGCTCCTGGGCCGAGCGCAAGTGCAGCGTCATCAACAGCCAGACCTTCGCCACCTGCCACAGCAAGGTGGGCGCCGGGCACGGGCTGCACAGATGCCCAGCAGGGGCGGGGGTGGGGGCCAGACCCTGTCCTGGCTCAAGGGTCTCCCTCCATGGGATCCCAGCCCTGCCAGGGCTGGGCGCAGAGAGCTCCAGACGCTCTGCCTGAGCTCAGGGGCCTGGTGTGGGGGCCAAGTGTACACGGCAGCAGTTTAGCGGCACCCCCGGCCTCTGCCCACCAAATGCAAGTAGCACCCCCAGACCAGTGCCATGAGCCCCCTGGGGCGGTGCTGCCGGCTGGGCCCCCTGCTCGGGAGCTGGTGGTCAGGACACACTTCCCGACCCGGTGCGCAGCTGGGGGAGCGGGAGGATGGGGGTGGAGGGCGAGGGGCAGCAGGAACTAAGAGGCTGGGGCACCTGGCAGCGGAACAGCCTGGCCCTCGCTGCTGAACCGGAGCGCGGTGTAGGGGGAGTGGACACCCTGGGTGGGGCCGCGGTGGCCGTGGTCTGCAGCACCTTGGTCCGGATCGGGGGGTCTCAGGGCACATGCTCAGGTCAGGCCTTCGAGGTGCTGTCGGCTTTGGGAGGGCGGCTGGCGGCCGGAGTCGGGGCTGAGGTCCACGTGGTGCCGCTCACCCAGTGCCAGCGCCCTTGCCACCACACTCCGGCCTCCCCACACCGAGGGTCCCTCAGGCAGCAAAGCCTGGTGCCCAGCCGTCCCCCTTGGCCAGACGCTGTCGGGCGCACACCCCACAGGTGTACCACCTGCCCTACTACGAGGCCTGCGTGCGAGACGCGTGCGGGTGTGACAGCGGCGGAGACTGTGAGTGTCTGTGCGACGCCGTGGCCGCCTACGCCCAAGCCTGCCTGGACAAGGGCGTGTGCGTGGACTGGAGGACCCCGGCCTTCTGCCGTGAGTGACCGCACCACCCACGGCCTGCTGTGACCCCGGCCACCCAGCACCACTGAGGCCCGGCGCAGGGCTGCCCTCGCCCACGGGCCCCTCTCCCTGGACAGGAGCCAGACTGGGCCCTGAAGGGCCCCCCTGGACCTCCCCCAGCCCCCAGCTGCCCACGGGAGGCTTCACCAACAGGGCCCAGGCCTTCCCCACCCACGCTCAGGTTCCACGCACGCCCGGGGAACCACCGGGTCAGGGCCGGGGCTGGGAACCCCGCCAGCTGACAGCTGCCTTCCTCGCAGCCATCTACTGCGGCTTCTACAACAGCCACGCACAGGACGGCCACGGCCAGTACCAGTTCACGGAGGAGGCCAACTGCACGTGGCACTACCAGCCCTGCCTCTGCCCCGGCCAGCCACAGAGCGTCCCGGGCAGCAACGTCGAAGGTGCCAAGTGGCGGGGAGGCAACACGGATGCACAGGGGACCCATTCACTCATTCACACTCACTCATTCGTGTTCAAACACGGTCGCTCATTCACACATTTCCATCCGCACGTTCCTTCGCATTCACCCACGCACACTCCTTCACACGCGCGTTCGCTCCCGCACGGCCCTCCCCTCATGCAGTCATCTGCACACACCCGCAGTCATTCACTGGCTCAGCAGATGCGTCCGGAGCACCTCTGTCCTCCAGGCCGGTTCCAGGGGACCTGGCCTTACGCAAGTCACAGTCCTGCACCCTGGAGCTTCCGTCCCAGCCAGGGAGCGGGGCCCAAGGAGGCAGACCCAGTGTCGGCTGAGGCACCCGCCACACAGTGGGGGGAGGAAGGCTGGGGTGGGCGAGCCACAGGCTTCCGTGTGCCACACAGGGGGGCTGGGGCCCTTGGTGGAAGGCCGATGTGTGGGTGAGGAGGGGGAGCCAGGAGGGTGTCCAGAGGACCTGCCAGGGCCCTTGAGAAAGCCAGGGCAGTGGGCAGAGCAATCGAGAGAGGGGCACGGGGCTGCAGAGGGGTGTGGGGTACAGAGGGGTGTGGGGTGGGGTGTGGCCGGGATGCAGGGGTCTCTGAGGCCTGTGGCTGCCCCAAGGCAGAGGTTGAGCGTGGACAGTCCTGGGATTCACAGGCGCTGGCCCACGCACTCGAGGAGGAAGGTGGTGTCTGGAGCCATCCAGACGGGCATGGGCAGATGTGCTGGGCACAGGAGGGCAGTGCAGGGCCCCTGCCTCGGGCAGCACGTCCAGGGCCCATGGAGCACAGGAGAGGGGCTGGTGTCTGAGGTCCAGGAGGAGGCAGGGACTGGAAAACAGCTCTGAAGCCCCCACCCTGAGTGATGAGCAGGGGTGAGGAGCCAAAGCCTGAGGGAGGCTGGCGCGAAAGGGGTGGCTTAGAGCAGGGTGCGAGGGGTGGAACTGTCATCCCAGTACTCTGGGAGGCCGAGGCGGGCAGATCACGTGAGGTCAGGAGTTCAAGACCTGCCTGGCCAACACGGCAAAGCCCCAGCACTACTAGAAGTACAAAAATTAGCTGGGCATCATGGCACGCGCCTGTAATCCCCGCTACTCGGGAGGCTGAGGCAGGAGGATCACTCGAACCCAGGAGGCGGAGGCTGCAGTGAGCTGAGATCACGCCACTGCACTCCAGCCTGGGTGACAGAGCGAGACTCCGTCTCAAAACAAACAAAAAAGGCAGAGAGAAGGGAAGGACACAGGTGGGCCTGGCTGGCCGCAGGTCACACGGAGCCTGGCCGTTCTCCACCCTAGGCTGCTACAACTGCTCCCAGGACGAGTACTTTGACCACGAGGAGGGGGCGTGCATGCCATGCGGTAAGTCCATTCTGCTGCCCTGAGAAGCCCTGCCCTGCACACAGGCAGGAAGCATGTCCACACCTCACAACAAGGCAGAGGGCCCTGGGGCTGGGAGCCTTTACGTCAGCTCTGGGACTCTACTGCCTGGAACCCTGGCCTCTGGGGGTGCTGAGACTCCCAGAGACTCAGGCAGCACCAGCCCATGGAGCAGACAGCATTGAACCCAACGGGGCCCTCCCGTCCCCTCCTCCCCCAGCTCCCCTTACCCTCAGCAGGCCTGCAGGGTGCCTGGGGTAGAGAGTGGGAATCGTCCTGGGAAGGGGAAAGGGAAGGGGGGAGCGGGGAAGAGGGTGCTCCCAGCCCCTCCCAGCCCCTCCCCCCGGCCTTGGCGAGCATCTCTGACTCGGGCCCTCGGAGCTCCCGGAGGCCCGACAGTGCCACAAGGAGCTGACCCCCTCTTCTTGCAGCGCCGCCCAGCACGCCGCAGCCGCCCACCACAGGTGATTGCACGCACACTAGGTGCCAAGGTGATGCAGGCCCTTTCCTGGGCTCCCCCTGGCTCCCTGGACAAACCTGCAGGGTGGGAAGCAGGGAGGGGGCAGGGAGCACTTCGCCCTTCCCGGGTCTAACCTGGCAATCAGAGCGGGGGTGGCGGGGGGAGCTCAGCCCACAGCCAAGCAGCCAGCCCGGTCCCCATGGCCCTGGCTGGACCCACAGGTGAGCACACAGTGGTGACCCCGGCCATGGAGAAGGCCTGGCCAGGAACCACGCTGCACTCAGAGGCCACAGGCCAGCCCTGAACCGCGTGCCCAGCACATTGGCCCTTGTGGGGCTCCCCGGCTTCAAGGCCCAGCAGGCTGCAGGGAGGCTGCTCCCCAAAGATGCGCTGGGGCCCTGCAGCCCTGATAGCGGGTCTGCCCCACTCAGGCTCACGGCCCACACAAGTCTGGCCCACGACGGGAACCGCCACCACCATCAGGCTCCTCAGCTCCACTGGACCCTCGCTGAGCTCCAAAAGCACCACTGCCGGCCCCACCCAGACACCCCTCCTTCCAGCCACACTCACACCCTCCAAGCCTACGGCCTCCTCGGGAGGTAAGGAGCCTCCGGCTGAGCCCGTGGGAAGGGCGACTGCAGGGGTCCTCGGCAGGCCTCTGGGGTGGGTGCACATGTGGCCCTGCCTCCCAGCTAAGCAGATTTTCAGGGCAGAATTTCCTATGCTTGGGAGACAAACCAGGGATTTTTTTCTGCTCACTTCGTGGGGCCATTCTGTACTGCCAGATGCGGTCACTGGAAATCCTGTGGGACCTGCATGGCCTCTGCCGGGCAGCCTGCCCCCCAACAACAAGCAGGACCCCATCCACCACCCAGGGACCCCAGAGTGGAGAGGAAGCAGTCCGCTAAGCTGAGCAGGGGTGGGCATGGGGCAGCCACAGCCCCATGAGCGTGTGGTCACTGCCCGGCCCTGGCCACCACAGCCAGTAGACGGCGGGAATACCTAACAAAGGCAGGCTGAGTCCCGGAGAGCAGGCCAGGGGCCCCAGGCACAGGGCAGGGGCTGGGACATGAGCCTCGGAGATGCAGATCTGAAGCAAGGGGGTGTTCCGGGCGGCTGTCCTCTGCAGAACCACTGAGACCAACCACGGCCGTCACCCCTCAAGCCATATCAGGGCAGACCCCCACAGCCACGCTGAGGTCGACAGCCACAAAACCCACTGTGACCCAGTCCACGACCCAGGCCACAGCATCCACCATCAGCCCAGCCACAAAGTCCACAGCTCAGTCCACGACACGAACCACGGCAACACCAGCAACATCAGGGACAAGCCCCACGCTGGGTAAGTCATGGTGCCATGGGAAGCCAGCGCTCCTGAAGGCTCCCAGTCCCACCTCCAGCTTGCATTCAGTGATTCAGCCAGAAGGGAGACCCCATACTTCCCAGAGGGCAAGGGGGAGGCAGCGCCAGTGTGCAGGCTAGAGCCGGAGGCGAGGGAGGGATACCAGCACCCACAGAGGCAGACCTGCAGAGTAAAGGTGCAGGAGGGCAGGGGCCACCACCAGAGCTACAGGGAGCCAGGGTGAAAGCAAGTGGGGCCCGGGCTGCAGTCCCAGAGCAGAGGCTGCACTGAGGGTGATGACGCTGAGCTGAGAGCAGGACACGGAGCAGGTCCAGGTGAGGCGGAGACACGGGCAAGCTGGAGGGCTCAGGAGGGGCCACTTCACAGGACCAGAGAAGGAGACAGGCCAGGAAACGTCACAGGGATAAAGACACAGGCCAGCAGAGGTGAGGGTACAGAAACAAAGACAAGAATGATGACAGCTTCACCAATTCCCACAGCAAAGTCCACCCATCAGGAACTGCCAGGCACAATGGCCACTCCGACAACAGGCCCACGTCCAACTGCAGCCAGCACCACAGGCCCAACCACTCCACGACCAGAACAGCCCACGAGGCCCACAGCCACGGAGAAGACAACGCACACAAGAACTACAGAAGACACAACGCCACAAACGTCACACACCACACACTCCACAGCTATGGGAGGCAGTCCCGCCTCTTCCACCGGCCCTACGATCACAGCATCCTTCAAGACCACTGCTACGCATCCAACCCCACCACACCCTCAGACCACACTTCCCACTCATGTTCCAACCTTCTCCACCTCCTCAGTGACTCCCAGTACACAAAAGATCATCACTCCTACCCATCCACCCATATCCACTTCCCCCTCCATCCACTCAACACCCACAGGCACCGTGCCAGTACCCACAACAGTCCAGGTCACAGGGACCACACACACAGCCCCACCAATCATAGCCACCACCACTGGGACCAGCCAAGCACACAGCTCATTCAGCACAGCCACAACCTCTACATCCCTCCACTCACAGGCTTCCTCCACACACTATCCTGAAACCACACCACCTCCTACCACCACCAGTACTCCAAAGCCCACTGGTACAGGAACCAGCACCCCTGTGGCCCACAGCACCTCGGCCACCATAAGCAGGCCACCCACACCCTTTACCACACAATCTCCACCTACGGGGAGCAGACCTGTCTCTTCCACTGGTCCTATGATTGCAACATCCTTCAAGACCACGACTACACATTCAACCCCACCACACCCTCAGACCACACGTTCCACTCACGTTCCACCTTTCTCCACCTCCTCAGTGACTCCCAGAACGCACACATTCATCACTCCTACCCACCCACCAATGTCCACTTCCCCCTCCACCCACTCAATTCCCACAGGCACCGTGCCTCCACAGACATCGGTCAGAGCCACAGGATCCACACACACAGCCCCACCAATGACGGCCACCACCAGTGGGACCAGCCACACCCACAGCTCATTCAGCACAGCCACAGCCTCTATATCTCTCCACTCACAGGCTTCATCCACGCACTATCCTGAAACCACCCCAACTCCTGCAACTGCCAGTACACCCAAGACCACCAGTAGAGGCACTGGCGCCCCTGTGGCCACCACCACCTCGACCACCAGCAGCAGACCACCCACACCCTTCACCACACACTCCCCACCTACGGGGAGCAGACCCATCTCTTCCACTGGTCCTATGACTGCAACATCCTTCAAGACCACCACAACCCATCCAACCACACCACACCCTCAGACCACACTTTCCACTCAAGTTCCACCTTTCTCCACCTCCTCAGTGACTCCAAGTACTCACACGGTCATCACTCCTACTCACCCACAGATATCCACTTCCCACTCCATTCACTCAACCCTGACAGGCACCATACCAGTATCCACAACAGTCAAAGCCACAGTATCCACACACACAGCCTCAACAATGACGGCCACCACCCATGGGACCAGCCAAGCACACAGCTCATTCAGCACAGCCACAACCTCTACATCCCTCCACTCACTTGCGACCTCCACACACTATCCTGAAACCACCCCAACTTCTTCCACCACCATTACTCCCAAGACCACCAGTACAGGAACTGGCACCCCTGTGGCCACCAGCACCTCGGCCACCAGCAGCAGACCACCCACACCCTTCACCACACACTCCCCACCTACAGGGAGCAGACCCATCTCTTCCACTGGTCCTATGACTGCAACATCCTTCAAGACCACCACAACCCATCCAACCCCACCACACCCTCAGACCACACGTTCCACTCACGTTCCACCTTTCTCCACCTCTTCAGTGACTCCCAGTACTCACACGGTCATCACTCCTACCCACCAACCGACATCCACTTCCACATCCATCCACTCAACCCCCACAGGCACTGTGGCAGTACCCACAACGGTCAAGGTCACAGGGACCACACACACAGCCCCACCAATCATGGCCACCACCAGTGGGACCAGCCATGCCCACAGCTCATTCAGCACAGCCACAAGCTCTACATCCCTTCACTCACAGGCTTCCTCCACACACTATCCTGAAACCACCCCAACTCCTACAACCACCGTTACTCCCAAGACCACCAGTAGAGGCACTGGCACCCCTGTGGCCACCACCACCCTGGCCAGCAGCAGCAGACCACCCACACCCTTCACCACACACTCCCCACCTACGGGGAGCAGACCCATCTCTTCCACTCATCCTATGACTGCAACATCCTTCAAGACCACCACAACCCATCCAACCACACCACACCCTCAGACCACACTTTCCACTCACGTTCCACCTTTCTCCACCTCCTCAGTGACTCCCAGTCCTCACACAGTCATCACTCCTACCCACCCACAGATATCCACTTCCCACTCCATTCACTCAACCCTGGCAGGCACCATACCAGTATCCACAACAGTCAAAGCCACAGTATCCACACACACAGCCCCACCAATGACAGCCACCACCCATGGGACCAGCCAAGCACAAAGCTCATTCAGCACAGCCCCAACCTCGACATCCTTCCACTCACACGCTTCATCTACACACCATCCTGAAATCACCCCAACTTCTTCCACCACCATTACTCCCAAGACCACCGGTAGAGGAACTGGCACCCCTGTGGCCACCACCACCTCTGCCACCGGCAGCAGACCACCCACACCCTTCACCACACACTCCCCACCTACAGGAAGCAGACCCATCTCTTCCACTGGTCCTATGACTGCAACATCCTTCAAGACCACCACAACCCATCCAACCCCACCACACCCTCACACCACACTTTCCACTCACGTTCCACCTTTCTCCACCTCTTCAGTGACTCCCAGTACTCACACGGTCATCACTCCTACCCACCGACCGACATCCACTTCCACATCCATCCACTCAACCCCCACAGGCACTGTGGCAGTACCCACAACGGTCAAGGTCACAGGGACAACACACACAGCCCCACCAATTACGGCCACCACCAGTGGGACCAGCCACGCCCACAGCTCATTCAGCACAGCCACAATCTCTACATCCCTCCACTCACACGCTTCCTCCACACACCATCCTGAAACCACCCCAACTTCTTCCACCACCATTACTCCCAAGACCACCAGCAGAGGAACTGGCACCCCTGTGGCTACCACCACCTTGGCCACCAGCAGCGAGCCACCCACACCTTTCACCACACACTCCCCACCTACAGGAAGCAGACCCATCTCTTCCACTGGTCCTATGAGTGCAACATCCTTCAACACCACGACTACACATCCAACCCCAGCACACCCACAGACCATACTTCCCACTCACGTTCCACCTTTCTCTACCTCCTCAGTGACTCCCAGTACTCACACAGTCATCACCCCTACTCACCCGCCAATGTCCACTTCCCCCTCCATCCACTCAATCCCCACAGGCACCATGCCTCCACAGACATCGGTCAGAGCCACAGGATCCACACACACAGCCCCACCAATGACAGCCACCACCAGTGGGACCAGCCAAACGCGCAGCTCATTCAGCACAGCCACAACCTCTATATCCCTCCACTCACAGGCTTCCTCCATACACTATCCTGAAACCACCCCAACTCCTACAACCACCGTTACTCCCAAGACCACCAGTAGAGGAACTGGCACCCCTGTGGCCACCACCACCCTGGCCAGCAGCAGCAGACCACCCACAACCTTCACCACACACTCCCAACCTACAGGAAGCAGACCCGTCTCTTCCACGGGTCCTATGACTTCAACATCCTTCAAGACCACAACTACACATCAAACCCCACCACACCTTCAGACCACACTTTCCACTCACGTTCCACCTTTCTCCACCTCTTCAGTGACCCCAAGTACACACAAGATCATCACTCCTACTCACCCACCAATATCCACTTCCTCCTCCATCCACTCAACCCCCACAGGCACCGTGCCAGTACCCACAACGGTCAAGGTCACAGGGACCACACACACAGCCCCACCAATGACAGCCACCACCAGTGGGACCAGCCAAGCACACAGCTCATTCAGCACAGCCACAACCTCAACATCCCTCCACTCACACGCTTCCTCCACACACCATCCTGAAACCACCCCAACTTCTTCCACCACCATTACTCCCAAGACCACCAGTAGAGGAACTGGCACCCCTGTGGCAACCACCACCTCAGCCACCGGCAGCAGACCACCCACAACCTTCACCACACACTCCCCACCTACGGGGAGCAGACCCATCTCTTCCACTGGTCCTATGACTACAACATCCTTCAAGACCACAACTACACATCCAACCCCACCACACCATCAGACCACACTTTCCACTCATGTTCCTCCTTTCTCCACCTCCTCAGTGACTCCCAGTACTCACACAGTCATCACCCCTACACACCCACCAATGTCCACTTCCCCCTCCATCCACTCAACACCCACAGGCACCGTACCTGTACCCACAACAGTCAAAGCCACAGTATCCATGCACATATCCCCATCAATGACGGCCACCATCACCAGGACCAGCCACGCCCACAGCTCATTCAGCACAGCCACAACCTCTACATCCCTCCACTCACTCACTACCTCCACACACCATCCTGAAACCACCCCAATTTCTTCCACCACGGGTACTCCGAAGACCACCAGTAGAGGAACTGGCACCCCTGTGGCCACCAGCACCTCAGCCACCAGCAGCAGACCACCCACACCCTTTACCACACACTCCCCACCTACGGGGAGCAGACCCATCTCTTCCACTCGTCCTATGACTGCAACATCCTTCATGACCACCACAACCCATCCAACCCCACCACACCCTCAGACCACACTTTCCGCTCATGTTCCACCTTTCTCCACCTCTTCAGTGACTCCAAGTACTCACACAGTCATCAATCCTACCCACCCACCGATATCCACTTCCCCCTCAATCCACTCAACCCCGACAGGCACCGTGCCAGTACCCACAACAGTCAAGGTCACAGGGACCATACACACAGCCCCACCAATCACGGCCACAACCAGTGGGACCAGCCATGCCCACAGCTCATTCAGCACAGCCACAATCTCTACATCCCTCCACTCACAGGCTTCTTCCACACACCGTCCTGAAACCACCCCAACTTCTTCCACCACCATTACTCCCAAGACAACCAGTAGAGGAACTGGCATCCCTGTGGCCACCACCACCTTGGCCACCGGCAGCAGACCACCCACAACCTTCACCACACACTCCTCACCTACGGGGAGCAGACCCATCTCTTCCACTGGTCCTATGATTGCAACATCCTTCAAGACCACAACCCATCCAACCCCACCACACGCTCAGACCACACTTTCCACTCATGTTCCACCTTTCTCCACCTCCTCAGTGACTCCCAGTACTCACACAGTCATCACTCCTACACACCAACCAATGTCCACTATCCACTCAATCCCCACAAGCACCATGCCTCCACAGACATCAGTTAGAGCCACAGGATCCACACACACAGCCTCACCAATGACATCCACCACCAGTGGGACCAGCCAAGCACACAGCTCATTCAGCACAGCCACAATCTCTATATCCCTCCACTCACAGGCTTCCTCCACACACCATCCTGAAACCACCCCAACTTCTTCCACCACCGTTACTCCAAGGACCACCAGTAGAGGAACCGGCACCCATGTTGCCACCACCACCTCAGCTACTAGCAGCAGACCCCCCACACCCTTCACCACACCCTCGCCACCTACGGGGAGCAGACCCATCTCTTCCACTGGTCCTATGACTGCAACATCCTTCAAGACCACCACAACCCATCCAACCCCACCACACCTTCAGACCACACTTTCCACTCACATTCCACCTTTCTCCACCTCCTCAGTGACTCCCAGTACTCACACAGTCATCACTCCTACCCACCCACCAATGTCCACTTCCCCCTCCATCCACTCAATCCCCACAGGCACCATGCCTCCACAGACATCGGTCAGAGCCACAGGATCCACACACACAGCCCCACCAATGACGGCCACCACCAGTGGGACCAGCCACACCCGCAGCTCATTCAGCACAGCCACAACCTCTATATCCCTCCACTCACAGGCTTCCTCCACACACTATCCTGAAACCACCCCAACTCCTACAACTGCCAGTACGCCCAAGACCACCAGTAGAGGAACTGGCACCCCTGTGGCCACCACCACCCTGGCCAGCAGCAGACCACCCACACCCTTCACCACACACTCCCCACCTACGGGGAGCAGACCTATCTCTTCCACTCGTCCTATGACTGCAACATCCTTCAAGACCACCACAACCCATCCAACCCCACCACACCCTCAGACCACACTTGCCACTCACGTTCCACCTTCCTCCACCTCTTCAGTGACTCCCAGTACTCACACAGTTATCACTCCTACCCACCCACAGATATCCACTTCCCACTCCATTCACTCAACCCTGACAGGCACCATACCAGTATCCACAACAGTCAAAGCCACAGTATCCACGCACACAGCCTCACCAATGACAGCCACTACCCGTGGGACCAGCCAAGTACATAGCTCATTCAGCACAGCCACAACCTCGACATCCTTCCACTCACACGCTTCATCTACATATCATCCTGAAATCACCCCAACTTCTTCCACCACCATTACTCCCAAGACCACCAGTAGAGGAACTGGCACCCCTGTGGCCACCACCACCTCGGCCACCGGCAGCAGACCACCCACAACCTTCACCACACACTCCTCACCACCTACAGGAAGCAGACCCATCTCTTCCACTGGTCCTATGACAGCAACATCCTTCAAGACCACAACTACACATCCAACCCCACCACACCCTCAGACCACACTTTCCACTCACATTCCACCTTTTTCCACCTCTTCAGTGACCCCAAGTACACACAAGATCATCACTCCTACCCACCCACCGATATCCACTTCCTCCTCCATCCACTCAACCCCAACAGGCACCGTGCCAGTACCCACAACGGTCAAGGTCACAGGGACCACACACACAGCCCCACCAATTACACCCACCACCAGTGGGACCAGCCACGCCCACAGCTCATTCAGCACAGCCACAACCTCTACATCCCTCCACTCACAGGCTTCCTCCACACACCGTCCTGAAACCACTCCAACTTCTTCCACCACCATTACTCCCAAGACCACCAGTAGAGGAACTGGCACCCCTGTGGCCACCACCACCTTGACCACCAGCAGCAGATCACCCACACCCTTCACCACACACTCCCCACCTACGGGGAGCAGACCTATCTCTTCCACTCGTCCTATGACTGCAACATCCTTCAAGACCACAACTACACATCCAACCCCATCACACCCGCAGACCACACTTTCCACTCATGTTCCCCCTTTCTCCACCTCGTCAGTGACTCCCAGTCCTCACACAGTCATCACTCCTACCCACCCACAGGTATCTACTTCCCCCTCCATTCACTCAACCCTGACAGGCACCATACCAGTATCCACAACAGTCAAAGCCACAGTATCCACGCACACAGCCCCACCAATGACGGCCACCACCCGTGGGACCAGCCAAGCACAAAGCTCATTCAGCACACCCACAACCTCAACATCCTTCCACTCACACGCTTCCTCTACACACCGTCCTGAAACCACCCCAACTTCTTCCACCACTGTTACTCCCAAGACCACCAGTAGAGGAACTAGCACCCCTGTGGCCACCACCACCTCAGCCGCCGGCAGCAGACCACCCACACCCTTCACCACACCCACCCCACCTACAGGAAGCAGACCCGTCTCTTCCACTGGTCCTATGACTGCAACATCCTTCAAGACCACCACAACCCATCCAACCCCACCACACCCTCAGACCACACTTTCCACTCACATTCCTCCTTTCTCCACCTCCTCAGTGACTCCCAGTACACACAAGATCATCACTCCTACACATCCACCAATGTCCACTTCCCCCTCTGTCCACTCAACCTCCACAGGCACCATACCTGTACCCACAACAGTCAAAGCCACAGTATCCATGCACATATCCCCATCAATGACGGCCACCACCAGTGGGACCAGCCACAATCACAGCTCATTCAGCACAGCCACAATCTCTACATCCCTCCACTCACACGCCACCTCCACACACCATCCTGAAACCACCCCAACTTCTTCCACCACCATTACTCCGAAGACCACCAGCAGAGGAACTGGGACCCCTGTGGCCACCAGCACCTCGGCCACCAGCAGCAGACCACCCACACCCTTCACCACACACTCCCCACCTACAGGTGGCAGTCCCATCTCTTCCACTGGTCCTATGAGTGCAACATCCTTCAAGACCACCACGACTACACATCCAACCCCAGCACACACACAGACCACACTTCCCACTCATGTTCCACCTTTCTCCACCTCCTCAGTGACTCCAAGTACTCACACAGTCATCACCCCTACCCACCCACAGATATCCACTTCCCCCTCCATCCACTCAACCCCCACAGGCACCGTGCCAGTACCCACAACGGTCAAGGTCACAGGGACCACACACACAGCCCCACCAATGACAGCCACCACAAGTGGGACCAGCCAGGCCCACAGCTCATTCAGCACAGCCACAATGTCTACATCCCTCAGCTCACAGGCTTCCTCCACACACTATCCTGAAACCACCCCAACTCCTACAACCACCATTACTCCAAGGCCCACTGGTACAGAAAGCAGCACACCTGTGGCCCAGAGCACCTCGGCCACCAGCCACAGGCCACCCACATACTTCACCACACACTCCCCACCTACGGGGAGCAAGCCCGTCTCTTCCACTGGTCCTATGACTGCAACATCCTTCAAGACCACCACAACCCATCCAATCCCACCACACCTTCACACCACACTTTCCACTCACGTTCCACCTTTCTCCACCTCCTCAGTGACTCTAAGTACTCACACGGTCATCACCACTACACACCCACCAATGTCCACTTCCCCCTCCATTCACTCAACCTCCACAGGCACCATGCCAGTACCAACAACGGTCATGGTCACCGGGACCTCGCACACAGCCCCACCAATAACGGCCACCACCAGTGGGACCAGCCAGGCCCACAGCTCATTCAGCACAGCCACAACCTCTATATCCTTCCACTCACAGGCTTCCTCCACCCACTATCCTGAAACCACCCCAACTTCTTCCACCACCGTTACTCTGAAGACCACTAGTAGAGGAACTGGCACCCCTGTGGCGACCACCACCTTGGCCACCAGCAGCAGACCACCCACACCCTTCACCACACACTCCCCACCTACGGGGAGCAGACCCATCTCTTCCACTCGTCCTATGACTGCAACATCCTTCAAGACCACCACAACCCATCCAACCACACCACACCCTCAGACCACACTTTCCACTCACGTTCCACCTTTCTCCACCTCCTCAGTGACTCCCAGTACTCACATGGTCATCACTCCTACCCACCCACAGATATCCACTTCCCACTCCATTCACTCAACCCTGACAGGCACCATACCAGTACCCACAACAGTCAAAGCCACAGTATCCACGCACACAGCCCCACCAATGACGGCCACCACCCGTGGGACCAGCCAAGCACACAGCTCATTCAGCACAGCCACAACCTCTACATCCTTCCACTCACATGCTTCCTCTACACACCATCCTGAAACTACCCCAACTTCTTCCACCACTGTTACTCCCAAGACCACCAGTAGAGGAACTGGCACCCCTGTGGTGACCACCACCTTGGCCACCAGCAGCCAGCCACCCACACCCTTCACCACACCCACCCCACCTACAGGAAGCAGACCCGTCTCTTCCACTGGTCCTATGACTGCAACATCCTTCAAGACCACAACTACACATCCCACCCCACCACACCCTCAGACCACACGTTCCACTCATGTTCCTCCTTTCTCCACCTCCTCAGTGACTCCCAGTACTCACCCAGTCATCACCCCTACACACTCACCAATGTACACCTCCCCCTCTATCCACTCAACCCCACCAGGCACCATACCTCCACAGACAACCGTCGGAGCCACTGGATCCATGCACACAGCCCCACCGATGACGGCCACCACCAGTGGGACCAGCCAAGCCCACAGCTCATTCAGCACAGCCACAACCTCTACATCCCTCCACTCACACGCTTCCTCCACACACCGTCCTGAAACCACCCCAACTTCTTCCACCACCGTTACTCCCAAAACCACCAGTAGAGGAACTGGCACCCCTGTGGCCACCACCACCTCGGCCACCAGCAGCAGACCACCCACACCCTTCACCACACACTCCCCACCTACGGGGAGCAGACCCATCTCTTCCACTGGTCCTATGACTGCAACATCCTTCAAGACCACCACAACCCATCCAACCACACCACACCCTCAGACCACACTTTCCACTCACGTTCCACCTTTCTCCACCTCCTCAGTGACTCCCAGTACTCACACAGTCATCACTCCTACAAACCCACCAATGTCCACCTCCCCCTCTATCCACTCAACCCCAACAGGCACCATGCCTCCACAGACAACCGTCAGAGCCACTGGATCCATGCACACAGCCCCACCAATGACCGCCATCACCAGTGGGACCAGCCAAGCTCAGAGCTCATTCAGCACAGCCACAACCTCTACATCCCTCCACTCACAGGCTTCCTCCACACACCGTCCTGAAACCACCCCAACTTCTTCCACCACCGTTACTCCCAAAACCACCAGTAGAGGAACTGGCACCCCTGTGGCCACCACCACCTCGGCCACCAGCAGCAGACCACCCACACCCTTCACCACACACTCCCCACCTACTCACGTTCCACCTTTCTCCACCTCCCCAGTGACTCCCAGTACTCACACAGTCATCACCCCTACACACCCACCAACGTCCACTTTCCCCTCCATCCACTCAACCCCCACAGGCACCGTGGTTCCACAGACAACAGTCAGAGCTACAGGATCCACACACACAGCCCCACCAATGACAGCCACCACCAGTGGGACCAGCCACACCCACAGCTCATTCAGCACAACCACAAGCTCTACTTCCTTCATGTCCTCCTCGTCTCCTCAGAACTCTAGCTCAAGGCCACCATCATCTTCTGCCACCACACCACTGCCCCACTCAAGCTCTCCAACCACTCCGGTTTCTGCAACCCATCAGCTGCACTCGTCCGCATCCTCGCCGCCGCCCTCTGCCCCCTCCTCTGTTACGCCTCACGTGTCCTCCGCCCACTCCTCTCCCCAGACTTCATCTTCCTCGGCGGTGTCCGTGCCCGTGCACTCCACAACGCTGAGCTCGGGCTCCCACTCCTTTTTCACTCGTTCCCCAGCTGCGTCAGTGTCTGGGTCTCCTTTTTCTCCTTCTCCAGCTGCCTCTACCACCAGCAGGGCCTCCCTCCCCCACACAACTTCCCCTACTGTCGGCCTCTCCACTCTGCTCCCCATATCCACTCCCACTGCATCCAGCACCACAGCGTTTCTGTCCACGCGCAGGACCACGGCCAGCACCCACCTCGCCTCTGCCATCTCCTCTCAGTCCACCACCTCGCGCTCCACTTCTCTCACCACCCGAGTTCCCACGCCAGGCTTCGTGTCACTCACCTCGGGGGTGACAGGTATCCCAAGCTCTCCCATCACCAACCTCACCACCAGGCACCCCAGTCCCACCTCACTGCGTACCACATGGTTCCCAACCAGCTCCCTCACTGCGCATGGAAGCACCCCTGCTTCTGCCCCAGTATCTCCTCTCGTGACAACTACGCCCAGCTCATCCAGTAAGTGTTATCTCTGTGGCCCTGCCCCTGTCCCTGCCTCTGTGCTGGTGACTCCCAGTTAGCCCCTGCCTCAGCTTACCCCTCACAGTCCTGCGGTCCCAGGTACCCATGGGTGTTCCCCACCTTCCCTACAGGGCTGTGGGTCCTTTCCCATCTCGTCTCCTCTCCCAGGCACCCAGCAAGTGCCTGGCCTCCCCCATTGGGCCTTCCTCCCCCGCTAACCTTTCTTTTCTCGGCGCTGGCTCACTCATTCCCCTGTCCCTGCTGCACTCCTGGCCTCCCTTCAGAGGGACACCCGCCAAAAGCCGTCCACAGCTGCCCCTGTGGGTGCTCAGAAATGTCAGGTCTGGCCGGAGCCTAGGGTTCAAGCCACACAGCCCTCCCTCCAAGCCCAGAGAGAAAGACAAAAGCCCAACACAACCCCTGCCTCACCCCAGGGGAGCTGCTGAAGGTGGAGCTGGCCCTGATGACTGGGCCACCTGCTCCTTGGCGCTTGTGCCAATTCTCGGCCACGGCTGCTCCCGGCCCCCACTTGGCCTCCTGTCTGTGAGCGAGTCCCCTGCTTCCCAGGCCACGGCTCCCCATCCCACCTGGGAACAGAGCACACCTCAGGCCTCGTCCACATCCACCCCAACCCCCGTTCCAGGGACGTCCCTCCCTTTCCTCCTGGGTGTTCCTCTCACAGCAGCCACCCAGGGACTGGGTCCCTGCATGCCTGGACCCCCACTAGGCAGCTGTGTCACAGCTGGCTGCGTGGCCTCTCCTGTGAGGGGCAGCTCCTTGCTGCAGGCTAAGGGAATCTTGGTTTGGGTCCCTCCCTGAGACCAGGAGTTGGGTGGAGGCTGTTACCAGGGAGGTGACCCCAAGAAGCAGAGGTAAGGGAGCAGGAGCCAGCTGGGAGGGGAGGGCAGCTGCAGACGGCAGGGCTCGTGGAGGCGCCCAGAGTCCTGCCCCCTCCCGGAGAAAGCCCTCTGCCGCGGGCAGGCAGGCTCCAGGAAACGAAGCTGGGCACAGCCAGGGGAGGGCACACGGGCAGCAGCTCCCAGCCCTTGCCCAGGAATTCTATTCCACTTTTAATCCCAAGCTCCGCAGTGGCAGATTCTAATGTGGACGCTGCCACTGTCTGCATCAACCTGCCAGCTGCGTGCTGCCGGCCACACACCCAGGCCTCTCAGTGGGGCTGGCTGGGCCTTCCACGGGGGCCTCACCCCACCCCTTCCAGGATCCCAGACTACTGGGCCTGCTCCACTTCCCTCCTCTCCGGCTGGGGCCCGCGGAGCACCCGCAACGCCATCTGTCCCCCTCTGGGGTCACTGACACCGTGTCCTCGGCCCCCTGCAGGTGCTGGGTCCGGCCAACCAGAGATTCCCATGCCCACAGGTCGGTGACCAGGCCTGGGGTTGGGCATCAGGGAAGCTAGGCACCCCCCCCGGGGTGGCTCACACAGGCCAGGGCTCACTACCTGCTGAGTCCTCTGAGAACATTCTCTACCTTGACGAACTCCAGCATAGCGACTTTGAGACTTTGATCTTGCCTCTGTGCATGGCTGAGATCTAAGCTCTCCGGGGCTCCACCAGGGGAGGCCACGCCTTGGGCAGGAGGGTCTAGAGGCAGGTGGGGACGTGGTCCCCAGCCAGGGACCCCCTCCCTCCTCACTCCATGCCACCCTGGGCGCTGCTGACTGTCCAACTCTGCTCCCAGGGGTCTGCAGCGTGCAGAAGCAGCAGGAGGAGATCACGTTCAAGGGCTGTGTGGCCAACGTGACGGTGACCCGCTGTGAGGGCGTCTGCACTTCCTCTGCCAGGTGAGTCCACAAGGCAAGGCCGTCCCACGGCCAGCAAGGTTGACAACTCCGCCCAGAGAGGGGCCAGGGCAGGGCAGGGGCTCCCACACAGGCACCTGCTGCCCACTGCCTGCCCTGGCCCTTGGGACCAGGAGGTCAGCAGGGAGGTCCAGGCCTCTCTGGACCAGCTGGCCTGGGGAGGGAGGGGCCTTCTGGGCGCAGGCAGGCCCCTGCAGTAGCCACAACCCCTGCTCTGTCTTGGCTTTTCGGCAGTTTCAACATCGACACCCAGCAGCTGGATGCCCGCTGCAGCTGCTGCCGCCCGCTCCGTTCCCACGAGCAGCAGCTCGAGCTGCCCTGCCCCGACCCCAGCGCGCCTGGCCAGCAGCTCGTGCTCACCCTGCAGGTGTTCAGCCGCTGCGTGTGCAGCTCTGTGAGCTGTGGACACTAGTGGGGTCGCTGCCTGGTCTCCTGGGAGTGAAGGGCTGCAGATGACAGAAGGACAACCCCTCCTACCGGCCCCTTCCTGCTGCCGCCGGCCGCTGCGTCCCTGGTCACCAGCCCTGGCCCCCAAGAGCCCTCAGCCGTGGCTCACCTGAGGCACTGGTGGGAGAGAGGTTGCCAAGCGGAGGCTCAGACCACCACACTCCTGCAGACCCTGACCCAGTTGAGCGGGACTGAGGCGGGCAGTGGCCACGGACCCTCCCAGGCACACAGGGCACTCCCAACCACCCCTGTCCACTGTCCAACACCTCCCAGCCTCTGAGCTGGACCCCAGCCCTGCTGGGCCTAGAACGCTGCAGATGAGGCTGGGAGCAGATGCTAGGCCAGACCCATCAGGGGCGAGGACGACATGGAAACCTGCGAAGAGCTGGGGGCAAGAGGCCCAGGCAGGCACCGGCCCAGAGAAGGGGCCTCCCAGGGTCAGGGAGGGCAGAGAGTGGCAGGGAAGGTAGGGCAGCCACCCCCGCTCCCAGCCAGCCAGGAGCCCCCTCCCCACCAGCACCGTGCCGTCCCCAACAGCTTGTGCTGGGAAGACGGCATCACCTGGCCAGAGACTCCAAATAAACTGGTTCTTTTCAAGGCACAGAGGCTGGTCCCTGAGCACTGCTTTTGCCTCTCCCCAGCCCCTTCGACCTGAGGCACCCACTGCACACCTGCACCCTGCGGGCCCTGCGCTCTGGGGCTGGGCTGAGAAGAGAAGCTGGCTCTGGCCCCGGGCCCTCCCCTCCCTGCACCAGGACTGTCCCATCTCCAGCAAAGCCACCATCCCCCAGGGGCCACCCCCATGTGCCCGAGGGCCCCTCTGCCCCATCTGTGGTGGGACTGACCAAGGATCCCAAGTGGGGCCCCCTCACACCCACACGTAGCTTGGCAGGCCCGTTCTGCCAAGAACGGGAGGGAGCCCTGGCGGCACCCCAACACACTGTACAGCGGGAGCCCTGAGGCCAGGCTGGAGGGGTTGCCACAGGACCCAAGTCCCCAAAGGCTCCACCACACACCCAAAATCAAATGGGTAAAGCCAAGGACAGGCCACACGCTGAAGGACAGGCTCACCTCCGACAGGGCGGGGACCTTGCGGCCCGCGCCTCACACGGCCCCAGGAAGCCACAGGGTTACGTGGCTGCTTCCCCAAAGACCACGCACGATCCGGGCGCTGTTCTGGCCTTTTTCTTTGATGAGGCGCGCCACACCGAGGGGCCCCCTGCAGCGCCCCTCGCGGAAGCGATGCCTTGGGGAGCAGCCTTTCCTCCGATCATGGGAGAGGTTGAGGGACACGGAAGACGGATGGCAGCACACGTGGCCTGCAGGTGCCACCCACGGCAGAGCAGCCGGGACACCAGAAAAGAGGCCCACGCCGCCAGCTGCACAAACCCAGCACTGCGAGTCACACCTGGCACTGCAGGACCCAGAATGGCCAGTGTGAGGGGTGCACATCACTGACATGGCTACCCTGTGATCGAAGTCCAACACACCAGGAGAGCAGAGACACCACGGGCCGCACCACTGCATGAAGCTGTGGGACTGAGGCGTCCGTGAGCCCCTGCAGCCGCCCCAGGACCCGCACAGCACGAGGCTGACGGCCAGGGTGAAAAGCCTCACACAGGTGTGGCCGCCCACCCTCCAGCCTCCGCAGCATGTCAGGAAACAGGAACCAGTGCTGGGCATGTTTGGGACAGACAAGGCCCCCGTCCTGGGGACAGAGCGCAGGGCCCCAGCCGTGGCTCCACAGCCAGTCCCACTCTCTCGCCTCTCAGGGTCAGATGTGCAGCCTGGGTGCTGAGTCCACACGACGGGTGAGAGCCAAGCCGTGGGTGGCACACAGGCACGTGGCCAGTGGCCCCTTCACTTCCTGACCACGCAGAGGCTTCCCACCAGGACCACTGGACAGACCACTCAAAGCACTCAGGCCTGCACCGTGGCCTGGGGACGTCCACTCCCGACAGGAGAGACAGTCTTGCACCACAGCCCACGCTTTACCCTGGAGTCATGGGGGCCCCGCGGGGCCAGGGCACTCATGGGAGCCCGAAGGCAGGCGGTGAGCACACCTCGTGGGGCCAGCAGGATGCTCCTCCCGCCGCTGCACGTCTGAGGCCCCGGCAACTACAGGAGCGTGACGGATGCCCTTCCCGACCAGAAGCTGGGACAGGAAAACCACGACATTCCACCAGGACATGTGGTTTTGTCAGAAGTCATTACAAATACAAATGTTTCTAAATTCTAGATTAAAATCCCGACCAGGAAGACTGTCCAGCTAAGGCTGCGGCAAACCCGGGGCGGCCGTGCTCCTCCGGAGGGCCCAGGACGGTGCCAGGCGCACAGCCACCAGGACGGCCACACTGAGGTGCAGCCCCCGCCACGTGCAGCCGCACTGCTGCTTCCAAAGGCTCCGAGGCAGGTGAATGGCAGCATGGGGCAGCTCAGCAACACTCCCACAAATGCCACGTTCACACCAGCTTCTAATTTCCCTTTAATTTGTAGATTTAACCACAGAACTGTCTTGATTTTTATAAAAACTGATCCCAAAATCCACCTTCTGCCGCGGCTGCCGCAGTCCAGGCTGAGCTTTTCTCCTGAGCCACACACGCGTGTTCCTGTCCAGCCCAGAGGGGAGGGTTCCGGAGCAGTGGGGCGGGGAGGTGCCATGCGCTATGACGCTGGACACGGGGCGCCCATCTGCAGGATGGCCAGGCAGACAGACAGCACAGACGAAGGAGACGCAAGACACACGAGCCCGGCCTTCCCTCCTCGCCACTAGAACTGCGCCGACAGCAGTTCACATAATCTCTGGGAAACGGCTTCCTTACTCGTCCGCAGCGTGAGCCGGTACATCTGAAACAGAGCACAGCAGGACAGCGGGTCAACGGGCACGCCGGGGCTCACAGGCCCGCAGGTCCAGCCCCGCCACGCGGGAACCCTGTGGGCCACACCCAGGGAACGTGCGCTGGAGGCACCCGCAGCTCAGCAGAGGCCCGAGCACCACATGACGGTCGGCACGGAAACCGCGGGCCGGCTTGGGAGCACCTGGCGCCTCACACGCAGCTGGCGGAGTGTGCAGTGTGCGGCCACCTGGGGAAGCTGGGGGCAGCTTTGGCAGCGCTAAGCACAAACATTCCTGGGTGCTGCCCGAGTGAAACGCAGACAGGCTGTGGCGAGGAGGAAGGAGGCAGCCGCCCAGAGGAAGAGCTTCCGACGCACGTGGCAGCTGGGAGAGCCACAGCCCAGGCCCAGGCTGCTCCGTGGTGGGACGAGGCTTCCCGTGGCCTGCTGTGGCAAGGCTGGGACCTGACCACATACTGACAGGGTGGGGCTAGACGGGCACACATCTGTCGCAGCTGCCGGAACCGCACTGGAGAGCTCCGTGCGTCACCACGAGAACCGCCAGAATCCACCCGAGCGTGCTCAGCCGTTTCCCCAGGGCCTGACCTGGGCTTGCAGATTCGGCTCCAGGCGCAGCAGGCATCCAATCTGGGTGGTTTTCGTGTGTATGATTCCAGCTCCCACGAAATTCGCAGGATTGGGATCAACTTCTTCTAGAAGCGCAGAACCAAATCCAATGATCTGTCCAAACAAACAGGAGAATGAGGGCCTGTGCCCGTCGCAGGTGCGTGTCCCACGTCCCCCAAGGCCCCTCAAGACGCGCTACCTTGGCTTTGGTGACCTCTGTGTCCATGGGGTGCTTCGCCTTGAAGATGTTCTGGACTTCCTGTTGTGGGCTGAGAAACAGCAACAAAGGCCAGTGTTCTCAGCCAGGCCCGAGACCAAAGCCCACCTGTCCAGATAACCCCTGCCCCCACCCTGACCCTATAGGAAAACAAGTTCTCACTTGCTCAACTGCTTCCAACGTTGAAAGAAATCCTGAGAAGCCATTTCTGTGGGCTGGAAGAACTTGTTGAGCGTGATGGGCAGCTGCACGGAAACATTCTGGAAGGTGCCCCCATACCTGCAGCAGCAGCAGCAGCAGCAGCAGAAAGAGACAGTCAGCTCCCCTCCAGAGCCCCAGGGGCCAGGAAAGAGCCCACAGTCGGCTCCTCCTCCAGAGCCCCAGAGGCCAGGGAAGGGCCCACCAGACAGTCAGCTCCGCCTCCGAGAGCCTCAGGGGCCGGAAACGGCCTGAGTGAGGTGTGCCCACCCATCGCCACCCACCAGAGGGGGGGTCGAGGTAGCTCGGTGTCCAGTGTCGCCCACAGGCAGTAGGGCAGGCCAGGGCCGTGCACAAAGGCAGGACGCCCCAGTGCCTCACTTCTCCCCATTAATCTGTTTCCCAAAATTCCAAGTCTGTGTAAATAGTGTGATTTTTTTTTCCTTTGAAAACACAAAGGCACTGGCACGAATAAAACAAAACTTTGCATGTCTATGCCTCCAAATTTTACAGTAAACAATCTTAAGTTTTCTGTATTTTTAATGTTAGAAAGTGTGCTTTTCTAAGCCAGGCATGGTGGTTCACACCTGTAATCCCAGCACTCCGGGAGACGGAGGCAGGCGGATCACCTGAGATCAGGAGTTCGAGACCAGCCTGACCAACATGGAGAAACCCTGTCTCTACTAAAAATACAAAAAAAAATAATTAGCCAGGCATGGTGGCTCATGCCTGTAATCCCAGCTCCTCCGGGGAGGGCTGAGGCAGGAGAATTGCTTGAACCAGGAAGCAGAGGTTGTGGTGAGCTGAGATCACACTACTGCACTCCAGTCTGGTGACAGAGCAAGACCCTGTCTCCAAAAAAAAAAAAAACTGAAGTATGCTTTTCTAAACATTCCTAACTTTAAAGACACCCAGCAGGGGACAGGCTGCCCGTATACGCTCTATTGTAGTCACTGAAAAGGGGAAGCAGCAAACAGTCGAAACAGGAAAATCCTACGTTTTAAAAAATAGCGGAGTGGTATGATCTGAGCTCTACTGCACAAAAACGCACCCCCAGGCCAGTGTCCGAAGGAAACCAGCTGCTCTCGCCCTGCGGCTGTCATCTGACACCAAGCCAGGGAGGTGGCTCGAGGGCCCTTGCTGTCTGCCACCCCATGAGGTGGGCCCCGCAGTGCCCGTAAAGATCCTAGCAGGCCCTGTTTGGGTGCCGCCTGCCGTCCTGGAGCCTGAGGCTTTGCCTCCCCTGGTTTCCTGCACTCTGCAGAGCTGGGGGCAGCAGCAGCTCAGGCCACACCCGTGCACCACGCACACCTGCAGGCCCTGGGTCCCCTCAGGAAGGACGCGGTGGGGGCACAGTGGGGCTGCTGGAGTCCAAGCGCCCACACATATTCCTTGGCCCAGAGCACACACTCTGACCTGAACTGAATGCTGAGGACCGGCGCCTCCGTGAAGTCAGACACGCACTCTATGTTGACCACCTGCTGCACCTGGGCACCCCCCTCCACGGTCGGGTCCACGGGCTTGGTCTGCAGGTTCAGGTGTGTGCGCATTAAGGAAACCAGCCAAGCAACCCCAGTGGCAGTGGCAGAAACGTGCCGGACTAGATCCCAGCGTGACCCGCGGAGGCAGCACACGCACCACACTCCGGGACCACCAGCTACAGTCGAGGGGCAGCCACTCCACCCGGCCCTGCCCTTCCACCCAGGCTGGGTCTCACCCACCAGACAACCCTCAAAACACTGCTGCATCTCACGCTCCCAAAATGATGCCTCCATTTCACAAAGTCGCTTAGACTATACATGGGCTATTTTACTTATCTGTTCCATTCTGTGAGCCTCAGCTCTGGTTCCCACATACACAATTTTTGTCACTGTTTGCAGAAACTGGTGCTTAGTATGAGAGGAAAGGAATCCTGGGAACAGCAGGCTCCTAAGACAGCGAGACTCAGAAAAGGGCCCGCCATGCTGCGACCGGCGTTGTTTTCATGCTGGAAAACAAGGGTTTGCCTACAGCCTCTCCTGAAGAAACGCGTGACACCAGCGAGACTGGGTCCGGAGGCAGTGGGTGCGGCCTCTCCTTCCCTCTGGGTCGTGTGCCACTGGCCACTTGGCCGCTGGGCCTGTGCCGCCTGGAGCCAAGTGTACCCCAAGGGACAGACCCCTACAGATGGCACAGCAGGAGTCAGAGCTTCCACTCCTGGTCCTCAACAGTCTTCACTACGCGTGATCCCACACGTGTGTATTTTTAATGACTGTTTTGAACAGTTAGCTTGGACAGTCTGCATTAAAACGTGTTAACACGAACACAGACCAGCCAGTGCCAAGGAGGACGTTGCTTCGCTCAGACCTCTGACCATAAATCCCCAGACACCACTGTCTCTGGTCAAGCTGGGGTCTTCACACTGACTGTATCTGGTGGGACTATCCTTAGAGGAAGACACGTTAGTGTGTCCCTCTTTTAGCTGGGGAACTTCTGGTGTCACTTCTTTCCAGTCTAAAAGCTCTACCAGAAGCACACGGGCTCGGCCGGGGTGCGAGCCTCGCCCCGGTCCCCACTAGCGCCTCCCACGCTCTGCAAGCAGCAGCTCCGTCTGTGAGACTTCAGGGAGGAGGGTTTAAAGATAAAGTCACAGGAGAATAAAGCCAGCTGAAAAAGAAAGGAACTCCAGCTAGCCAGATGCAGGGCAAGAGGCATGCACACATCACTTCTAAATGTATTATCAAAACCTCTCATACGAATACGGAAGACTGCCTGATTTCTGTCTTCTGCTCAATACCATCGGCAGATTATGATCGCCTGATTTTCAAATAGCATCTGGAACTATCTTGCTATTCTAACAAAACAAGAAAACCAAAAAACTTCCTCAGAAGTCTCCTCTAAGCCCCAAGTTACTGCGTGTCTGTGCTCGGGGGCAATGCACCCAAGGATATGAGGCTGAAGGTCGTCTGAGCAGATGAGTGTTGGGGTAAAATTCAGGAACTGTGTGGAGGTCTTATTCCCATAAAAGATAAACATCCGACCTAGAAGGAAACAAAAACAACTTTTCACACACATCATCCCACACCAATGCGGAACATTCACACTGAAAAACGACCCCGCAATCTGCAGCTGAACTGAACTTCCCTGCTGGGACATTTGCCTGTTGTTAAAATTAAGAACAATTGTTCTCTAGTTTTAGAATGAGCACGCCACTGCTGGAAACAGGGGCCAGGTACTGTCTCCACTCAGAGGTAACAACTGCCCTCCAGTGCCCTCCTCCCTTGGCCCCTCCTGCGCCCCCACACAGGGTGGATGCCATCACATGCATGAGCACAAGGAGGAACCCACAAGCGCCCGCCCATGGGCCTGGCCACAGTCGGAGGGGCCTGCCAAGCATCTTCTCCAGGGACGCCACAATCACTCAGGCCTCTGCTGGCCCTGCCGTACAACTGCAGCACGCAAACACATGCGCCGGCTCCCCGGCTGGGCCCGTGTCCGCCGCAGCACAGCACTGGTGGGGCACGCTGATCCTCAGCGCACCATCCACAGGACAAGCGTGCACGGAGGACGGGTCGCTGTTTCTATTTACATTGCGGTAAAAATCCAGGTGAACATTTGTATACTCTTTTGATTCAGAAAGGAAATCTCAAATATTCTGAAAAGCGTACACAGTTTGGCATCACACCTCCCACAATTTAAAAAATCAAAACCAAAACTGAGGTGAAGTGGTCATGGCCGAGTTTAAAAACGTGAACAGGGAATAAAGCGGCATCTGTTTTCAACACAGCACTGCCCGCATGAATCCCTCTCACGACCCTCACCCTCTGGCAGATCCCTGGTGGGCAGGCGGCTCCTGCTCTTTTCTCACGCCCTCCTCATTTGTCACAGACAAGAGACGGAGGAGTCCTCAGCAGGCTCCAGGCAGGCGCCGACGGGAGGGCCCGGCAGAAGCCGTGCAGCCACAGGGCTGTGCACAGCACTGTTTTGGACTCGAAGGCTGTTTCTTTCTTTTAAACTGTGGTAAAATGCACCTAACAGCCACCTTTCTACCATAGTTAGGGCAACAAATACAAAGGCACAGAAAATGCGTCCACGCTGCTGTGCAGCCCCCACTACCACCCTCTCCAGCACTTCCTCATCTTCCCAGACTGAACTCCGTGCCCACTAAACACCGACTCTCCGCCCCCCATCCAGGCCTGGCACCCCCAGATGCCCTGTCTCTGCAGATTCACTGTGAATTCCATGCCCACTAAACACCGACTCCCTGCCCCCCGCCCAGGCCTGGCATCCCCAGATGCCCTGTCTCTGCAGATTCACTGTGAACTCCGTGCCCACTAAACACCAACTCCCCGCCCCGCACCCAGGCCTGGCACCCCCAGCTAGTGTCTCTGCAGAATCGCTGCTCTCGGGGCCACATGAGCAGAGCCACACAGCACCTGTCCTGTGTTCAGCCTGCACCCCCATGCATGATGTCCTGTTGTTCTGGTGTCAGAACTTCACTCCTTGCCACTGTGTGATGGCTGAATACTACTCCACTGTGTAGATGGCCATGTTCCTAGTCATCCAGCCAGGAACATCTGGGCTGCTTCTAACTTCTGACTGAAAAATGCTGCTCTGGACATGCGTATACAGATACCTCTTTAAGACCCAGCTTTCAATTCTCTGGGGTCTGTACCCAGGTGTAGAATTGCCATGTGAGACACTAACTCCATCTTGTTTTGAGGATCTTTCCACAGTAACCACACTACTGTACCTTCCCACCAATGGAGCACAAGGCTTCCAACATCACCACACCTGCAAACACTCCTGTTCCTTTTTGGTTTGACTGTATGTGTCATGAATGAATGAATGAATGAATGACAGGGTCTCACTCTGTTGTCCAGGCCACAGTGCGGTGGCGTGATCACGGCTCACTGCAGCCTCAAACACCTAGGCTCAAGCAATCCTCCCACCACTGCCTCCCAAATAGCTGGGACCACAGGCGTGCACCACGCCTGACTAATTTTTGTATCTTTTGTAGAGATGGGGGTCTCACAATGTTGTGCAGGCTGGTCTCAAACACCTGGGCTCAAGCACTCCTTCTACCACAGCAGTCTCCCAAAGTGCGGGAATTACAGGCTGAAGTTACCAGGCCACAGTCTGTTTTGTCTGCTTTGTTTCTCAAAATCCCGGCCTCAAGTCATAGGCCTGCCTCCGCCTCCCAACATGCTGGGGTTACAAGCGTGGGCCACCACGCCAGCTACCTGCTCGTTTTATAATGGTCATCCTGGTAGGTGGGGTGGCATCTCACTGTGGGACCACAGGCAGGTGGGGTGGCGTCTCACTGTGGGACCACAGGCTTGGGCCATCCCCGTGGGTGGGGTGGTGTCTCACTGTGGGACCACAGGCGTGGGCCCTCTTGGTGGGTGGGGTGGCATCTCACTGTGGCTTTATTTGCATTTGCCTAATGACTTTGTCTACCTTTTCAGGTGCTTACTAAGCATTTCTGTATCTTCTGTGGAGAATATCTTCTCAATAACCTTGCACCCACACCACCTGCTTTGTTGTGGAGATGGCTCCTGATTTGTTGCCCAGGCTGTTCTTTTTCCCATTTTTCAACTGGGCTGCTTTTTTACTGAGTCATAGGAGTTATTTTCACATTCTGGATATCAATCCCTTGTAAGTATGTAATGTACAAATATTTTCTCTTAATTTCCCATCATTTCTAAGAGAGATTTTCATTAAGTAATTAAAACACGTACCTAAATTCTGCCGAAATTCAGACTTAAGTCCAATTTGAAGCAGCTGGTTTTCAAACAACACACCATTGTTTTTACAAACAAACCTGGGGAAAAAAGACAGTATATGTCACTCAAAACCACCTACAAACACAAGGGTTTTTCTGGAAAAAAAAAATGTGGAGCACGAGGAGGCCAGAAAAACCTCTATGGGACACAGGGGAAGAAAAAGGTGGAAAACTAGGGCCGGGCCCGGCGGCTCACGCCTGTCATCCCAGCACTTTGGGAGGCAGAGGTGGGTGGATCACGAGGTCAGGAGTTCCAGACCCGCCTGGCCAACATGGCGAGACCCCGTCTCTACTAAAAATACAAAAATTAGCCTGGCGTGGTGGCAGACACCTGTAAACCCAGCTACTGGGGAGGCTGAGGCAGGAGAATCTCTTGAACCTGGGAGGCGGAGGTTGCTGTGAGATGAGATCACACCACTGCACTCCAGCCCGAGCAACAGAGCCAGACTCCATCTCAAAAAAAAAAAAAAAAAAAAGTGGAAAACTATTCCCAGGACATCCTGACAAATGGCCACCAGAGAGGATGGCGAGTGGGGCACAGGGAGGCAGGCACAGCCCCGGTGAGACCTGTGCGGTCGGTGGGTGCAGCTGCTTTTCATGAACATGCTGCTCCACATGTAACAGCCTCTCACAGCCCCAGACAGGATGGGGCGTGACGGCATGCACACAGCCTCTGGCCACGCCGCAGACTCCATCCAAAACGGTGCCGGACACTCACCCAGGTGAGGGCCTCGCCATCAGAGCCTGGCTGCCTCACCCCCCACTGATACACGGGCATGTCCGGGCACCCAGCCATCTCCCCGCCAGCAGGGCTCCCCTGCAGGGCCCTGGGTACCCCCATCTCCTCTCTGGCCTCCCCTCCCCTCCCTCCAGGCATGGCTGTGTCTATACTGCACGGGGAGCCCAGGGCTTGGCTCACCACTGGGCACTTATCTACACTACACAGAACGAGGGGAAGTGAAACAGCATTGGTTAGCTTTCATTTGCGTTTGTCGCAGAAGAACTTCGAGTTTTCTGACCTCCTCTAGGAAACCACAACTCCACAGGGACCTGGGTCCAGTGGAAGGAGAGGGAGGCAGGCAGCAGCACAAGGCTCCTGAGTGGGCCCAGCAGAGGGACGCGGCACTGGTTCACACCACAGGGTGGGGAGGCGGGAGGTCCCGGTGCCGCCCCTCCGCAGCCCCGGTGCCTGAGAAGCAGACGCTGCGTGGCAGCGGCCTAACTCTGCAGTCTCCAGCTCCACCTGCGCTGACTCGGAGAAGACCCAGGCCAGCCATTCCCACGCTCACCCAGTCTCCACTCCGTGCACCCCAGCTGCCACCCTGGAAGGTCTGAGTGCTGCTGACGCGCAGATCGGCTCGTTGGCAGCCTGCCATACGGAGGCCAGGCCAGGAAGAAGACAGAGGAAGCAGGGACAGACGGCAAGGGCCCCAGTTGGGACAGTGGTGGAGGTCCCTGGGGGGAGGGCGCTGCTTGCCACACACTGCCCCGCTCGGACCTGCTGTGGCCACGGAGCCGTAAGGCAGCAGTCCTCGCACGCACACACCTCTGGAGGCCACAGACACCCCGACAGGCCACTGGTCCAGCTCCAGCCACATGCGAAGCCTCCAAAAGCCCAATGTGGTCCACCCAACACACAGGTCAGGTCAGTCATCCACAACACAGGCGCTCCTGCATTTCTCCTGGGACTTCGCACAGCAGGTGACTAACAAAGTAGGCATCACTTCACAGGAGAAGCCGCCGAGGGAAAGGTCCACATGCCCACTGCACCCCCAAGGCCACTGCTCCGCCGCAGCCAGTGGGCACTCCACCCAAGAGGCCAGTGCAGACACGAGACTGTGGAGTGGACACTCGTGGACTGGCCTAAGCCACTTCAAAGTGCAATCTGCCAAGGACACGGGAGGGGCGCTGACTCTCCCATGGCGTGACAGAGAGGCCCTGTGGCCAGCGTCTCTGCTTGGCTGCTTGCTTTTTAAAAGGTTATCCCAGCTACAGCCTGGCCTGAGGAAATTCATGGGGAAATGCAAACCACTCCGCCAGGCCACGAATGCAGTGTCCTGTCCTGTGAGCCATGTCCCGGCAGCCACCACAGTTGGCTCGCCCTGAGGCCCTCTGCGCCTCCACCCTACACCAGACACACACAGACACCTGACGGCCCTCTGTAGCCAAACCAAAGCCAAGCCACCCCAGACACCAACGCCCCGAGGCCCGGCCGCCCAACATGAGGGGTGCACAAGGGCCACGTGCAGCTCCGAGCACAGCCGTGCGGAGACAGGGCAGACGTGCCCAGCAAGGAACGGCTGAGGCTGCCACGCACTGTGCACACAGTCCCAGAACACTGAGGAGCAGCCACCGCCGCAGCACTGGAATCTGGACCCTGCAGTGCCTCTCAACCCCAAACGCGGCGACGCTAAGAGCAGTACCAGGTCTGTCTGCAGCCTGAGAGGCGACCTGCCCCAAACGCGCGCAGCAGCCTGCTCTCCTAAGTCCTTTTCCGGCACGCAACAGGAAACAGGACTCGCGCAACATGAACACAAAGAACTGGAAAACATTTCAAACCACCAGAATTCTATCGTCGTCTTCAGAACGGGGGACCAAAAGGCCATTCCTCAAAGGCTCTGTAACCTCCGTCTGGGACAGAAACGCACCTGCGCTCCCACCCCACAGGGCAGCAGGGGAGGGACGTCAACCCTGAGAAGACGGGGCCTCGGACCTCCGACCTGACACAAAAACAAGCAGACGGCTGAGAGCGGCCAGCAGGGGAAGGCGCAGCTCATCAGTTCCGCAGAGAGGGCCGGGGAGGGCGGCCGGCGCCAACATTCTGGGGACCACGGAGACACTGGCAGAGACCACCACACATGGGGAGCCGGGTGGTATCCAGGCAGCGGACACAAGTTAGAGCAGGACAAGCAGCAAAGACGGGCTGCCCGTGGAGACGACCACCAGCTGGAGGCCGAAGACGTGGGTGGGGCGGGGCGGGCCCCACAGGGGACTCGGCAAGCGGGCAACTCCAGGACAAGAGACCGGGCCTCCAGGTCACACGTGGACAAGACGGCCTGTCAGAGCGAAAAGCAGCCCAACGAGGCAGGAAAGAGGCGAAGAGAGACGTGTCGCTACAAAGAGTGCTGGCCAGCATGGGAGAGAAGAGCAGCGGAAACGGGACCGGACGCCACCACAGGCAGACGGGACACACCGCTGGCCAGACCGTGGCTCTTTCCACGTCCTCCTTTTCTCTCGAGAGCGACGTTAGCCCTCTAGCTGTTGAACGCTGCAGCCCATAAATCAAGTTCTGAGGGGCAGTTCCACAGCAAGCCTACCCCACCCCCAACACGGCATCGTCCCCCAAGCAGCGATCTGGGAGGTAAACTCCGCTGCCCTCAGCCACACTGGAGGTCACGGGCACAGCACCCTGTGCCTGTCTGCAGGACCCCGCTGCCCACCTCTGTCCCATGGGCTGTGGCCACACCAGGGGTCACAGGGCACAGCACCCCCCGTGCCTGTCTGCAGAAACCTGACTACCTGGCAAAGTTGTCTTCGGAGCCAGGTGCGAGAGGCGCGACCGCAGAGGCCGAGTCTGAGAACACGTCCACGAGCAGCCCGCCGCTGCCGGAGGAGGGTGGGGGGCCCGCAGGGGCCGGGGGGGCGGCCCCCAGACCCAGCAGGTCTGCCGACGGAGAAGGCGTAGACTGGAAAAGAAGGAAGGAGATCATCAGCACAGAGCCTCCCTGGCCTGGCTGACCCCAGGCAGCTCACGCGTGCACATCCTCCCCCTTGGCATCCCCGAGATCCCAGAGGCTGAGGCAGGTGGCATACGGGCCGGTGAGTGGCCAGAGCATGAGGGCAAAGAGCCACCTCCTGAGTAGATCCCAAAGCCCGGCCTGAAGGCGACTGCACTTCAAAGACGAACCATCATTTCACTAAGATGACCTACATTTTCTCACCATGGCTGAAGGAAAAAATACTCTCAAAAAAAGTTTGCCAGGAAAGGCATAAAAAAGAAGCACTTGGCTTAAGAAATAAGATCACGCATGTCACTGCCGACTGTCCAAGAAGAAAGGTCCAGAAGGCGAAAAAGTCAGTCACTTATTTGGGTGCAGGATCATTTCAATCATGAAGTTTTGAGGAAATCATTATTAGTTTAACCATTTAAAAGCCTACAGAACAGATACTTTCAAAAAATAATGGCTTTCTGGCCAGTGCGGTGGCTCATGCCTGTAAACCCAGCGCTTCGGGAGGTGGAGGCAGGAGGACTGCTTAAGCCCAGGAGTTGGAATCGAGCCTGGGCAACAAAGCAAGAGGCTGTCTCTGCTTTTTCGTTTTTTGTTGTTTTTTTTTTTAAGATAGTCTCGCTCTGTCACCCAGGCTGGAGTGCAATGGTGCAATCTTGGCTCACTGTAACCTCCACTGGTTGAAGTGATTGATTCTCCTGCATCGGCCTACCGAGTAGCTGAGATTACAGGCATATGCCACCATGCCCAATTAATTTTTTTGTATTTTTAGGAGAGATGGGATTTTACCATGTTGCCCAGACTGGTCTCAAACTCCTGGGCTCAAGTGATTCTCCTGTCTCAGCCCAAAGTGCTGGAATTATAGGAGTGAGCTGCTGCACCCAGCTCTATTTTTAAAAAATTAAATACCAGTAATAATGGCTCTTTTTTGTTGTTTTTGTTTCTTTGAGATGGAGTCTTGCTCTGCCTCCCAGGCTGGAGTACAGTGGTCTCTCAGCTCACTGCGACCTCTGTCTCCCAGGTTGAAGTGATTCTCCTGCATCAGCCTCAGAAAAGGTGGGATTACAGACTAATTTTTGTATTTTTAGTGGAAACAGGGTTTCACCATGTTGGCCAGGCTGATCTCAAACTGCTGACCTCAAGTGATCTGCCCACCTCAGCCTCCCAAAGTGCTGGGATTACAGGCGTGAGCCGCCACACCCAGCTATCTATGGCTTTTAACCACTTTCTAAAGTAGGAAAGCCCTTTGCCCTAGCAAATGAATTTGTACCCGAAACATTCGTTACCACAGACTGTGATACCAAGGCCAGATGCAGGCCCCAGGACGACAGGGTCCTGACACCCACCGCGGGTTCCCCATCTCCCCCTCGTCCTCGGGCCTGGAAGACCCTCCTTGGGGAGCAGGCCTGGCTCCTGGACCATGCTGGTTCGTGTGTTCCCTCCAACAGCAGGACAACTTGAGGGGTGAAGGTTCTGCCTACAAGGGTCCCGCGCTCCTGCACGTGAGGCCAAGCAGCCTCTGATCCCCACACCCATGTGCTCCCCGGCACACCCAGGGGCCCCAAGGAGCTGTGTGCAGAGAGAGAGGATGATCAGAAGAAGTAAATGTTCTGGCCTCATTGATGATCTTAATAAAAGACATTTTCGCCAACGTGACACCAAAATAAAGCCACTGCCTCTCATGGGAAAGGCGCACGTGCCAATGCCACCCTGAAACAGCCCCTTCGTGACCCATGCAGAAGACCCAAGCAGGAGAATGTGCCAGGAGTGACCCCACCTCTGTCCTTCCCTCCTTCCTCACCCCCAGCCCACTAGGGTCTCCCCATGAGCAGTGGGGACAGACCAAAAGCACAGAATAGCACCAAAGCCCACACACCACAGCTCTCAGTCACAACGGAGGCCACTGCCTCGGTCACAGACACTCCCTAAGGAGCCCATCCGCCAGGCACCGCTGACCAGGAGGGAAGCCACACTCAGAAAATCCACGGAATGAGCCCTGAAGGGGGCCCTCCAAGGAGGCACCTTACAGAAATGCTGGCCCTCACTGGACCCTCATTCTCCTTTGCAGAGGGCAGCATGCCACTCACTCCCACAGTCTAGAAGCTTCCATCTGATCCCTAAGCCACACAGTCAAGGCCAGGCACCTCCAAAGTCCACCCAGAGCCTAGCTGGGCAAACCTGGGTGTGATCTAAGACCTAGGGTATGGGCACGCCTCACTTAGGGCCTGCGTGAAAAAGACACGTCACCAAGAACCAGAGAGAGAGACTGATGACAACCCTGGGCCCCCTTCTGCTCCCTCAGCGAGATCCTCTTCAAGTCAAAGCAGCTGGAGAGGAGCAAGAGCCCCCGGTGCCTTCCCAGCCTCCAACAGGCCATCGCAGGTCTCCTCGGAAGGCTTCCAGCGCCCTTGTGGAAAGCCGTCTCCCCTGGGTCATGTCTTCCTGCCCTTGCCTCCTCACCCAACTGGGGCCACATCCCCCTCCCTGCAAGGCGGAGCCACTGCTGGCCCAGCGCCCACGGGAAGGGCCCAGCGCCCACGGGACAAATCTCCACAAGCACTCTGTCTCCAGAAACCGAGGTCAAGACGCCCGGAGGAGGAGGAGAGACGGATCAGAGGAGTCACGGAGTGGCTACTGACATCCCACGGGACAGGGCCAAAAGCAGGTCACCAGCTCCACTGAGCATGTGAGAAACACGAGCACGAAGGTGCTCAGGTGTGAAGGGAAGACACCCACCTGGGCAGAAACAACCACGTTTATCAGGCACCCCAGGGTCAGCTCACAGGCAAGTCAAGCCTCCGGAGGGCAGGCACAGCAGGGTGCCAGGACCAACGCAGAGAGAACTCAGGGGACAGGGGCCGCACACAGGGCATGAGGCGACGGGGGGAGGGTGAACTGTTAACCCGTGTCAAGCTCAGCCAAGAGGGGGGAGGAGGGAGAGGCGGAGAAGGAGGGGAGACCCGCTGTGGGGGGAAGAGAAAGGGGGAGGAGGAGGAAAAAGAACCATCAGGCTCAGCTGGGAGGAGGAGAGGGAGGGGGAAAGGAGGGAGAGAGAGGGGTAAGAAGAGGAGGGGAGGGGGAGGAGGAGGGGGAGGGGGAGGGGGAGCCAGATGTCAGGCCTGGATATGAGCCCCATGGCAGGCCCTGCACTATCAGCCGGAGGGGCAGGATACACGGTCCGCAAGGACACACAGTCAGTGAGGGCACACGCTCAGCAAGGGCATGCGGTCAGCAAGGGCACACAAGCAGGTCCCTGACTCAGAGATGAGCTCCCTCCCAACCGGCAAAGTGCTAGGGCAGGTACTGCCATGGGAGCTGGCCCCGAAAGCCCTGCCAATACCGAGTGGCAGCACCGGGCCGGTGTACTGGAGAGGAGACCCTCTCTCCAGAACTCCTCTAACTGGACAGAGACAGCCCGAGCGACCCCGACAGGAGCCCTCCCCGACAGTACAGAGGGGAACAGCCAGCAAGCAAAGCCAAGCAAAAACGCAAGTCTCAAAATGACACTTTCACCCGACAAACACCACAGGACACATTCTCAGTTACAGAATCACTCTCATCGCATCACACATACCAGGAAAACCAGACCTAACCCAACTCACTACAGAAAACCTCCAAGAACAGGGCAAGACAGGTCTGCCCTGAATCAACAAAGCACATGTCAACAGCTGCCTGGGTGGGCAGTCCCTCAGGAGAGGGGCGGCCGATCCCACGAAACAGGTCACCACAGAGGACTCAAGACACTGGTCTGGAGGACTCGCCTCGCCTAGTAGAGACAGTGGCCCCCGGGATAGGCCATCACGGGTATCCAGAGCCACAGCCAACGCCTGGGTTCTCAGTACACGCTGCTCCCTGACAGGCTAATGCCCTGCTGGTGCCAAGCCTTGGGGGAGAGGCCCTGACAGGTCTGGGTGCACAGCAGAGGAGGGACCCACCATAGCGCTGGTGCTGGCTGGGGCAGGCTCGGGGCCCCCGTTCACATCAACACTCCTCTCCCGCTTGGCGTCCTCCAGGTCTGTCACCGTGCTGGGGCCCTTCTTCTTCTTGAGCTTGGCCAGGATGGAGGACTCCCGCTCCGGGAACGGAGGCATCTCCTCCAGCACGGTTGCCTTGGGAAGACAGGGTGAGCTTGAGCAGAGCCCTGTCTTGAGCAGAGCCCACCCCCGGTCACGTGAGCACAGGGTGGGGACCCCTACCAGGATGTCGGTGCTGGCCACGGTGCTGAGCCGCAGGTACTCCACGGCGCGCTGCTGCAGCTCCACGTCCGCGTTCCGCAGCTGGCTGTCGCTGCGCAGCACGTCCTGGATGGTGGGCTTCACCTCCGGAAAGAGGTTCACGAACTTGATGTAGGTGGACAGGAGCAGCGCGCGGGTGGGGACGCTGCACAGGTGGAACTTGGAGTGCAGCAGGTTGAACTGGATCAGCGGGCTGGGGGCAGGGAGAGCACAGCAGGGAACCCGTCACCCCGGCAGGCCTCCAGCATGACCCCCTCGCCTGCACCACAGGCCGCTGGTGACGCCCCTCCTCCAGCCCCAGAGCCCACTGCAAGGCGCCCATTCGCGAGGTCAGCCGCGGACCCGGCCTCTCCATTTCCCACTAGAATCCCTGCTTTTTCTGTCCCCTGAATGAAAACCAAACGACAGCGCCTGGAGCAGGAGCGGCTCTGCGGAGCCTCACGACAAAGCCGGCTCGTGCCTCGGGGCTGTTCTGGTGACAAGTAAGGACACCGGCCACCCTGGCCCACTGGGTCGCACACACCCCGACGTGCACAGGGCCCCTCACCTGGATCTCGGGTCTCCGGCTATCAGGTTTCCAAACTCCCCCAGGATGTAGCCGCCCACTTTGACCAGGTTCTCGTGGCACGCGGGAGCCTGAAGAGCCTGGTAAGCCACAAACACAGTAAGGGGCGTGGCGACCACGTGGCCGAGTGAAGTCAGGCAGGCACTTCCTGGCGGGCTGCACCCCGCACCAGCAGCAGCCCTCAGCTTCCTGGAAACCGCAGTCCGAGCGCACCCCCCGCCCCCCAGACCCCCGCCTTCCTGCAGCACCCTCAGGTCCTATGTCAGCAGCAAGGAGCCGGAGGCTGCCACCCACTGGCCTGCCCTGGAGGGAGCTGCAGCATCCTGAACAGGCTGCGGCCAGTAGGTTCTGCCAGCACCCTTGAGGCACACCAGCCCCGGTGGCCTAATCCTCTCCAAGGACAGGCAGGCCCCACCCTGCAGGCACAGCATGCTCTCACACACACAGTGGCCAGCTTTCTCAGGTGGCCCCAGAGAGCCACAGTTTGAAAGTCAGGGTGAGAAGAAACTGGGACTCAGCCAGGGACCCCAGCAGCAGAGGAGCCAGAGCCTCAGGGAAGATCTGAGGGGCATGCGGGGCAGCCACAGCCCCCTGGCACCTTCACCCAGGTGGGCTGGGACCACTACTCACCTTCCACGACCCTCCCCCATCCTTCCTGGCAGCCCTGTGGCCGTACCTCGAACACGGTCTTGGCCGCATAGCCCTGCACGTCGTCCCGGTTGATGACGATCTGAATGACTCGGTACCACACCTCTTCACTCACGTAATCGCCAGCGATTCGGATCAAGTTCAAGATGGTGTCCACGTACCAGGTGTAGTCCACCGCGTACTTCTCGGCCAGGATGGCGACCTTCAGCACCTGCAGGGGATTGGCGGCTGAGGGCGGACACCTGCAGGCCATGGCAATCCCAAAACCAAACTATCACCCAACGTCAAAGTCAGGGTTTCAGAAGCACCTATGTGTCTACAAAAGTTTGGGACACAAGAAGCTTGCACTAGATTCTCAAAAAAAAAGCCACGAGCCCAGAAAGTTTAACACTCCCTGACTGAAGCAAGTAAAGCCAGCCTGAATCCCAGGAAAAGGCGGAGCGCAGCGCACAGGTGGCCACCACCGCAGCCAGGCTGTCTCCCGCATGGGCCCTCCTCTCCTGAAGCCCCAGCGCCCTCTGACCCTGCCACCCTGGGGTCCTGGCAGCTGCTTCTCTGATGGTTTCCTCCTGCTCTAGCCAATCTTTCCTGCGAGTCCCACCTGGGGGTCCCCCTTCTTCTCCTCTCTGGCTCACTCTCACGGGAGACCCACAACTCCTTTACCCCCAGGCACCCAGAGGCACCTGCCCAGCCCACACCCACGTGGCAGCCACACACGTGGAGCTCTGCCAGGCTATTCAACACCAAATTCATCTCCCCAAAGTCACCTCACCTTGCACCAAGCCCCCTCCAACAGCACCAGCTGCCAACACCAATGCTGGCAGGCATCAAGACCACACACCTCCCGAGGACACCCCCCAAATGCCCTGCCGCCCCCTCCCCACGCCCTGCCACGCCCCCACGCCCTGCTACTGACGTCTCAGATGCTGATGACTGTGCCTCCCCAGAGTCCCTCCCTGGATCCTGGACCCCAAAAAACTCCATGATACTTCCAGAGCATCATTCCAAAATGCATTGCCTCTGAGCCCTGCCTCAGCCCAGGACTGTGCACAAGGGCCCTCACGCCTCACTGGCAGGGTCCCCACGCACCCCTCTACCCATCTCACATGCCCTGCTCCCTACCCTGTGCTGAGCCACCCACCACCCCTCCACAAACTGCTGCTCTCCCCTCCCGGTGGCCCCTGCAGCATCATCCTCTCCAGACCAGGCCCCTCCCACCTCCTGGAGAAGTCCACACAGCACCCCCAGAGTGTAATGCCTCCTGAGGCCCAGAACATGGGGCACTTCCTCCATCCATCCCACCGACAGCACAGCGACCCTCGGCCCTGCTCTTAATCCATGCCCCTCCACATATGGGAAGGTGCAGAGTAGGAGGAGTGGGCCAGGTCCAGTGTGGACACCCAGCACCTAGCACAGACACAGAGAACACGCTCTGCCATGCCTGGCTGAAGGAATGGGGTGTGGAGAGCACCACTCGGGCCGAGACGCAACACCTGCCTTACTCCCCACAGCAGGAGCCGTGGGGTCTCCATTCGTCACACCCGCCTTACTCCTCACGGCAGGAGCAGCTGACGTCACTCATCACACCCGCCTTACTCCCCACAGCAGGAGCCGTGGGGTCACCATTCATCACACCCTCCTTACTCCTCACAGCAGGAGCAGCTGACGTCACTCATCACACCCGCCTTACTCCCCACAGCAGGAGCCATGGGGTCACCATTCATCACACCCGCCTTACTCCTCACAGCAGGAGCAGCTGACGTCACTCATCACACCTGCCTTACTCCCCACAGCAGGAGCCAGCTCAGGATTGCTACTCACCACATAGAGGGGCGAGAGCAGACAGTGGGACCTCAAAATCTGCACAACAGCACTCAGACACATACTGCTTCTCAGTGTGATCAGGAATGAGGCTCCTGTAACAGCTGTCCCCAGAGCCAGCCCCACCCCACCACAGGCCACACTGCCCCAGCCAGGCCAGAGAGGGACCCCTGGCCATAGTCAACAAGCACCTGCCTGGCCACTCCACAAACCGGACTCACTCAGCCCTGCCCTACACCAAACCCATCCCCTGGGGCCTGCCCTTGGGGCCTCCCACCGGGGAGTCAGCCCACCCCTGTCCTGTCCCCCTCACCCTCCCAGGCCCACTGTCCTGGAGGGTGGACAGTCCAGCAGGAGAGCTGCCTCCTGGCCCCTGCTCTCTGTAGGTGCAGCGCCTCACTGAAGCTCAGTCTGTGGTCATTTCACCCTCGGCAGCCGGGCCCCTCCATTCACACAAAGATCCCTGAAAACCTAAGAGTCTCACCTGGGCATGACCATGCACACCTGCCCAGGGCAACCCTGTCACCTGCCACCAGCTCCAACCCTGGCTCTTGGCAAAGCTCCCAAGGAGGCCTCAAGCTGCACTTTGCCCAAAAAGACAAATAACAAAGCGCTTCCTATACAACAGAGGCACTGTCTCAGCCTCACGAGAGGCTGTGGTCCTGGCTGGTGACAGCGGCCAGCCTCCCACGAGGACACACAGCCCCTCCTTAAACCCTACCATTCACAGACACAGTGAGCCTGAGAAGCCTGTGAGCACGGCGAAGGCCTCAGGGCCTCTTCTCTGCTGACCATATGGCCTCCACAAGGGTTTCTGCCCTCAGGTTTTCAGTCATGCTCAGTCTTTAGCCGTCTGGCAGGTGTGCACACCTACTTTGCGATAAAAACAACACAGGAAACGAAGCTATGGCCTAGATCACATCCCTCCAAAGATCAGGAGACACACACAGAAAAGCCAAGCCATGAAGAATTAATTCAGGGGCTAGAATGCAACACAGTTAAGAAGAATTCTGCCCAGAGAAGTCTAGATTTGTGCAGCCCCAGCATACATGCTGCAGCCTCACTCAGACCTGGGGCCACAGCGCCACCACCGAAAGGACAGGCAGGACAGAGAAGCCGCACAGGGCGGCATTTTAGTTACCTTCAAGACCAAATGAGTCCACCAAAAATGCTAATTTTTTTTAAGACAGGGTCTCGCTGTGTTGCCCAGCCTGAAGTGCACTGACATCATCTCAGCTCAGTGCAGCCTCAACCACCTGGCCTCAGGTGATCCTCCCGCATCAGCCTCTGTAAGCTGGGACCACACCCAGCTTGAACATGTGAACTAAAACACAGAAGCAGAGGAGCCTTGTATCCAGCATCTCACAGGTTCTCAGCCAAGCCCTGCTGGACAGAACCCAGAGCACTAAGGAAATACTGCAGTGAGATTCGCATCTGTGGCAGGAGAGGCCTCCGAGGCCACCAGAACTCACAATCTCTTCTCGGATGGAGTAGTCGGCCGTCTCCAGATAGCTCAGCATCTCGGCCACGATCTGCGGGGCATTGCTGCGGTCGCACATGGCGTAGAGCAGGTCCACGGCCCGCTGCCGCACGCTCACGTCCCGCTCGGTCTGGGGAACAAGGTAGAGAGTAAGAGGCCGCAGGAGCAAGGCCCAGGCTGGGGGACAGGCTGGGGGACAGGCCTGGCACTGTGTCTGAATACCCACTGGGAGCTTCTCTCACACACACATCCAGGTCCAGGGAGCACAAGAGGCTCCAGCCATGCACAGTCCTCCCTCCCCAGCGCACCAGCCCCTCCCACTCCCTGCACTGGGGCGCGTGGGTCTGGAGAGCCCAGAATCGAGCCCTGTGCCCTCGCTGACTCCTCCCTCCGCACAAGCCAGCTTCACCAGGACCGAGAGCACTGCCTGGTGCGGGCCATCAAGGACCCCACTGCCTCTGGCACTGCCGTGGAGCTGTCCCAGGTTCTCATACCGCACCCCGGAGCCTGAGCTGATGAGCCCCCCAGAGGCTTTACAGCATGAGAAAACCTGAGGCCTGCACGGCTCTGCTACCAGCAAAGGACAGGGGAGTGGCCACCAGGAGCCCTAGTGCTGGCCATGTGCAAATGAGTGTCAGCCTTTCTGACAACAGGGAGTGAGTAAAACACATCAACCAGCCGGGCGCGGTGGCTCAAGCCTGTAATCCCAGCACTTTGGGAGGCTGAGGTGGGTGGATCACGAGGTCGAGAGATCGAGACCATCCTGGTCAACATGGTGAAACCCCGTCTCTACTAAAAATACAAAAAAAAAATTAGCTGGGCATGGGTGGCGCGTGCCTGTAATCCCAGCTACTCAGGAGGCTGAGGCAGGAGAATTGCCTGAACCCAGGAGGCGGAGGTTGCGGTGAGCCGAGATCGCGCCATTGCACTCCAGCCTGGGTAACAAGAGCGAAACTCCGTCTCAAAAAAAAAAAAAAAAACACATCAACCAAGACCAAGAAGAATCCAGAAGACCAAATGCCACTACAAGCCCTTGTATGCCACCGGGAAGCCCATGAGCTGCACGCAGACACAGGGGCAGTGGAGCAGCCCTGCCACAGCCCAAGGCTGGCTCAGACGGGGAATGCGGTGGACACGCGTCGGGCGACCTCACGGGGAGCAAACCCTCAGGGGCCACTCTGCAGACTCCCAAAGGCTGGCAACAGGCAAGCTCAACCGGGCTCTGCCAACTCTGAAATTTCGATCCTCGAAAAAAGTGAGTTTCCTTTGCAAAAGGAGGGGTTTCTTGGAGAGAAGGTAAAAAAATGTAATCTTTCTACCAAGAAGAACCATTTCTGCTTGTCGGGACTGTGCACGTGCAGGATGGCACACAGGGGCCTGCCCACGGCAGGGAGAGGACTGCTGGGGACGCTGCGCCCAACCTAGCCAGGAGGCAGCATGGCCCTGAACAGCGGCATGCCCTCCTGAGAGCAGGTGTCAGGCGGAGGCCAGCAGCACCAACAGCACCTCCATCTCTTCGGGGAGCCAGGAAGCACGGTGTCCCCCAGCCTTCACGGGAAGACCCACAGCACCTGTGCAGGGAGTGAGCAGACCCTGAGGACGGGGACTTGCCTTCAGGGCATTGATGACCGTCTCGATGTGTGTCTTGACAGCCTCGTGGGAGAACTCGGAGCTGGCCAGCGTGCACATGCTCTCCAGGGCCAGGTAGCGCAGGTTGGTCTCCCGGTGCTGCAGGAACTGGCCCAGCTGGTTGCAGGCGCGGACGAGCAGGTTCGGCTCACTGTGTGGAGCGGAGGGACGTGGGGGGTTTCCTCAACACACACAACACAAACCAGACAGAACCCGCGTTCCCTGACGGGTCCAGATGGCAGACAGCAAAGTCACACCACACTCACCGCCACCATGCTGCTCGGGTAGGAATCCGGGGGCCTCCCCGGATGAGGACGCCCGACCCCTACACCTGACATCTGTGCTGCGTCCCTTCTGTGCCTCCCCACAGTGAGAGTCACAGCCAGAGCCTTCCCAGCACCTCCCGAGCCTCAATCTGCGTCAGGCCCTCGGGAGGCCGGTCAAGCTGTGACCCGCAATGGCCTGTCAGCCAGAGGCACCAGCCCAGGGCAGGGAGAAGGCTGAGGAGGCGGGGAGCACAGCTGCCATCCCGACTCTGCTGTCTCCCCAGGATGTGGCTTCTCCTCATGTAACAACAGAGCTTTCTCTAAAATGGGAAACTTCAGTTTTAACAGCTCCCAGTTCTGCAGCATGATTCTCCGAGTACGTTTTCGTCATGGGAAACTGCATTTGTAAAAATGCTAGAGTAGCCGATGGGTGGTACCCACTGCTGTAGAGAGCCTCTGCCCACAGCCTGGCACGTTCCCTGGTTATCCGGAGCCTGCTGAGAGCTGCCATCTCATTCTCACAGGACCCTAAAGCACGGCACCACATGCCAGACCCACGCCAGACCACAAGCACTGCATTGCAGGAGCTGAGCAGAAAAGGCGTGGGGGTAGAGGAGGCAGACCCTCCAGCTTGCACTGCAGCCACCCGCCCTGCGCCTCTGCTCTGCGTGGATGGGCACAGCCGTCTCCAGCACTGCCCTAGCACCCTGGGCCCACCAAGTGCAGCTGCACGCCCAGCAAAGCCACAGGACACGTGTGCGCACACCTCCCACCCTGCCCGTCTCCTCTCTGTTCCATCACACAAGAGGCCCATCACGAGTGGGAATGCTCAGGGAAGGAGGAGAAGGCCCCTGTCGGGGATGAGACCACAGTCAGCTAAGCAATCCACCGTGAGCTCAGAGCAGGAGGGGCCGGCTGCAGAGAAAGAAGAACGGGGTCCGGCAGGGAGCACATGGGCAGGATGAAGGGGAGGCCCGTGGACCGGATGAACTAACTAGGCGTGATCCGCCCAGTCCCATGCCAGTGACAAGGGGCACGTGCACGTGCACATGCACGAGGTGAAGGCGTCTCCCCAGACAGCCAGCCCACCTGTCGTGGTGAATGATTAAGCTGATGGCTTCAAAGAGCACGGCGTTCTTGGCGTTGGAGTGCTGGACCTTCTTCGACTTGGGCGGCTCCTGCGCTTTGTTCAGGATGGTCTCCAGGCACTCCGTCAGGCGGCCGCGAACTGCGGGGTCTTCTGGGCAAGACAGAACGGTGCTCACCAGGCTCCCATGGCCCGCAGCCCAGCCCACCCCGCCCTCCCGCTGCACCCACGTATTGTGAGAGCATTTTTAATACTCATTCACATTTGTGTACCCAGCTGGGAGCCTTTACAAAACTGAGAAAGGCAGGGCGCGGTGGCTCACCCCTGTAATCCCAGCACTTTGGGAGGCTGAGGTGGCCAGATCACCTGAGGTCAGGAGTTCAAGACCAGCCTGGCCAATATGGTGAAACCCCATCTCTACAAAAATGCAAAAATTAGCCAGGCATGATGGCAGGTGCCTGTGATCTCAGCTACTCGGGAGGCTGAGGTGGTAGAATCACTTGAACCCAGGAGGCAAAGGTTGCAGTGAACTGAGATCACGCCACTGCACACCAGCCTGGGCAACAGAGGGACACTCCATCTAAAAAAAAAAAGAAAGAAAGCCAACTGCACAGATATGATACTGTAAAAGCATAAACAGACACAAACCCTAACCAAAGTGCAGGCTCTGCAGTAACTCCACAAAAGCCAGGGCGCACAGCAGCACCAGCAGCAAGGCCCTAGAATCAGGAGGAGGGGCCCGTAACACACTCGTCTGAGACAGGGAGTCAGCTGGCCCAGCTTCAGGAGCCTCAGCGGCGCATTACCTGGGGGTGGGTAGCACTGCAGCAGCCTCAGCAGTTTGACAGACAGCCAGGGAGCCGGGACAAAATAGTAAGTGTAATCCTGAAGATCTGTTGACGCGGACGTCACGATCTGTAAGAGCACAGGCAATGAGACACGATGCCCGGCACAAGTCCCCACTCCAGGGACCTGAAGAAAAGCCGCACTCACTCCTCGAGTCAGGCCTGAGCTGGAAAAACGGTTTTGTTTCACACGCCAGGAGTGTCTGACACTGCTTGGGACCCCTCGGGGTCGCTGTGAGAGGTGACACACGCCACACAGCTGAACGGCAGCCCACACTCAGTACAGATACCATAGCACCTGGATTTGAAACTCCAGTCTTTCCTATGTGGACTGGAACATGAATGAAACTCGGGCCGGGCGCGGTGGCTCACGCCTGTAATCCCAACTCTTTGAGAAGCCGAGGTGGGCGGATCACCAGGTCAAGAGATCGAGACCATCCTGGCCAACATGGTGAAGCCTCGTCTCTACTAAAAATACAAAAATTAGCCAAGTACGGTGGCGCACACTTGTAGTCCCAGCTACTCAGGAGGCTGAGGCAGGAGAATTGCTTGAACCCGGGAGGCGGAGGTTGCAGTGAGCCGAGATCGCGCCATTGCACTCCAGCCTGGCGGCTGGCGACGGACCAACATTCTACCTCAAAAAAAAAAAAAAAAAAAAGAAAGAAAGAAACTCAAGAGAGAGAGTGCGTTAGGCTCCTCAGAAGGAAGAAATGTACCCAAGAAGCCAGCACCCTGACCCAACCCCACAGCCCCACGGTTCCCCACAGGCCGCCCAGGTGCTGAGCTCAAGGAGGCATCTGCCTGCCTCACTCACATCCCATCTCTCTGTCCAACGTGGCCCTTGGCTTGGCAGATCCTCCATCCACCTCTTGAATAAACGACTATCACTACAACCTCCATCCATTTCCACTGACAGCCTGGTGACTCCTGTTTCCAGGAGGTCAGGGTGGTTCCTCCCTTCCTACAAAGCTCACATGTGACACTTTTAGGCTTTAGGTGAACCTGTCCAGAAAAGTTCACCCTGACTCCTGCCCCGAGCTGCAAGACGCCGTCCCAGACAGGTCACAGACACCTGCCGCAGGGACGTGAGCTCTGGGCTGTCTGTCAAAGAAAGGGCTGAGAGGCACAAACACAAAGCAGAAAAGGCAAGAATCGCAGCACTTACGCGACAGAGACACGGCCAGCGTGAGCTGTCTCTCAAACACGTACGCAGCTAAAGCCAGGCTCACAGAAAAGTGTATAGCCTTAAACGTATGTATTTGAAACAAATATAAAGAGAAAAACAACAAAAATTCATTTCAAGGGTTTAAAAAGCGACTAACAAATTAACCCAAAGGAAAGGAGGCTGGGAGCGGCGGCTCACGCCTGTCATCCCAGCACTGTGGGAGGCCAAGGCGGGCGGATCACCTGAGGTCAGGAGTTCAAGACCAGCCTGGCCAACACGGCAAAACCTTGTCTCTGCTAAAAATATAAAAATCAGCTGGACACGGTGGCGCAGGGCGCCTGCAATCCCATCTACTTGGGAGGCTGAGGCAGGAGAATCCCTTGAACCCAGGTGGAGGTTGCAGTGAGCCGAGATCACGCTACTGCACTCCAGGCTGGGCAACAGAGCAAGACGCTGACTCAAAAAAAAAGACAAAGAAGAAGAAAATACACACATTCCTCCACTTATAAAATAAATTGAATTCATAATCAGAAAGTTTCCCACAAAGAAAACTCCAAATTCAAACGGTTTTACCAGTTAATGACAAAAACTGTTTGGCAAACTAGAGGAAGAAACTTCTTTAATGTGATCAAGAGTGAAATTCTAGAGCAGACATCATACTTAACGGTGAAATACTCCACACAAGAAAAGGACAAGCCAGGGTAAAAATGGGTAAGAGTCTCAGGCCCTTCACAAAACAAGATACCCAAACAGCCAATCAACATGCAAAGTTTCTCAAGTTCACTGATAATCGGGAAAATGTAGGTTTAAATCACAGAGACGCCGACTGCAATTGGTGATGCCTGTGATCCTAGCAGTCTGGGAGGCCGTGACAGGCGGACTGCTTGAGGTCAGGAGTTTGAGGCCAGCCTGGCCAACATGGTGAAACCTCATCGCTACTAAAAATACAAAAATTAACTGGGCGTGATGGTGCAGCCTATAATCTCAGCTACTCCAGAGGCTGAGGCAGAAGAATCTCTCGAACCCGGGAGGCCGAGACTGCACCACTGCACTCTAGCCTGGGTGTCAGAGTGAGACTATCTCAAAAAAACAAAACAACAACAACAAAACCCCAAGGGCTAACCCCAGCACGTGCTGTGTCAGGCTCCTGCTGCTGGGAAAGCCGGCAGACCACAGGGGAAGCTGGTCTGGCACCGCCTGTCCCCTCGGGTTCAGGAGCTGCAGCCCCTAACTGAGCCATGCCACATTTCAACAGATGCCCACAGCATCTCGTGTGCATGGAAACCAAGGGACATCCAAGACTGTTCACGCTAGAGGGGCCACAGCAGCCCCAGAGTACAAGGAGCTAAGTGTTCCACAGGACAGGGGGTCAACTGCAGGGGTCAGTTCACACAACCGATTCTATGCAGCCTCAAAAACGAACATGTAACAGTTGCACACAAAACAAACATTTCACAATGTTGAACAAAATAAAAGAATGTGCGCTGCAGGTCCATCTACATAAAACTCAAAACACAAAGCTGAACAGCACGTGTTAGCGCACATGCCAGCCAATGGGTCCCAAGGCAGAGCCAGCAGCCTCCCCATGAGGGACACGGGCCCTGGGTGCCACCCCTCCACCGAGTAGTACTCAGTGCTCGCTCACACGACAGGAACAGGAAACTGGGCTTCCACACAGACGGGACAGCTCTCAATTAAGAAGGTTGAAAGAGAAGCCAAGTGGGTTTTCACCCCCGAATTTACAAACTGACCACACACCTTGCATTCTAAAAGAAAGCTAATAAATAAGTAAGACAAAACCCACCCTAACTTCTGTTCCCCGACAAACAGACTTACTCTGCTTAGCCTAGAGACGGCCAGAGACACTGAGGTTTTAAACTCTTCTGGGTTCTTCTGTGCTAAAGTGGTGATCAGACTTGTGGCTGCAGTTACCACACCCTGAAAGAAAACGCACACACACAACAGACAGTCAGAACACTTGAAGCTAAATGCTCGTGTTAACCCAACTTCCAAACAAAACCTGAAGCCAACCAGCAACATGCCAGCAGCCCACGGCCACTTCTGCCTATTGCAGAGACCGACAGCGTTCACCAAGACGGCACACGCAGGTTTTCTTTCTCCAGCTTCGCCTTCAAAGCCGGGAAACTCAGTTATGCTCAGCCCAGACCCCGCCAGTGCGAAGAGCCAGAGGGCAGCGCTGGGCCAGCAGGTCAAGCACGGGGCTGCACATGCCACCTGGCACGCTGCCCTGTCCTGGCCTGGACTCCACTGTCGCCTCTGATTTAATCATTCCAAGTTCACTACAGCAGGAGACACCACCTTTAGACTGATTTAAATCTTGACAACCGGCCAGGCGCGGTGGCTCACGCCTGTAATCCCAGCACTTTGGGCAGCCGAGGCAGGTGGATCACGAGGTCAAGAGATCGAGACCATCCTGGCCAACATGGTGAAACCCCGTCTCTACTAAAAATTAAAAAACTAGCTGGGCGTGGTGGCGTGCACCTGTAGTCCCAGCTACTTGGGAGGCTGAGGCGGAAGAATTGCTTGAACCCAGGAGGCGGAGGTTGCAGTGAGCCGAGGTTGTGCCATTGCACTCCAGCCTGGCACCTGGCGACAGAGTGAGACTCTGTCTCAAAAAAAAAAAAAAAAAAAAAACAACCCAGAAGTGAGACCGTAGAAAAAAGCGGCTGAAGAAGTCCTTCTCCATTCTCCTCTTTGGAAAGTGGTCCTGGCAGTCACTGAACCACAGTCTGGATGAGGCCACCAGGCCCAGCACGCGAGTCCTCCCTCCCTGCTCCTCCTGGCCTCACTGGGAACAGATTCAGACCCCAGGGCACAAGGGGTCCTCCCCAAAGCACCAGGCAGCCTGTTACTGTCCCAGCACAAGCATTAGGGATTCAGTCACTCACACCTCTTAAAAGAAGACTTTAGTTACATAAAGACGTTCTCCCACAAATATTTTAAATAAACGATACCTATTCACTCTGAAAATGCAAACAGCTCAGGGAATGTCTACTTGTGCCAGTGCAGTGGCTCACACCTGTCATCCCAGCACTTTGGGAGGCCAAGGCAGGTGGATCACCTGAGGTCAGGAGTTCAAGACCAGCCTGACCAACATGGAGAAACTCCATCTCTACAAAAATACAAAATTAGCTGGGTGTGGTGGCAGGTGCCTGTAGTCCCAGCTACCTGGGAGGCCAAGGCAAGAGAATCGCTTGAACCTGGGAGGTGGAGGTTGCAGTGAGCCGGGATTGCACCATTGCACTCCAGCCTAGGCAACAAAATTGAAACTCAGTTTCAAAAAAAAAATAAACAATTAGCTGGGCATGGTGCTTGCCTATAATCCCAGCTACTTGGGAAACTGAGGCAGGAGAATCCTCCTTGAACCCAGGAGGCAGAGGCTGGAGTGAGCTGTGATCCCACCATTTGCACTCCAGCCTGTACCACAGAATGAGACTCTGTCTCAAAAATAAAAAAGGAAATGTCTACTTGCACAAAGCATGCAACCCCCCACCTGCACCCTGCGTCTACCTGGACACATGCAATCCCCCCACCCCACACGGCTCCTAAGCCTGGTCAGGGTACAGCTCCTACAGCACAGCACTCTCCCCAGAGACCCGAGGGGCCTGTCCCCTCAGCTGTCCAAGGAAAAGCTGTAAAGAACGGGTCTGATTGGTCTTCTTCCAGTATTTCTCGGTGAGCAAAGTGCTTAGCTCATTAGGACGTCCCTCCGCTGCACAGAGACTGCAAGGGGCCTGGCGAGGAGCACACTCAGGACTCGACACGTGGCCCTACCCTGTGGCGGCGGCTGGTGCCGAGGCGACCTCGGTGCCTCCTCAGTGGCCTCCAGCCCCGGCCCTGCCCCGAAATCCTTTTCCCCATGGTGTCTCCTGTCCTCATCCACTCCAACCAGTCTCTCCACCAGACCACCCTCGGGCTACGGGACCCATGGCTCGGCGTGGCACCCGTGCCGTGCTCAGGCCACACCTCTTCCCCCACCACCACCCCGCTCCAGGCCATCGCAAAGGTCACCTGGGGGAGCGGGATGGGGCACCGAGGCCAAGGGCACTTACCAAGTGCTGGTCGTTGAGCAGGTGCACCACCCGAGATGTCCAGTCACCCATGGGGACGAGGTCGGAGGACGTCCGGTACAGGCGCAGCAAGCACAGGGCCGCGCTCTGCTTCACGCTGTCCATGGTGTCTCTGAAAGAGAGACGTCAGAGTCACTCCCGATGGCTGAGTGCAGCGTGGAGCCTCACGGAGTACCCCGAGCCAGCTGGAGATGCTGGGGTGGGGCTGGCGCGGGGCCAGGACAGCCTGGACAGCACTCAGGGCAGGGCCACTGCCGCCTGCCGAGGGCCACCTGGGGGACGGGGGACGGCAGCGGCGTTCTCAGCACACACGGGCCCTGCTGCAAAGGTCTCCCTGCCAACCTTCTCGCCACCAAAACCACCAGCCAACCACACGCAGCTCGCACTGTTCATTCACTGTTTCAACAGCAGCTTTTTGTCGCTGCGGTTACAACTACTTAATAACCCACAATCACAACAGAAACTCGTGGAGGGCCTCACCCCGCCATGGAGCTTCCCATCTCCTGGGTGATCTCCCCCTCGCGACAGCCGGCCCTCACCCCACCATGCCCCGCCCTGAACAGCGGGCTGGGGCACCCATGCCCTCACCCCACATGGTGGGCGGGGAGCTGGCGTGGCTCTCCTGCTCTGTGGCTGACAAGCGTGTCCAGGGCACAGGCGTGCTCCATGCCCTGCTTACCCCCTTTGCCCTCCCACGACCGGACTCTGCTGAGCAACCGGAAGGCGACAGGGAGCCTGGAGTGGACGCTGTGGGCGTGGCTGAAAAGGGCCAGTCCGACCTCAAAGCGCCAGAATCAGCCAGGACCTGCGGCTCTGCCGGAATGAAGAAAAGGCTGTAGGGACCACCTATGCCTTCACCTGTTGGCTTTTTATTCCTAAATGTCTCCCTATACTATACCAAAGAAAAATAATTTTGAGTAAAAACTCCATCTTTTGGGTGCAAACGCCCCCTGCAGGAGGAGGAGGTACTGTCCCTCTTCCGCCCACCCCATCCTCAGGGGATCAGCCCGGAGGAGGAACTGCGTGCCCACCCTGCTGTGTGTCCCTGTGGATGTGCGGCCTTGACCACACTGGGGTGTGTGCCAGGCGGCTTCAGGACCCCAGCAGTCCTTCAGCACAGAGGAGCCAACCAGGATACATGCTCGTGGCTACAAATGCTGACACGGGAGGGTGCCTAGCATGCCACGATCCTCAGAGAGGAGAATGCGCAAAGGCTGTGTCAGCTCACACAGGGGTGGGGGGTGGGACAGAAGGCCGCACGGCGACTCTCCAGCGTCAGCTCACACGACGGGGACCGAGGGCCCCAGGGCTACTCTGCACCTCCACGGTGGTTCTCTTTCCACCAACTCTGTCCATCCCAGCAGAGACACCTCCCCACTCTTCTGCCTTGGCCGGTGCCCCCCGTCCCTACCTCTGGCCCTAGGAATGACCTGTCACTCATTCCTCAGCACCCACCCTGTCCTCCAGTCTCTAGGTGACACACACACCAGGAGTCCTCCAACCACAGCACCTTCTTCCTGAGCATGTTTTTTTTTCTTTTTTTTTTTTTGAAACAGAGTCTTATTCTGTTGCCCAGGCTGGAGTGCAATGGTGCAATCTCAGCTCACTGCAGCCTCTGCCTCCCAAGTTCTAAGCAATTCTCCTGCCTCAGTATCCCAAGTAGCTGGGATTACAGATGCCCACCACCACCAAAACACCCTACTAATTTTCGTATTTTAATAGAGACAGGGTTTCACCATGTTGGCCAGGCTGGTCTCAAACTTCTGACCTCAGATGATCCGCCCACCTCAGCCTCCCAAGTGCTGGGATTACAGGTGTGAGCACCTTGCCCAGCCCAAGCGTGCAAGTTTGAATCATCTAATACTTCACTGGATTTCAACAATTGGCCCCTTTCTTCAAGCAAGGCCCATGGGTACCATGTTACCTGAGCTCTAGGACGTAGGAGAACCCTGCCTGCGACCTCCGTCCCCACAAGACCACTCAGGCACCACAACACAGGCCACCCCTCCCTTCCAGCCACAGACACTGTGCGCCAGCCTCTGGAGGCCCCTTCTCATGGTGGCTCCTCCTTCCTCCGTCCCTGGCTCCTGCAGCAGGTCCTTGGTTCAGGGAGTGCCCAATCCGTCCACCCACGCCTGCCCCGTCCACCCGCACCAGCCTCGTCCACCCACGCCTGCTCCGTCCACCTGCGTGAGCTTCAGGAGCGGCCCCGTCTTGCATTCCACTCACGCACAGACACCCACCAAGCGCCTGCTAGGGACCTGGTACTGTTGAAGATGCTGAGTATAGAGCGGCTGCTGCAGTGGACAGAAACCTCAGAGCCCAGGGAGCTTCCATCCCAAAGGTGGAAACGGGCACTAAACAGACAAGCAATAACCCTGCGGCAGGAGGGGAGGGAGGGCAGGAGGCCGTGGCCGCGAGGCAGAATCCACTGGACCTTCTGGCTGGTTCCGATCCCAAGTTCCACCCTCCCTCTCCCACACCAGCACTCTGGTCATCTGAGCCTTCCTTCCATTCTGCGCACTGTTTTCGGGGCACCCACCACATGCTCTGCCACCTGTGACAGAACAGCCTGAGGAGTGACGGTGCCCCAGGCCCTCTGAGCTCCCCCGGCTCCGCGGCTCTGCTTCTGTCCATCCCACTGTGCGCCCACCCGTCTCGGAGCTCCCGCATGTCTGAATCTGTCTTCTCAGCGTGTGCTGCCGTCTCCTGCCTGCCCAGCTCCTCCCTGCCTCACAGCTGATGAGAGGCTGTCTCGTTCTCTGTGGGAGTCGTCCTGTGTAGTGTGGGGTGCAGCACAGCCCCCTGGTCTCTACCCACCAGATACCAGGGCACGCCCTCCACTCTGACAACCAAAACTGCCCCAAGACACAACCCAGTGTCCTCACAAAGCCAAGGTGGCCCAGGTGAGAAGCGGTCTAGACCTGTTTTCCTCACGCCTGCCCACCACCTTCTCTCCGCTCCTCACTGTGTGGTCCAGGTGGATGTCCCGTGGCCTAAGGCCTGGCTCAGCCGGATGGTACTGTGTGGGCTGTGGGTCACCAACTCCACAGGGCATCCTGGAACACGCAGGCAGGGGCCGGAACTGTGGCACAGACAGCCCAAGGCTGCTTTAAGCTCTTCCAGAGCTGGTGACTCAGCCCCACAAGGCTTCTCTCCAAGTTAACAAGGGACGAGACAAATGGCCCAGGGCACTCAGGCGGGTGCTCAGCTTCTCCGTGTGAAGCCCTCTGGAAAGAGTATGAGGAGGAGCTGCCCTGAGACACACTGCTCCACCCGGCGACCTGTGGGGCTGAAGCCCCTCCTCAGTTTGGCTGTGGCTGGCAGGGTTTGGGTGTTCTTCTTTGATCTGTTTTTTGAATCTCAGTGGTATTGGGAAGGGAAAGTCTGGTTGCACTAATTCTCTTTCTGTTTTGGAGACAGGGTCTCGCTGTCGCCCAGGCTGGAGTGCAGTGGCATGAACACGGCTCACTGCAGCCTTGACTCCCTGGCGTCCAGCAACCTCCTGCCTCAGCCTACTGAGTAGCTGGGACCACAAGAGCACGCCACCACACCTGGCTAATTTTTTAAAATTGTTTGTAGAGATGGGGTCTCCCTATGTTGCCCAGGCTGGCCTTGAACTCCTGGGCTCAAGCAATTCTCCCACCTTGGCCTCCCACGGTGCTGAGATTAGAGGCGTGAGCCACCGTGCCCAGCCTAAACTTGTAATTCTGGATCTGACCTTAGGCTACCTCTCATCTCCCATGACACAAGATGGGGAGAGTGACAGCTTCTCGGCCTAGCAGCCGTGGAGCTGGCGTATTTCACGCGGGAGCCCGCACATACCCGGCCACCAGGACCCTGGGGATCTCCCCGGCGAAGGCCTCGGCCATCTCCCGGCTGCCCACGCTGGCGACGCAGTGTAGGGCCAGGCCCATGAAGGTGGGGTTGCGGCTGGCCAGGTCGTTCTTGATGGCGTTGTTGATGAGGCGGATCAGCTCGCTGTTGGAGTTCACCAGCACGGAGATGAAGAGGTAGCCCTGCTCCGAGAAGACGGAGAACAAAATGCACGTGACCCTGCGAGTCCGCCTGCGCTCGGAGTCAGGCGACAAGCAGCGACGCCCGTGATCAGGGGATCGCGGCAGGACACGCTCAAAACATGTAGCGGACCCCAAAGCCTGCAGCAGATCCTGGCACCACCCAGGCATCCAGGGTGCTGCTGCAGCAGCCGCGCCGCTCGGGACTCGACAAGCGTCTGTTCCGGTAGAACCAAGGCTCCCTGGACTGTGACGCTGCCACGGCAGTGTTCCTGCAGGGCACAGCTGACCAGGAGGCCATGAGCCAGATGCCGACAGGAACCAGACCCCCGGGCACCAGCCACATCAAACACTGGGCCGCGTGCAGCACTCTCCAGACCAACTGGGAAGTCCTGAGACTCACGAAGTGGGGTTGTAAAGAAAGCAGGAAGCGAAGGCCTGGCCACCTCATCAGGAGAACCACATGGAGGAACGCTGTCAGGGCATCAGGCTTCCTGAAGAGCACCCAGACTGGGCGGGAAAGGGGGCCCCAGGGTGTCAGCAGCAGGTGCTAACATAGGCTGGGCACGCATCTCCATCTGCAGGAGACCCACGAGGCTCGTGTCAGATGTGAAAAGGTAGAAAAGAAGGCAGCGACCCTAAGGGGGCACAGGGCCTCGGTCCTGCCGGGCAATACTCACAATCTGCTTTTCCGTGTATCTGTTTGAACTCAGCAGGTTGACAGCCTCCATGTGTCCAAAGTCAATGTCATGACCAAGGAGAAAGATGAAGAGCAACTTGCAAACGTACTTCTTTTTACTATAGCCATCAAGAGCCTTGTCACCTATGGAAAAGGTGGGGAAAAGGTTTTATTCCAGGGACAGAGGCAGGGAAGAACAGAGAGCTGGGCAGCAGTAAGGCAGGTAGCATGGACCAGCCTCCAGCAGAGGGGCAGCCGGGCCAGGCAGGTGCAGCTGCAGGCACTGCTGAGCATGAAGCGCGTTTTTAAACTCGTGGTACACGCCAGAATCCAGGTTTTCCATTTCCGTTTTAAAAACAGGCACCAGAACACCTGTCAACAAGAGCTCTGCCCTCCGTGGACAACCCTGGCCAGGTGCAGTCCAGCCGGCCCTCACTCCAACCAGCCAAAATCCCACAGAGGGCCCTGCCGCGATGGAGCTTGCAAACCCCACCTTCAACCATCAAGCTAGTCTTTGAAGTCAGTTTCTTGATTTAGGCAGATGAACAGTGTAAATTATCTGCCACTTCCCAGCCATTCTAGAGCAAATCAGCTAGTCACGAAAGCAAGCAGGCACCACAGTCCCTGGGGCTTGTTTCCTCTGCCTCATCACCGCTCGTCTGAGCGCCTCACAAGGGATCACCACAAGACAGGTTCAAAACATGTAAGTGGCAGAATATAAAACGGCAAAATATAAAACCCACCCTTAAAAAAGGGGCCATTCCCTGGGCATGGTGGTTCACACCAGTAATCCTGGCACTTTGGGAGGCCGAGGCGGGAGGATCACCTATGGTCAGGAGTTCAAGACCAGCCTGGCTAAGATGGTAAAACCCCATTTCTACTAAAAACATAAAAAAATGGCTGGGCATGGTGGAGGGCACCTGTAATCCTAGCTACTTGAGAGGCTGACGCAAGAGAATCACTGGAACCAGGAGGTGGAGGTTGCAGTGAGCTAAGATCACACCAGTGCACTGCAGCCTGGGCAACGTGAGGGAGACTCCATCTCAAAAAAACAAAAAAACAAAAAATACAAAAGGCTGCTCTGCACTGCACTGCCAGGAGTTCCTATCCCAGAGGTGTGGGAGAGGTAGGCAGGGCCCCTCAGAGCCAGGCTTCAGCAGGGCAGCGGTAAAGGCAGCCTCGTGCAGGCTGGGCCTCCACAGAGACTGCTGCCCCAGCATGGAGGGACACAGGCTAGAAGACAGCCCAGCTATGCTGGCCGCTCTGCCCCCTTCTTGTGAAGGGCTGGGCACTCACACCTCCGTGGACAAACGCTGGCCAGCTTCTCAGGCTGGGCAGAGTACAGACGGGCCAGGTTCCCCGGGGAATGGTGTCTCGCCAGTCAGCCGGTCAGGGGGATGCTGCACTCTGAGGGGCTCATGAGAAACCCCTCCTTGTCAGCAGCAGACCCGACCTGGTTCCAAACTCCCTCCCTACTGGCCCACTTATCTGCTGGCTGTGCCCAAGGGGTCCCAGCACACACGTTCTCAGTGCCCGGCCTATCAGAGAGGGCACATGCATTCTCAGTGCCCAGCCTGTGAGAGAGAGCACACGTGTCTCAGTGCCCGGCCTGTTAGAGAGGGCACACGAGTCTCAGTGCCCGGCCTGTGAGAGAGGGCACACGAGTCTCAGTGCCCGGCCTGTGAGAGAGGGCACACGAGTCTCAGTGCTCGGCCTGTGAGAGAGGGCACACGTGTCTCAGTGCCCGGCCTGTGAGAGAGGGCACACGAGTCTCAGTGCCCGGCCTGTGAGAGAGGGCACACCACGAGTCTCAGTGCCCGGCCTGCGAGAGGGGACACACGAGTCTCAGTGCCCGGCCTGCGAGAGGGGGCACACGTGTCTCAGTGCCCGGCCTGCGAGAGGGGGCACACGTGTCTCAGTGCCCGGCCTGCGAGAGAGGACACACGAGTCTCAGTGCCCGGCCTGCGAGAGGGGGCACACGTGTCTCAGTGCCCGGCCTGCGAGAGGGGGCACACGTGTCTCAGTGCCCGGCCTGCGAGAGGGGGCACACGAGTCTCAGTGCCCGGCCTGCGAGAGGGGGCACACGAGTCTCAGTGCCCGGCCTGCGAGAGGGGGCACACGTGTCTCAGTGCCCGGCCTGCGAGAGGGGGCACACGTGTCTCAGTGCCCGGCCTGCGAGAGGGGGCACACGAGTCTCAGTGCCCGGCCTGCGAGAGGGGGCACACGAGTCTCAGTGCCCGGCCTGCGAGAGGGGGCACACGTGTCTCAGTGCCCGGCCTGCGAGAGGGGGCACACGTGTCTCAGTGCCCGGCCTGCGAGAGAGGACACACGAGTCTCAGTGCCCGGCCTGCGAGAGGGGGCACACGTGTCTCAGTGCCCGGCCTGCGAGAGGGGGCACACGAGTCTCAGTGCCCGGCCTGCGAGAGGGGGCACACGTGTCTCAGTGCCCGGCCTGCGAGAGGGGGCACACGAGTCTCAGTGCCCGGCCTGCGAGAGGGGGCACACGTGTCTCAGTGCCCGGCCTGCGAGAGGGGGCACACGAGTCTCAGTGCCCGGCCTGCGAGAGGGGGCACACGAGTCTCAGTGCCCGGCCTGCGAGAGGGGGCACACGTGTCTCAGTGCCCGGCCTGCGAGAGGGGGCACACGTGTCTCAGTGCCCGGCCTGCGAGAGGGGGCACACGAGTCTCAGTGCCCGGCCTGCGAGAGGGGGCACACGTGTCTCAGTGCCCGGCCTGCGAGAGAGGACACACGAGTCTCAGTGCCCGGCCTGCGAGAGAGGACACACGTGTCTCAGTGCCCGGCCTGCGAGAGAGGACACACGAGTCTCAGTGCCCGGCCTGCGAGAGAGGACACACGAGTCTCAGTGCCCGGCCTGCGAGAGGGGGCACACGAGTCTCAGTGCCCGGCCTGCGAGAGGGGGCACACGTGTCTCAGTGCCCGGCCTGTGAGAGAGGACACACGAGTCTCAGTGCCCGGCCTGTGAGAGGGGGCACACGTGTCTCAGTGCCCGGCCTGTGAGAGAGGACACACGAGTCTCAGTGCCCGGCCTGTGAGAGGGGGCACACGTGTCTCAGTGCCCGGCCTGTGAGAGGGGACACACGAGTCTCAGTGCCCGGCCTGTGAGAGGGGGCACACGTGTCTCAGTGCCCGGCCTGTGAGAGGGGGCACACGAGTCTCAGTGCCCGGCCTGTGAGAGGGGGCACACGTGTCTCAGTGCCCGGCCTGTGAGAGGGGGCACACGAGTCTCAGTGCCCGGCCTGTGAGAGGGGGCACACGTGTCTCAGTGCCCGGCCTGTGAGAGGGGGCACACGTGTCTCAGTGCCCGGCCTGTGAGAGGGGGCACACGTGTCTCAGTGCCCGGCCTGTGAGAGAGGGCACACGTGTCTCAGTGCCCGGCCTGTGAGAGGGGGCACACGTGTCTCAGTGCCCGGCCTGTGAGAGGGGGCACACGTGTCTCAGTGCCCGGCCTGTGAGAGAGGACACACGAGTCTCAGTGCCCGGCCTGTGAGAGGGGGCACACGTGTCTCAGTGCCCGGCCTGTGAGAGGGGACACACGTGTCTCAGTGCCCGGCCTGTGAGAGGGGACACACGAGTCTCAGTGCCCGGCCTGTGAGAGAGGGCACACGTGTCTCAGTGCCCGGCCTGTGAGAGGGGGCACACACAGCTGAGCACGGGCTTCGCAACAGAGCCCCTCCACTGGGAAGCCCAGCACCATGTCTCCTCCCAGCCCAGATTCCATCACGTGCTGGAAGCCGCCATGGACAACCACAGCCCAAAATACTGCCTGACCTCCTCCTACCTCCGGCCTGCTCCCTGTCACTCACTCAAAGCATCTCTCAAAGGAACAAACACCTGACAGGGGAGAGGACCGACAGCCCGACTGGGCTGAGTTCTGCGGGACACAGACACAGACGCAGACGCAGATGGGGCTCTCTCCCAGAAGAACCGACCGGCCTCTGCTCCCGCAGGACCCCAGGCCAGGCGCTGCTCCAGAGCTCCCGGCTGCTGGGAAACAGGCCCACCTTCAGAGGCTGAGCCCACCGGACCGTACGCTGCTCACGTGGCGGTATGCGCGTTCCTGGCCTATCCCGGGGCCGCAGCAAACAAGCAGCGATGCTCGTTCCACACCCTTGCCCGCCTCGGTGGGGGCGGGGGGGCAGACGAGCCCGCCAGCTCCCACGACAGGTACCTGGATGCGTCTGGCATGTGTCACCTGGGCACAGAGGGCATGTGAGGGGCAGGTCTGATGGCCCACACAGATCCGCCAGGTGAACCACAGGGATTCAGACCCAATCTCTGACTCCAAAATTCACCACCCAGACAAAGTGCCGTGGTGCCAGGTACGAGCCATTGCCTTCCCACGCCACACGCGCCCTTCCACTGCACACTCCGCCTCTGGACGGAGCCTCTGCACCTCTCTCAGTCACACTTTCTCAGCAGAAGGCATTGGGAGGACACGGGCGGATAAAGGCTGGAGCAGTATCAGAGGGTGTGAGGCCATGAGGCCACAGGTGAAGCCCTGTGGTCCGCACGTGACCTCACAGCCTCGGCCTGGCCACAACCTTCCCATGAGCCTTTCGACGTGACTGTGGTGCCCAGAGGGCTCCTTGACCACACCAGCACTCAGATTCCCTCTGCAGCCCCCATGCGACTAGCTAAGGATGGGAGGGTCCCGCTCCACAGCCCTTGGAGGGCCGGCACTTGGCCTGCCCGCGCCAGCAAACTTCCCTGCTCTTCGGCGGACTGGGTTTCCCTTTGCTCCAAGCAAGTCCAGCTCCAGCTCTCAAGAGGGGACTCTCTTCCGCCCCCGGGGGCCATACACAGTTCCTTCTTAGAGTCATTCTATCAGAGCGCAGCAATTCTTTATGAAAAACCTCCCTCTTCAAGCCACTGTGAAGTCCACCTCTCCTGAAAGGACCCAGACTCATAGAGCCTTCAAAACGCTAGTTTCAGTCCTGGGCTAGGATTACTTCTTTACTCTAGTGATTTCAAAACGTTGAGCTGAGGGTAACAGGAGTGCCTGCCTCCCTGGTTTGTGCAGATCAGAGAAGAGAACGGCTGGGAAGCCTCATCCTAAACCCTAAAATACCACAATTAAGGAAGGGCTCCAGCCTGAAAGGTGCAGCCACTTGCCTGTCTTGTGGTCTCAGACACACTCCTTAACCTCTCTGAGCCCAACTTCCTCAGCAGGTTATAAAAATGAAACAGCACACCACACACGGAGCTTCAGGTGTCTAGGGCAACGCAAGGTCACAACACAGGTTCGTGAGCACCATCTTTCGCCGACTCATCAGATGCACACGGACTTCACAGATGCTAACATGTGACAAAATACCCACCTCAGAAGGACTAAAACCTGCTGGCTGCTTTTTTTTTTTTTTTTGAGACAGTCTTGCTCTGTCAATCAGGCTAGAGTGCAGTGATGCAATCTCAGCTCACTGCAACCTCCATCTCCCAGGTTCAAGCGATTCTCCTGCCTCAGCCTCCCAAGTAGCTGGGACTACAGGCACCCACCACCATGCCCGGTTAATTTTTATATTTTTGGTAGAGACAGGGTTTCACCATGTTGGCCAGGCTGCTCTCAAACTCCTGACCTCAGGTGATCCGCCTGCCTTGACCTCCCAGAGTGCTGGGATTACAGGTGTGAGCCACTGTGCCCAGCCTGAAACCTGGTATTTTTTTTTTTTTTTTTTTTGAGATGGAGTTTCGGAGTTACCCAGGCTGGAGTGCAATGGCGCAATCTCAGCTCACGGCAACCTCCGCCTCCCAGGTTCAGACAATTCTCCTGCCTCAGCCTCCTGAGTAGCTGGGATTACAGGCACGCGCCACCATGCCCAGCTAATTTTTTGTATTTTTAGTAGAGACGGGGTTTCACCATGTTGACCAGGATGGTCTCGATGTCTTGACCTTGTGATCCACCCGCCTCGGCCTCCCAAAGTGCTGGGATTACAGGCTTGAGCCACCACGCCCGGCCCTGGTATTTTTTAATAACAAAATATCAAGCAGAATAAGATAAACCGGAGCATGAGTCAGGAACCAGAGCCTTCAGGCATTCTCTTGACCTGCAAATTGGGAAGAGACACCCTGACTGGTCACCAGCCATCTGGTCAGAGGCACTGCTGGCTCCACACTCTCCAGCCCCCAGAGCCTGCACAGGGCTCACATCCTCAGGGGCAGGGTGGGGCTCCTTCCACCTCCTCACCAGTGCACACCAGCTCCAACAAGTGTGTGGGACAAGGCAGCTGCTCGATCAGCTCCTGCCAATTACATCAAGGAACTGATAATCAAGCAAACTAACAGTAAAATGAAAAACAGGCTACCCAAGTGAAAAAGAAAAAAAATTCTGTCTTGAGACAAGGTCTCGTTCTGCCACCCAAGCTGGGGTGCAGTGGTGTGACCACGGCTCACTGCAGCCGCGATCTCCTAGGCACAAGTGATCCTCCCACCTCAGCCTCCTAAGCAGCTGGGACCACCAGCATGTGCAACCACACACGGCTAACTTTTCGTGCTTTTAGTAGAGGCAGGGTTTCACCACGTTGCCCAGGCTCGTCTTGAACTCCTGAGCTTAAGTGATCTGCCTGCCTGAGCCTCCCACGGTGCTAGGATTATAGGCATGAACCACCGTGCCTGGCCTATTTTGCACATTAATGTGCGCTACCTGGGAAACTCCTGAAGATGATCACTAAGAAGAATTTACCAGCCAGGTACGGTGGCTCACTCCTGTAATCCCACCATTTTCGGAGAGTTCACTCAAGGTGGGCAAGTTCACCTGAGGCCATGAATTCTTGACCAGCCTGGGAAACGGCGAGACACCGTCTCCACCAAAGGCTTTAAAATTTTCCAGGCGTGGTGGTGCACACATGTAGTCCTAGCCACTCAGGAGGTTGAGGCAGGAGGATCACTTGAGCTCAGGAGTTCGAGGCTGCAGTGAATTAGAATCATGCCACAGCACTCCAGCCTGGGCAACAGAACAAGACCCTGTCTCTTTAAAAAAGAAAAAAAGAAACGACCATGTCTCTGTAGAGTACGGTAACCCAACGGTTGTTTCGAGACAGAGGGCACACCTGGAACATCCCAGTGACCCCCCCGGGCTCCCTCGAGCACGGCAGGTGCACACAGCACTGAAGACCTGCCTGTGAGTCGGCAGGAGGAAGACACCAGCAGACCTGGCAGGGCCTGCTCGCCATGCTCCTGGCCCACACCACACAAAGCACATCCTTGAGATAGCGGAGGGAGAAAGAACCCAGAGGGGAGACCCCCTTTCACAGGAGTGGGGACAGGCATGAAACCTTCAGTCCACACACCTCAGGTCACACAACAGATGGCCACGCAGAACACCACTCATTAAAGGATCAAAATCTCAGGGAAGCCATCTGGGTCTACAGTTTTCTTAACGGCAACTACATACAGACTCAACTCTCTGAAGCTCACAGTACTACTGAAGAAACTCCACAGACAGACGTGACTACTAGACTCACATACTGGGAGTGACACTCACCTCTCCCGCTTCCTGCCCATCTGCACACTGTCACCTGGGGAGTGACCCTCACCTCTCCCGCTTCCTGCCCATCTGCACACTGTCACCTGGGGAGTGACCCTCACCTCTCCCGCTTCCTGCCCATCTGCACACTGTCACCTGGGGAGTGACCCTCACCTCTCCCGCTTCCTGCCCATCTCCACACTGTCACCTGGGGAGTGACCCTCACCTCTCCTGCTTCCTGCCCATCTGCACACTGTCACCTGGGGAGTGACCCTCACCTCTCCCGCTTCCTGCCCATCTGCACACTGTCACCTTGGGGAGTGACCCTCACCTCTCCCGCTTCCTGCCCATCTGCACACTGTCACCTGGGGAGTGACCCTCACCTCTCCCGCTTCCTGCCCATCTGCACACTGTCACCTGGGGAGTGACCCTCACCTCTCCCGCTTCCTGCCCATCTGCACACTGTCACCTTGGGGAGTGACCCTCACCTCTCCCGCTTCCTGCCCATCTGCACACTGTCACCTGGGGAGTGACACTCACCTCTCCCGCTTCCTGCCCATCTGCACACTGTCACCTGGGGAGTGACCCTCACCTCTCCCGCTTCCTGCCCATCTGCACACTGTCACCTGGGGAGTGACCCTCACCTCTCCCGCTTCCTGCCCATCTGCACACTGTCACCTGGGGAGTGACACTCACCTCTCCCGCTTCCTGCCCATCTGCACACTGTCACCTGGGGAGTGACACTCACCTCTCCCGCTTCCTGCCCATCTGCACACTGTCACCTGGGGAGTGACACTCACCTCTCCCGCTTCCTGCCCATCTGCACTCTGTCACCTGGGGAGTGACACTCACCTCTCCCGCTTCCTGCCCATCTGCACACTGTCACCTGGGGAGTGACACTCACCTCTCCCGCTTCCTGCCCATCTGCACACTGTCACCTTGGGGAGTGACACTCACCTCTCCCTCTTCCTGCCCATCTGCACTCTGTCACCTGGAGAGTGACACTCACCTCTCCCGCTTCCTGCCCATCTGCACACTGTCACCTTGGGGAGTGACACTCACCTCTCCCTCTTCCTGCCCATCTGCACTCTGTCACCTGGGGAGTGACCCTCACCTCTCCTGCTTCCTGCCCATCTGCACTCTGTCACCTTGGGGAGTGACCCTCATCCCTCCTGCTTCCTGCCCATCTCTTCCACGTCTCCACACTTTAATCTGGGATTATTTCCTTTGCAATTTCCTTTAGCCCAGGCCTTTTGCTAGGAAATTCTTTCCATTTCTGTCTTCAGCAGGTATTTTTAGCTGCATTCTTAAAAGGTACTTGTGTTGGATTCTTTCCCTGGTTGTAACTTTCCCCACATTTTGGGGTTGTGTAGAGTGCCCCATGCCAGGAAGCCCAGCAGCAAGTCAGGAACAGGACTGACTTGCTGCCACTTCACTCTGCCCTAAAGGGTATTCCTTGGGTAAGGGCTTCATCTTAGCATGGAAAGGGGTCTCTAGGCTTTGACTCTGAGCCCTCTAGACAAGGCACCTCAGCCCTGGCTACTGACACCTTAGCCGAAGCCTCTGCTGTGGGGCCACTCTATGCACTTGGGGTGTTTAAGAGCCTCCCGCTTCCACCCACAAGTGGACCCACCTAGTTACGACAACCAAAAATGTCTCCTAGGGGCTGGGCGCAGTGGCTCACACCTGTAATCCCAGCACTTTGGGAGGCCGAGGCGGGTCAATCACTTGAGTCCATAATCACTTGAGTCCAGCCTAGGTAACACAGGCAAGACCCCATCTCTACACAACTTTTTAAATGTTAGCCGGGCATGGTGGTGAGTGCCGGTGGTCCCAGCTACCTGAGACGCTAAGGTGGGAGGACGGCTTGAGCCCAGGGGGTTGAACCGCAGTGAGTGGGGATCACTGCACTGCACTGGACAGCCCAGTCAACACGGCAAGATCTTGTCTCAACCAATTACTAAATCAATAGAACAATCAATCGTTTTCTGCAGAAGGGCTGGTCTAAGTCAGCAGTGCTCACGCAGTGGCCTCATGCCACATGTGGTCAGTCAGTGAGCCACTGAGACAGCCAGTCCAAAGAGAGGCTCACCCTAAGTGTGACATACACACCAGACTCCAAAGACTTGGTATAAAATAACTCAGTATGTGGTTTTTTTGCTTTTTTGCCTTTTCTGAGATGGAGTCTTGCTCTGTCACCCAGGCTAGAGTGCACTGGCTTAATCCTGGCTCACCGCAACCTCCGCCTACCAGGTTCAAGCAATTCTCCTGCCTCAGCCTCCCAAGCAGCTGGGATTACAGGCACGCACCACCACGCCCGGCTAATTCTTGTATTTTTAGTAGAGACGGGGTCTCACCATGTTGGTCGGGCTGGTCTCGAACTCCTGACCTCAAGTGATTCAGCCACCTTGGCCTCCTAAAGTGCTGGGATTACAGGCATGAGCCACCACAACCGGCCATTTTTCTATTGATTACGTGACAGTGATATTTTAGATATACTGAACTAAATAAAAATATATTATTAACTTCATTTGCTTCTTTCTACTTTTTTTCAATGAGGATGCCAGCATATTTAGACCTATGAGTATGAATGATACTCCATTTCTACTTAACAGCACAGCTCTGATCATCTCATCTACCCACAGCTGGCAGGGGAGGCTTCAGGCAGCACTTTCTCAAAAACAAGTAGATTTTCTTCTGTGTCTGCTGCCACAATCCAGGGCACACGCATGCTCAACAAAAGCTAACGGATCACTGTAGGGGGGGCCATCCTCCCTATCTAGGACAGCCAGACAGACATGAAGTCTCCTTTGGTCCCAAAACATTTACAGAGACAGCTTGTAATTTTTTTTTTTAATTGAGACAGAGTCTAGCTTTGTCGTCCAGGCAGGAGTGCACTGGCGCGATCTTGACTCACTGCAACTTCCGCCTCCTAGGTTCAAGGGATTCTCCTGCCTCAGCCTCCCTAGTAGCTGGGACTACAGGTACGTGCCACTACATCCGGCTAATTTTCTGTATTTTTAGTAGAGACGGGGTTTCGCCATGTTGGCCAGGCTGGTCTCCACCTCCTGACCTCGTGATCTGCCCGCCTCGGCCTCCCAGAGTGCTGGGGTTGCAGGCGTGAGCCCCGCGCCCGGCCGGTGCTGGTTTCTTTTCCAGCAATTTCTATGTATGTCCTCACTTCCTCACAATTAGCACAGCAGGGCAGACCCCGTTCAACGGAGGCCCGGTGATGCCAAGAGCAAGGCTGGCTGGCAGGGGCTGGCTTTGTCAGGTCAGGCTCCCCCAGGCTGAGAGCCGTGACTGAGCAAGAGGGTGCCAGGACCCAGCCCTTTCAACCCAGTGCCACCACCTCCAACCGGCAACCTGGGCTCCCACGCTCCCCAACGGGCAGGTGGTGGTGACGCAGATCAGAGTCTCCATCTGCTTCCGCCCTTCACTTCTCACCTGTGCTCTTCTCCAGTATATCTTCTGCACACAGCCCCACTTCAGAATCCACATCCCAGAGAACCCAACTTGAGCTCGGTGGTTTCCCCATTTTACAGCTGAGAATAGACGTGCAGGCCGGGTGTGCTGGCTCACGCCTGTAATCCCAGCACTATAGGAGGCCGAGGCAGGTGGATCACTTGAGCTCAGGAGTTCTAGACCAGCCTGGCCAACATGGTGAAATTCGTCTCTATTAAAAACACAAAAATTAGCCAGGCACGGTGGCAGGCGCCTGTAATCCCAGCTACTCGGGAGGCTGAGGAAAGAGAATCACCTGAACGCAGGAGGCGGAGGTAAGCCGAGATCACACCACTGCACTCTAGCCTAGCCAAAAGAGTGAGACTCCATCTCAAAAAAAGGAGAGGAGGAGGAAAGGAAACACTGGGTATTTTCTCAAGCCCTCAAAAAGCACCCATCCCAGGAAACCCCAGGAGTCCCCAGGCTGTCTTCTGCCTGTCCCTCCAGTTCCACAGGGGTCAGGCTCGGCCCTCTCCCCGACTCACGGTGGCTGGGCAACTTCAGCTACACCGTGGCTAAAGTATGCCCGGGGAGTTGGGCCAGGTGTCAAACCTATAAAAATTAACTAAAAACTAAGGCTTGAAGGATTAACTGGGCTGTCACAAATGTCCCAAGGACTGAAAACTAAATCTCTACTTTACAATTCTTTGAGGATGTTCAGGGAAGGCACTCAGCGCACGCGGGCGCACAGAGAGGCCGTCCACCGACGCGGGTCAGCAGCAAGCGTCCGGTGGCGCCTTGCGCAGAGCGCCTCCCGTAGCTGGTGTGTGTCCTGTGAACCCCCAGCATGCTGGCCTGGTGGCTAAGGCTGTGGCACGCAGTCAGGTTTTAGACCAGACACCAGGAGCGGCCATCCCCTAACCAGCGCCACGCACGCCCTTCAAAACGAGCAGCCAGCGGCTCCATTCCGAACATTTCCTAATCCCGACAGAGCCCTGACAGAAACTGGGAACTTCACTCTGGTGTGGGCGGAAGAAAGGACAGTGTGAAAGGATCGGGTCCTCGCTCGAGAGAATTCACAGCAGGACACTGCGTGGAAAGGCGGAGCACGCTTACCTTTGAACTTCGATCTGATGTTCGCCAGTTCCTTGTTTATCCTCTTTATTTCTGCTTCTTTACTTTTGCCTAAAAAATAACAAAAAGGCGCTTTTATTTTAACTGATTTCTACAGAAACACCACTTCCTTGATAAGACCAGCACGCAGAACTCAGGAACGGGATGAGGCCCCATTTGGAGGCAGGAGAAAGTCCAAGGCAGACGCCTGCCTCCAACCCAGAGCGGCAGGAAGGGCAGCGGCAGGGCCGGGCCAGGGCCGAGCGGAGGGTGTGCTCAAGTCCGCACGGCCAAGGAGCAAGCCCTGAGCCCCCGGCCAGCCGCTGCTGCCCAGCGCCACTTCTAATTCTGCCTTTTCACCAAGTTCCGAACTCAAAGTACCTGTGGACGTTGGCCACAATAAATCACCATCGGCTAGTATTACAGCAGTTTCACTGCCAGAGGTCCTAAGAGTGCACAGTGTTACTACCATAGGCTTCCAGTTTTCTTTTATAACATTCTCCTCCACAGTTTCTTCCTGGATCAACTGCAGTCGCCAGACAGACACAGCCTCTGCACACACAGCCTTCCAGATTCGGCCCCGATGTGCCCATCAAAGACGGGCTGCCTCCCCTGTCGTTACAGACTCAACCCTTCTGTCTCACACAGTTCGCATACTGAAGCCCTAACCCCAGTGTCTAGCTGAAGATGGGACCTTTGGTTTAGATGAGATCACGAGGTGGGCCCTCATGATGGGATTAGCTTTCCTTTCAGAAAAGTCCCCAACAAACACAGTTAGGTACTAGTATCATTAATAATATCAGCAGTGCTCTGACCTACAGGCCCAAAGGCTAGCTTCTATCCCAAGTAGGAAAGACTGATCTATTCACCTATCTATTATAAAATCTAGTCATTTAAAACAGTCTTTCTTTTTGGCTTATCCATCCCCAATGGCAATCAAAATATCTGAATTTACACATTTCAATTTGATGTTCCTTATCTCAAAGCAGAAGCCAGGGATTTGCAATTGTTCATAGTCATAAAATGACGGGATGTCACGGCTACAGGTGCCTTAGTCTGCTCTGGCTGCCATGACAAAATACCCCAGACTGGGTGGTGGAAACAGAAGTTTATCTCCTCACAGTCCTGGAGGCTAGACGTCTATGACCCAGGTGCCGGCAGGCTGGTTTCTGGCGAGGGCTCCCAGCTTGCAGACCACCTTCTGTGTGCTCACCTGGCCTTTCTTTGATGCATGCTTGTGAAGAGAGCACTCACTTCTTCTTATTAGAAACCCACCCTTACGACTTCATTTAACCTTAACTGCCCCCTAGAAGCCCGACCTCCAAATCCATCACCCCGGGGTTGGGGCTTCAGCATATGAACTGGGTGGAGCCAGGGAGGCAACTCAGTCCACAGCAAGAGGGAACCTTCAAGGCAGACTGATGCACTTGTTCCCTCACTATGCACAGAGCACCCACGACTGCCCACACGCTGTGCTGCGCACCAAGGCACAATGACGGGCGAACACAGACGTGGTCTCAGCTCCCCCGCAGAAGACACAGTCCGGCAGAACACTGTTACTGATCAAGCAGTCGCACGCCTATTTGATGACCGTGTATCGTGTAAGGAAAGCAGATGAAACTCCGCAGGGTTACGATAGAGGGAGAAAGTCTGGGCTGCAGGGCAAAGAGTTGTTTGTAGGAACATGAGGGTTTTCCTACAAAATCTGACAAGTCCACTTTCCTAATATCCAGTTGTGACATCACATGTGCACACAGGCTTTCATCCACAGTTCCTGGCTCGTAACCCTGCCGATCTTGTTATTTTTCCCCAAGGCAGGCCCTAAGACCAACATTGGACTCTATCATCCCGCCGCGTTTCTGTCTTGGAGCTGGCCATAAGTAAATTCTCTGACCTACCCTGTCTGACTGTGGGTCACAAGACCCCCATCTTAAAAGGGGCCCTGCCCCACACCCTGGAGGAAGGAATGCCGCAGAGAAGCCGGGAAGAATCTGCACAGACAGGCCCTGCTGGGTTCAAACCACACCCTCTGGTCCAGTCCCATTTGTACACGGCTGTCACTCATGCCTATCCAATGAAGTCTCCATAAAAGGCCTAAGAGGACAGGGTTTGGGGAGTGTCTGGACACCTGAGCACATGGGGGTTCCTGGAGGGACATGGAGCGGTCACACCCCAGTGCCATGCCCCAGGCATCACTTCATCCACATCTTTCGTACTAGCCTTTATGATCAAATAAACATGTTTCCCCGAGTTCTGTGAGCCATTCTAGCAAACTAACTGAACCCAAGGAGGCGGTGGTGAGAGCTCCATTCACAGCCTGTAACCCAGGAGCACAGGTCACAGCCTGAGGCTTCTGACTAACATCAGAAGTAAGGGGCAGTCTCGGGGCTGCCCTGTGAGGTCTGACACTATCTCCAGGTAGACTGTGTCAAAATTGAATTGGAGGACACCCCGCTGGTGCCCGCTGCAGAACTGATTGCTTGCTTGCTGATGGGGAGAACTCCCCACACGTTTTGGGGTCACAGAAGTCTTCTGTGTTGCAGTGGGACAGCAGAGGAATAACAGCTCGAGGTCCTTTCTCAGCTCATACCCATGAAGTTTGGGAACTCTTCATTGTACAAAAGAGGCAAAACGCACATTAGACATATGACAAACTGTCAGTACATTCTAAATCTACTGCTAAATGGCCTAGGCTCAAGAAACGCTCGCATTTAAGTCACAAGCCAGACATGGGATAGAGAGGAGAGCACATGGAGCTTAGCTCTACCTGGACAACTGGGAAAGCTGAGCCTGAGGAGTACAGGTGATTTTAAAAGGGATGCACGTTTATCAAGTGCTGTAAAAACACAACTGTGAATCACACAGGGTAAGGTGAGCTGTGTGCAAAAACAAGTTTGTGTACATTTAAGTCACTTTTTATTCTTTTATTAAAAAAAAAAAATTAAAACCAGGTGCAGGGGCTCACGCCTGTAATCTCAGCACTTTGGGAGGCTGAAGCAAGTGGATCACCTAAGGTAGCGAGTTCAAGACCAGCCTGACCAACGTGGAGAAACCTCATCTCTACTAAAAATACAAAAATTAGCAAGGCCTGGTGGCACGCCTGTAATCCCAGGTACTTGGGAGGCTGAGACAGGAGAATCACTTGAACCGAGGAGGCAGAGGTTGCAGGGAGCTGAGACCACATGGCTGTGCTCCAGCTTGGGTAACAGAACAAGACTTCGTCCCAAAAATAAAAATAAAAATAAAAATAGACACAAGTTCACCTGGTGCAGTGGCTCACATCCATAATCCCAACACTTTGGGAGGCCATGGCAGGTGGATCACAAGGTCAGGAGTTTGAGACCAGCCTGGCCAACATGGTGAAACCCCGTCTCTACTAAAGACACAAAAAATTAGCCGGGTGTGGTGGCAGGCACCTGTAGTCCCAGCTACTCAGAGGGCTGAGGTAGGAAAATCACCTGAACCCGGGAGGCAGAGGTTACAGTGAGCCAAGGTCGTGCCACTACACTCCAGCCTGGGTGACAGAACAAGACTCTGTCCCAAAAAAATTAAAATTAAAATTAAAAAATAGATACAAGTTCTCACCACGGTGTTTGGGCTGGTCTCAAACTCCTGAGCTCAAGCAATCCTCTCGCCTCGGCCTCCTAAAGTGCTGGGATTATAGGTGTGGGCCACTGCACCTGGCCTTAAGACACTTTTTTGAAGCAACACTAAAGCTGACTATGAAAAAGCCCTTTTCAAGTGAGTCTTTGGTTTAAGGATCTACAGCTGAAGTAGAGGCTTCTGCACGACCCACCCGCATCAGAACACGGTACAAGCAGCCCCGCCAGGCCTGGTGCTCACAGGTCCAGAGGACAGGAGCTCATTCCTGCCCTCCGCAGGCACAGGGCCTACCTTGACCACGGCTGCTTCCAAAACTGGTCTTGCCTTCCCGGACAAGACAACCTCCCTCCTCCAGAACACCATGTGTCTTTTACCATACGTTTGCTGATAAATAAGGTTTAACATTTGCTGAACTGAACACTCCTTTGAGCCAATCCTAGCCTAGAAAACTCCAGATGGACAGGTGGTCAGAACAGGAAAGTCAAGTACCTATGCAGTGGCTCCCCACCCGGCTCCCTGACCCTAGCACTGCCCCAGGTGCTGGGCACAGAACAACAGCTTCTGCCCCCGGGGACCTT